>NC_067458.1:16301881-16616881 GCF_025434085.1 Hippocampus zosterae | reverse complement strand
GGTTCCATGGTGTAATGATTAGCACTCTGGACTCTGAATCCAGTGATCCGAGTTCAAGTCTTGGTGGGACCTATATCATTTTGGCAATAACTGTGACGTGAAATTTTTCGAGCAATGCATTTTGAGCCCTGAGTAGTATGCAACTCTGGAATTTGCTGCAGAGGTTCCATGGTGTAATGGTTAGCACTCTGGACTCTGAATCCAGAAATCCGAGTTCAAGTCTCGGTGGGACCTAGATCATTTTGACACTAACTCTTACATCACTGTCAAATTCGTCTTCGAGCAATGTATTTTGATCCCTGAGTAGTATGCAACTCTCCCTTGAGATGCAGAGGTCCCATGGTGTAATAGTTAGCACTATGGACTCTGAATCCAGTGATCCGAGTTCAAGTCTCGCTGGGACCTAGATCATTTTGACAATAACTGCGACATCGTCAAATTATTCGAGCAATGTATTTTCAGCCCTGAGTAATATGCATCTCTCCCATTTGCTGCAGTAGTTCCTTGGTGTAATGGTTAGCACTCTGGGCTCTGAATCCAGTGATCTGAGTTCAAGTCTCGGTGGGACCAAGATCATTTTAACAATAACTGCGACATCATTGTCAGGGTGCAACACACTCTGGACTCAGATACTCTTGATCTGAATTTCAATGGGATCTTAGCTGTTTTGGAAAACGGTTGGATAATCTTCACAATCATAAAAACATTTTTTTTATTTCAGAACTATCAAGCTGTTTCTGATTTTTATTAGTTCCAGCATATTTAATTGACAACATGTATCTTAAAGGCTATAATTCAATGTAATAAATCTGCAATGCTTTTGAGTTTGTTGAGAGAATTCTGCGGGAGTTTTGGAACAGCACCACAAATGGTTCCCTGCGTGACCCTCCGGGCTCAGATGGCCTTGCAGATAGAAGGACAAGATAGTTACACCACAGGAAAGGATTCATTCTGTATGGCAAGCAACTCCATCATGTCGAGATAAATCTTGATTAAAAACCAACCTCGGGAAATTGCACCTCGAGTAGTAAGTTCTTCCATTGTGTAGATTTCATTCCAGTGTAACCACACTGTTTCTCCACCCTATTCTGACCAACTGCTGTCTTCCCATAACCGCGTTCATCATTAGTGTAATGAGACAAAGGTGTGGCAAGTAAAGATACCAGCCCAAGTATTTCCTGTCAGCATCTCAACTAAATACACACACACACACACGTTTTTGGTACACTCACAAAGATAACAAAGACTAAAATGTTTCACTGTTTCTAAAACCATATGCCTTAGTTACTCAAAAAGTGGCCATGGGATTTATTTATTCAACTGCATTTGGAGGAACTGTCTATTTGGGAGGTGGGGGCTGTATTTGTACAAACACAATGTTATCTGTAAATTAAAATGAAGGTTGAGCAAAAGTGGAGTTCAAAGCAAAACACAAAGGTTAGAAATGCAAATAAACAGCAGGAATCGAGATAGACTGGGTGGTATAAAAAACTCGCATAGCATCTTGGAACTTAACTCTCATTACATTGTGGAGTGACCACATGTCAGAGTCCAGGAAAATTAATCCTCACGCAAAACGACAGTATGAGTTGACTATGAAAATTTTCAACTCGACTGGGCAAAGTAAGTGTATTATATGTACAGTATATTGCACTTCAGTATGTAGGACAACAAACAGAAGGGACACACAAAAGTCCATGGCTAAAATGTACATGGCATTTTTACTGTGAATGCAAGAAAAACAACTGAATTCCATCAGATTGAAATAAAACAACAAATCAAAACAATCACATTCTTTAAGTGACAGTCAAGCTCTTTTTGTACTGAATCCTAAAATGAATAGGATTATAGCCCCTGCCGTTTCGATTTATTGCTAGATGATCTTCCTGAGTGATGACTTTGTGGTGTCAGGAAAAGCCTCCAAGAACAGCAGGTTACAAACAAGTTAGAGATCATGGTGGGAATTCTGAAGAAATGATTTACGGTCGCTTGGTCTCATTATTTAATGTTACAAAGACCTGGCATTTGTACAGGGCTTTGTAGACTTTTTAATCTTCATTGAAAGTAACATCACAGAAACCTTTCCGGAATGGGTAAAAACCTCACCTGGCCCTGAGAGAATACTCATTAGAGCAGTTTGTGTTGTTGGCCCGACGCAAACAAGTAAGAGGGCTCACAGTGGGGGAGCAGTACCGCGGAGTGGGCGTCACCACGGCCACAGGAAATGGAGCTGGACAAACACGGCATTGCTAAAACAATAACGACTTCCACTAATTGTGTTTCCTATGGCCGATGTGAGCGCGGTGACATTTGGCTGCTGTGTTTGTTGGTCAAAGGATGAGCTAATTAATATGGTAATTGTGCCCAGACGCCTCCACTCCCCCCTTATTAGCAGTCTGGGGGTGGAAACGCAAACTCACACGCTGGCGTCGTCTTCTGAGCAGCTCTCTCGTCTCACGCAACTCATAACGGGAACAAGTTATTTATTTTTTTTTTTTTGTGAAAATGGGGAACTTTGTCAAAAGGTTTCCCACCCACACTGTTTCTCATCCCCCTCCTTGGCCTCTGTCACACAAGCGACTTCACAATGAGCATGTGAAAACAAACACACACACACACACACACACACACACACACACATACACACATACACACACGCACTAAGACACTGCAAAGTTGCAAATCATGTCAATGTGCAGTCTTCATAAATGTGTGTATGTCAGTGTGTCATGTGTCATGTGAGAATCTGCACCACCGAGCGACTAACTGACTTCATAAAGTATTCCATTCTGCTTCATACTCTATTTTTCATAGAGGAAGTAACTGATTAGATCTAATTTATGTCAGAACAGCAAAAGTGTCAATTCTGAAGAGTCACAAGATAGATTCAGTAGCGTCAACACTGTTGTGCTGTGATGTAAATTGAGAAGTCCTTTGGTGAAATTCAAACAACTTTGAAATGATTGAAGCAGACATAACAAGCATTTGTTTCACAATTTAAAGCTGTTCCTGTTTTCTTGTTTTTATTTTTTGTAGTTCAATCACTGCCAATCCTTCCAGTTACAATGCAGATTTTTCACCGAAATGCTATTGCAATTAATTCTAAAATGCATAGGCAGCCATTGGAAGAAGGCCCGATTTAGAGTTATATGCTCCCTCTTCTGTGCTCCAGTTAACAGGCGAGTGGCATCATTTGCTATGCCAATGGCGAGTCATTTTGACTATCATGATAGCAGAGCCGGTAACTAAGAGCACAGTGCGTGCAAGGGGAAAAAAGGGTACACAAAAAGACAATAAAAGTATGTTTTACTCATGGAAGTAGCAATTCATACATGACAAATATAGAGTAGCCATTAAAAAGTACATTTTCCTAAATACCCCAAAGTCCTCAAGGCAACACATTGGCAATTTAGAACATTAGCTTGATGCTAACAAACATTGTAGCTTCCTACAAACAGGCTGAGGGAAATTGGCATTGGTATTGCAGACATTTCAAAAGAGGGAATGATTTTAACAAAGACCAAAATGACCCTTGCTTCACCAACAAGTATGTACCGTTGAGTGAGCTATTACAAGTCATCAAATCACATTTTTCTGTCTGCAGTTTTCTTGCCTGGAACTTTTGCATTAAAATAAATAAATAAATAAAAGAGCCAATGACTGCGGCCAAGACACACTTCAACATCCCGTGGTGCAAACAAACAAAAACTTTTCCACAGTAGGAATTTCGAGGACCTGAACAAATGTTTGTGTTCACGTGCTCCAAGCAAATCTAATTGGAGTGTTGTGTGTCAATTTGGCAATGCTATCTAAATGTCACAGGAAAGAGCAAATGTTGGTTTTGGATAGGCGTCAAAAGAAACCTGATCCGAATAAAATGGAAAATGTTGGGGTTAGCGTTCTACTCACGACTGTGTTGATGTTTCAGTTTGGTATGCAGACAATGGAAGAAACATAGAACACTCCCAAAACTGCTTGCAGTAGTCAGACGATCATCTAAAAACAGCCCGACAAACCATTTATGAATACAGTATAACTTTTTGTTGAGGAGCGCAAACCCTGTATGAACCAAATGTTTTGCTTGTTTAATGGCAATAAACACATTTCTGGACAAAGTTGCAAATTTCTCACAAGTGATCAGTGAAAAGCATGTATTGACGTATTCCCTTATTTCATTTAAACTGTAGCATTTTCCCCACTCATGAAAGTTAGAAAACAGAAGAAAAAAAAACAAACACACGCACGTGCACACACACACACACACACACACACACACACACAAAACGCTAGTTCTACTACTACTACTGCTACGACTACTATTTATTACAAAATAGTGATGAATAGTAGTCGTAAATAGTACAAAAAATTGTACCCAT
Source organism: Hippocampus zosterae (assembly GCF_025434085.1). Classification (NCBI taxonomy): domain Eukaryota; kingdom Metazoa; phylum Chordata; class Actinopteri; order Syngnathiformes; family Syngnathidae; genus Hippocampus; species Hippocampus zosterae. The sequence continues at coordinate 16,612,505 of NC_067458.1, read as the reverse complement.
GCAAAAATCAGCTTGCGCAGCCTGTTTGGACTCAAATGAACCTCTTCTCTTATTAGTCTGTTTTGAATTCTTCCCAAACTAATAATTTGCACTTTTAATTGACACTAGGTGCAATGTTTTTATTTAACATTCTGTTTACTGTCATTCTAACTGAAAATGAGTCTTCATACCCCTGTTCAAATGCCATTCGTGATGTAGAAACATTTTCCGCTATTAATGTGATCTATAACATGTACAACTCAAATTTTAAAAATAAAGTAAAAGGGGGAAGTAAAAATAATCAACCGAAATAACACGGTGGCATAAGTCTGCACACCTTGTAACTGGATAATGTGGCTGCGTTCATCCATCCATCCATCCATCCATCCATCCATCCATCCATCCATCCATCATCTACCGCTTATCCGGGGCCGGGTCGCGGGGGCAACAGCTTTAGCAGGGAAGCCCAGACTTCCCTCTCCCTAGCTATTTCTTCTAGCTCTCCGCGGGGGATCCCGAGTCGTTCCCAGGCAAGCTGGGTGACGTAGTCTCTCCAGCGTGTCTTGGGGTCTCCTCCCGGTGGGACATGACCGGAACACCTCACCGGGGAGGCGCTCAGGAGGCATCCGAATCAGATGCCCAAGCCACCTCATCTGGCTCCTCTCGATGTGGAGGAGAAGCGGCTCGACTCTGAGCCCCTCCCGGATGACTGAGCTTCTCACCTTATCTCTAAGGGAGAGCCCGGACACCCTGCGGAGAAAACTCATTTCAGCCGCTTGTATCCGGGATCTCGTTCTTTCGGTCACGACCCATAGCTCGTGACCATAGGTGAGGGTTGGGACGTAGATCGACTGGCTGCGTTCAGATTGAACCAATCACATTCACACTCACATTAAACGAGTCAGCGCACACCTGCAACCATTCGAAGTGCCAAAGATCAACCCCAAATAAAGTTAGCTGTTCTAGTATTTACTTTTTATTCTAGCTAAAAGGTTTTGTATGAACGTTGTCTGGTATTTGGAACTGGGATTCATAATACCTTACATCTTGGTGTAGCTTCTAGTTCCAGTTCAAGACAAACAGCCTCAAAGCATGATGCAGTCAGCAGCATCTTTTAGGGATTCTGGCCAAAGTGTTCTCTTATAGTTTCGTCAGACTATAACACATTTCCCAAAAGATTTTGTTGATTTAAAAATAGATTGTTTTATTTATTCTTCTCCAGCTTCTGCACACTTCTTGAGGTCCCCCGGTGTCCCCCACCCCTGAGGGAGGCTGCAAAACCGCTCTGGTAATTGATGACATACTAAAATAACCTTAGCGTGGCGATATTGAGCAAGATTAAAAAGCAGAACCTGTTGTGACTTGAATGAGACACTTTTTAGGAAACCGGCATTCAGTTGATTTTGACAGCGGATCTTCCAAAAGCAGAAGTGTTTCAATTCTAAGAAAAAAGATGGAATGTCGTGTCTGTTCTTCACATTTTAATGAGTCTCCCAGCTCATCTGTCCTATTTACCTCATAGAAAGACACAAATAACACACACACACACATACACACGCCCACGCAAACTTGTCAGGATCATTAATTAAATGCACAAGCAATTTACGGAAGCCGACTCCTCTCGTGTTCGGAAGGCAAAGCCACTTGGCGGAGGAATGTTTTGGTAGCGCTCATGAAAATCATTCAGCTTGCACCTTTATCCTGATCCAATCTTAATTGTGGCTCGCCTTGGAGCCGATTCATCAACGTCCGCATGACTGGGGTTGGTGCAAGATGTGCTCATTGTTTGGAGCCAAGTGAGAGTGCAGAAACACACCAACTCGCACGTGGACGCACACTAACACACTTTACTTTAGAATAGGCGTTCGCAAACTTTTGGATTCTAAAAGGCGGATAATTTGTTGGGAGTACATTCTCATCATTCTAATGCTATTTAAACATAACTACCAAGTCGACATTTAAATGCCATAGGAATTGAAAAGTTACCTATTTTGAGAAAATTGTAATGTTATGTTAAAAAAAAATAAGAAAAAAATATATATATTGTGGCTTATATATAATATAAAGGACCATCGCAAAAATAATGAACTGGCGACCATTCGTTCCAAACCAAGAGAGTGAGCATTGCACATTTGTTGGCGCGCTATAATGGAAAAATTGGTACCATGTATCATTTTTTAAAGCTCCAGATAGAGTCCATCGTACTGTATTACTTTGAATTGAACCACAAAAAATGTCGCGATTGTCAAGGAAGAAGCCCATTTCTTCAAAGGGGAGTAATTAGTTTAGTATGTTTTTGTGTTTTTTGGCATCAGTCCCCATATGTGGGTATTTTTAGCACTTTAAAAAAATATATGGCATATCATACTTTATTATAAATTATTTTGCAAGCCCGCAAGCTTTGCCCCCCGGGGGACCTCAGTTTGAGATCGACAGTTTGGATTAATGCCTTAGCTATTTGTTTTTATGTGGTGACACTCGTCATGTGTTGTCTCCAAATATTGATCCATATTTCAATGAAGCATAGAACATAAAGAGCATTAAACGACCCGAACTACACTTGGTTCAGGCATTCCGGCGTACGTTATTCATTATAGCAAGCAGGCAGAGATGAGTTACTTGCACATGTGCAGCTGAAACTCAACATACCAACCGTGTGTCGCTTTATTTGCAAAGGGGAGTGGATTTTATTTTTTTGTGCTCAGCTCTTAAGCTCCTTGAAGCGTCTCAGCGGTGCTATTTAAAAAAAAAAAGAAAAGAGCTGCCAGGGCAGCTCGCGTGAGCCATGTTTTGTAATGACATGCCTCTCCAAATGAAAGCACGCTTTGGACATCTCTCAACACAAACACGAAAACCATCACTTCCTCTGGAGAGAAATGCACCTCATCTACCACACTCTGCAGCAGAAGCAGACTGCTCTGTGTACGCGTGCATGTGTGTGTTTCCTTTGCGTAGCAACGCTGACGGATCTCAACAATAGGTACAAATTGCAACACATTAGATCCACTACAAAGACGATCGCAAAACTTTTGCTTATTACAAAAATGAATCATGCACTGTTTTGATTACACTCTGAGTGATGTATTCAATTAACGGTGTGCTTATAATTAGATCTCAAAACAATAGGCCTGCATGTCACGCTAACGCCGTAGAATAGAACAGAATAAGCCTTTATTAGTCCGCAATGAGGAAATTCCGGTTTTACAACACCAAAGTGGATACTAGTCGCAAAGATCAATCCAAAAATCCCCAACTATTTATGTACATATTTTACAACATTAGGAGCAGCGGCAAATACTTCAACTACGCATCAATAGTAAATAATATATCATCTATGCACACGTGAAATACAAACTACAGTATATGTGAATAAATAAATGCATAGCTATATGAAGACAGCAGCCAGATTAGGCAGTAGCATGGCATGTAGCAAAAAAACATACAGTGCATGACAATTAAAAAAAACATTAGCTATGCTAGCTATCAGCAGTCTATTGAAAGCTACACATGATAACAGTGGTACCTTGACAACATTTCAGTTGATTGTGCTGCTCCAGGGGCAGTACAATACAGTGCAGCAGACACAAATGAAAAATAGTTTATATTAATAACTACTCTGACTCAGTAACCTGCTGTGATATTTGTCCTTTTTTTTGTAGAGGATAAAGAAGATACGGCTGTGCGTGTTGTCTGTCTGTGACCATATGGTGCTCCACCATTTGTGTTCAAATATCCATTTGATAAAGTGAGTCCATTATCATAGTTAAGTGTTGGTGTTTTTCATTACATGTTAGCATAAAGCTAGCTGTAGCATTATTAAGGTGGACTTGTTTGGGTGTTTTAAATGTGGAAAAACATTGTGGAAAAAAAATACTCAAAAGCCCTTAATCACGGGTATAAAAGATATAGTTTTCAATCTGAATTTCAAAGCATATATACTTTAGATTGAATTCGCTTTTGTTGTTAGCTTTTTCCATTTGCGTGCAACGTAACAGCTAACTGCCGATTTACCTTGTTTGCTTTGAACTCTGGGCTGCACTAGTTGACCTGAGTTCTTTCTCTGCGCGATTGAAATATTTCATGATAGGCTAAGTTATGGGTGAGCGCAAAGGACAAAAGAGGTGCTTCCATTAAAAAATGGGAAAGTAAGGCTTTATATAAAGGAGCTTTCAAATGTGAATGTTGATAATGTTTCCAAATTCAAAATAGTGCCTGGTTCACCCACTCATGAATTGAAAAAAGATGACCATGACGCAGTAAAAAAAGGCCAACAATTTCCCCAACACACGACTCTTTGGCCACTAACATTTTGGGAATATTAACCATGCTCTTTTTACATTTAGCTTGACGCAACTAATTCAGACAACACAAAGAACCGGTTTATAAGAAAGATATTTTTGACCGAGTTTTGCATGTAACTTTCTGTTCAACGAGAGAAAAAAACACATTTTAGAAACAACCACTTCCAAAGAGAGTTGGGGGAGCCTCCTCGACACGCGCCAACATGTCATAGACAACGGGAGGCACAGGGGTTTGTACAATGGACGTCACGCTTTGAAAATCGGCAACGGGGACTGGAGAGCGGCCGTCAAATATTTGACATTTAGATGTTCCCCCTGGCCAGTGCCACTTCTGACTAATTTACTAAATTTACTGTATATATTTTTTATATGACTAAATGGGCAAAAGGAGGGAAAAAATCGTGATTAGAAAAAGGAAATAAAGATTTATTTATTACACTGTATTGGCCCCTATACACGCTGGCCCAGCGGGCATCCGCCTGATAGGATTAATGGCCAGTCCAGGCCTGCTCATCGGATAAGCAAACAGACTCCCATCAATCAAAATACCGGGAACGTCTTCTCAAAAAGAAACATTTCTTCATTTTCAATACCTACTGTTAATGAACTATGAAGAGCTCCACCCTTTTGCTACCAAACTCCTCTGCTTAGGAAAGAACTGAAGATATGTTTGCCCCAATTACTTATTTCAATACGTGAAACCTTACAACAGAAATAAAAAACATTTCCAAAGTGAACCCACTGGCCCTGAAGAATCTTTGTCTACCTTGCATATCGCTGTGTTTTCTTTTCATTTTCAAAGTGTAGATTTCCCCGGCTGTCACGGCCCCCAGCCACCCCACACCCCCCACCCATGTTCCCTGCACACCTGCTTGGCCGCCAAATGCAGTTTGCAACAACACACACCCGAACCAACGCTTGCTCCCCTCCCCGTCTAAGCTTGAGCCCAACCCGGGGCATGCGTGGCGGAGAACAGACGGGCCCTCTGTTTTCTGATAATCATCACATAGCTAGCATGCCTGCTCCACTCCTCCTCCCTCTTAACTGCGTTGCTCGCTCCAACTCGCTGCCCCACCTGCCACTTTACCTCAGCCAAGCCCACAGACAGTCCCAACACCCGCTAATCAACTGTGCTGCATCTGTCGCATCACTCCGCACCCATCGTGCTCTCACGGCATTCTTTTCACCTTTCGTCATCAATTGCATTGATCACAGCCGTCCTTTTCAAAGACATAGGTGGAGTGTTTTCAGAAACACCGCAACCTTACGTATCCCAACCCCAGGCCATTGCACCACTTTACCCTGACATGATGCTCCCAATGTCCCGGGGCTGAAAAAAACACACTGTTCCTCCATGAGTTTACCACCCACCTGGTTGAACAAGGCCACCTCATTTTACCCCCGGGCGAAAAAAGGCCAACCCTGGGGTCCGATATGGTGTACCTTTTCAAGGGCCACGTATCCTCTCTCCATCTCATTATTCGATTAAGTGGTTCTCAGCCGTCTGATCTGTATTGCACTTGAGGGAGCAAGTGAAGGCCCCTTCCCAGTGTCTATTGTTTCGCTGTGTGAAAGGGGGCCCCAATGGAGAAAGTGAGGAGGGGGATTTCCCTTGAGCAAGAAATTGTTCATTTATTAATTTGCGCTGTATCACGTTGCCCGGTTTCATGTTTGACAAAAAAGCGGCTGGCAAATGGGGCAGATTAGTTATCAACACCAGCTGTCCAGACCATACTGGTGAGATTCACGACGTTCCCCCTCCCACCCACTTCCTGCAGTATCATTATCGGACTCCTTATCTGTTTATCTTCCCTGTCCTGCCGCCTCCTCAGCTCGTGTGTACTCTGCGGCATTAAGGGCCCTCGTCAGGCAGATGGACACAGCCTCGGATCAATCGGAAAGATCGATACAACCCAGACAGACTGATGGACAGTTGACAGCGGCTCTGATCCGGTCCAGTCTGGGCTTGCCACCTCCAGCCCCACTCCAGCTTAGTTCCGTTAGGTCTCGTCTGGTCTTGTTCAGTGATGACATGTTAGCATTTCATGCTGAGATGTTGAGTTGAGAATAGAAAAAAAGATGAAAACCTACAAGGACATGTTAATAAATTAGAATATCACTGAAACGATTCTGCAGTAATCCATATTTGTGTAATTAACTGCATTACATCTGTGTGTTTTCAATGTATTGTTTGGCCTTGGCGGATGCCTTCCCTCGGGTGAATTCCATCTGACAATAATGATAACGTGACTGCACTCGCAAAGAACCAGAAAACATATTTTCCTCCATGTGATGCTGTGTCACAAGAGAACGGATTGCAGACAAATTGGGATAATGACGCTAGGCTACACACAGAGAGACCCATTATGTAATCAGACACAAAAAAACACAGGTGGGTGATCTTCTGTTCGCGGACAAAAGCGGACTGGATGTTAGTTTTACGTCCCCCCGCCCCATCTGGCGAGCACTCAGCCAGTCTGTGCTCATTCTAGGTCAGGTTCCTGATAACAGCAACGAGCCTCACCGGTTCCTGCACGTCTTCCGGCTGTAGCGTCTGTTGTGTTTTTGATGTAGTCCAGGCTCACCGCCCGGGCCCCCATCTCTGTCTGAGGGGCCCGCGATGAAAATGAACAGGGAGGAAGGAAGCAGCTCGGCAACAACAGTCAGTCATCGCATTAGTTGGGGTGCATACACAGTGACGGGCGTAGAGATTTGCAGAGTTTACAATGAAATATTTTAATTTATACATTAATATTGTTCATCCTTTGAGTAGATGCACGATTAGGCAACTGAAATGTTCTTGAGAATCTGGTGACCAAATTAATCTCATACAGTGGAACCTCGGTATGGTCTAGATTTGGACGATTCGGTTTTGAAAAAAATTTCGCCATCTAAATTTTATGCTTGTGTTTGGACGGCACTTTGATTTCAACCCACAAAAAAAAAAAAACAACGCTCATGGAGTGCTCTGCAACATCTGCAGAACACATACTGTCAAACATCAGACCTTCAAAGTAAAGGCTTCCATTATAACAACACAGTTTCACTATAAATCTCAGTTAATAGTTAAAGTGTGACTGTTTAATACACCACCACAGAATAAAGTGTGGTTAAACTGTGGGTAAAAACAATTAGTGATTTGATTTTGAAGGCCTGATTTTTGACAGGATGTTACACTGATGCTGCACCAACTTAACTAGGTGTTGCTGAGTACACCTGGAGGTTTGTTATTGCCTTAAGTTGTTCATAAAAGGTTTTTTTTTTTAAGTTTTTTTTTTTTTTTTTCCCCAAGATGGCGCCCGAGTAGGCAGCCTTCGGCAAGTGCTCTTCAAGAGCCTTGCTTTTTTGTTCTTTTTTGCTGTTTTTGTCTTTTGTTTTGTCACATGTTGTTTGTTGTTTGATCGTGTGGACCTGATATGGACTGTTTTCAGCGCTTTTTTGGCCACGACATTCGTCAAAGGAGCAGTATCTTTGCTTGGTGGTTGCGCCTTCTCGGCAGCACGCCTGTACCAGCACAGATTTTGATTGGGACGAATGTCGGCGCCATTGACTGTCGGTGCTGGACAGTCCTGGGGCGCTTGTGTTTTTTGCGCCAGTAATGGGCAGCATTTTTCACAACCCCGATTTGTTCAGTGGCTATGTCAGCGCTGTTGGACAGTTGGCGTCGGTGCGGCTGGATGGATGGCCGCTGAAGTTGAGGATGAGGAGAGAGGAGCGTTGGCGAAGAGCACCGATGCGTATTTGGAACCGTGAGTCGCCGCTTGGAATTGAAGTGGATTTCCATGGGACAGGAGAAGTGAACCAATCTCTTTTTTCGTCAATGGATGCTACAGCTTCTTGTTGACTTTGAAACTTAGCTTGTAGCCGACGTGTGCTCATTTTGAGCATGACGTCTCTGATCCACTGGTTAAAGGACACTTTGATTCTCTCCTCTTTCATCTCAAACCGCTTCAAACAACAAAGCGTGTGACGGAAAAGTGGTTAGGACTGCACGACTGTTTGTGTTTTATGTTGTGTGTTGTGTTTATTATTTTACTTTATGTTAACTGTTTTGTAAAGCGCTTTGTTACAGCTGCCGCTGTTGTGAAAGCGCTATATAAATCAGAATGTATTGTATTGTATTGTATTGTATAAAAGCTTGCATTGTGGAATTTGCCTTGCAGTCTGTTCATTCATTTTAATATAACATTAAAGTTCACAGAGTCAACTGATTCATCAAACAGCATACAATTCAAGAAATAGCTTGGATAATGGCTCGCGTTTTACCCCCCGCCCCCACTGTATACACCGTCAAGCGTCTTCAAAAAAGGTAAAAGTCAAGTTATCCACTTCATAAGTCATATCGATGAATTTCACACAGGTTTTGTTTGTAAAGGTAGAGCTATGCTATTTGTTGATGTTTGTAGGTTTCTGGAACAGATTCATTGCACTTACATTATTTTCTATGGGAAATATTGCTTTGGATTTGGTTTTCGTTAGACTTTGTGGAATAGATTAGTCTGCGAAATCAAGGTTTCACTGTGCACTGAGTAGAATAGTTTTAATGAAATGTCTTTCGTTGTGGCGACTAATGACAATTAATTAGAAAATTGAATGATTTTGTTTTGTTTTGTTTTTTCGTTTTAATTTATTTTTTGTCTCGAAACTTCTGTGAAAATGTGGCTGGACGACTCTGAAGCTGAATGATTTCTGGATCAGTGTAGAGGTTTTTTTCTCTTCTTTTCTTGGAGCATTTAAATTTCCCCTTGGACTCTATTGGGCGAGAAGAATTTTGTTATGAAGGTTTGGCCAAAGGTTGCTACATGAGTCATAAAGCACAGCAGGCTTGTGTATCCTGCCAGGGGAGTCGCTGGCGAGTGCATCACTCTTCCTTGCCGGGACAGGAAGCGAGTGGGGTTAAACAGAGGGAATCCCGCAAACATTGGCCAGGAAACTACTCCACAGCGACGTCCCACGCTTCCCGCCACAGGGACTTCTGGTGGCGGCCACAAACTCGGATGTATCCCCACTGGAGCGCTTCCGAGGATCTTCAGTAGATGGCTAGCAACAAAATAGAGCATTACAAGGAGAAAGTAGAATAGCACTCAGAGAACTGCTCACCTCCACTCAGGCGGAACTACTAACAAATGTGAAAAACAAAAAAGTTTGGTGGAGCGTCATTTCACCATTAACAAACAAGGTACAGTTTCATTGTACCTTGCACAGATGCGGGGAAGCAGCTGGCTCAAAACCAACCTCGAACGGTGATTTGCAGGGAGGCATTTAATTAAATGGCTGGAAAGATAGCGGCATGGCTTAGTGGTGGAGTGGTTGTTTCACAACCCAGCGGTTGACGATTCGATCGCCGCCCATTGCAACTATGTCGAAGTGTCTGAGCAAGATACTGAACCTCCAGGTAACAGTATGAAGTACTTTGGGTATCTGAGTTAGAAAAGAGCTATATCTAGCAAGCTAGGTTGATTAACAGGAGTGGTTACATCTACGGCAGTGGAGGTGACTTATTTGGATGTTGGAGGGAAACTTTTAACTATTCAAGGGTCTCTATGAGGGGACGCATATATTTTTTTAAAGTGAGGGATGGCATCTGCGGCGCCCCAGTGATTTAATACAGTGCAGCGGTCATGACTTTGATCCCACCTTCCTGTGTGGAGTTTGCATGTTCTCCCTGGGCCCGCGTGGGTTTTCTCCGGGTACTCTGGTTTCGTCCCACATTCCAAAAACATGCATAGCAGGCTGATTGAACACTCTAAATTGTCCCTAGGTGTGAGTGTGAGCGTGGATGGTTGTTCATCTCTGCGTGCCCTGCGATTGGCTGGCAACCAGTTCAGGGTGCCCCCCGCCTACTGCCCGACAACAGCTGGGACAGGCTCCAGTGCCCCCGTGACCATTGTGAGGATAAAGCGGATCGGAAAACTGATGGATGGATGGTATCTGCTAGAGCGGGGGCTACACTGCCCTGGGTCAACCGTCGAGACCTTCAGGTTCCTGGGAATCACAGTCTCGCATGAATCACATGAAGTGGGAAGTCAACACCATCTCCATCCTGAAAAGGGCCCGGCAGCGGATGTACTTCCTGAGGCTGCTGAGGAAGCATGGCCTGCCACAGGAGGTGCTACGACAGTTCTACACGGCAGTCATCGAATCAATCCTGTGTTCTTCCATCACGGTTTGGTTTGGGGCCGCCACAAAAAAGGACAAAATCCGACTTCAACGGACAGTTAGGACAGCGGAGAAAATCGTTGGCACTGCCCTACCCACTCTTGAGGACTTGCACACTGCAAGAATCAAGACAAGGGCACGGAAAATCCTCCTGGATCCCCCGCACCCTGCCCACCACCTTTTTCAGCCACTCCCCTCAGGCAGACGCTACAGATCCATGCGCACCAAATCCAGTAGACACTTAAACAGCTTCTTCCCTCTAGCCATTAACTCCTTAAACAGTCACTGACGTAGTCACTCTTCTTGTACTACAAAATGGTACTACAAAACTACTGATTACTCTAAAATGGTTCAATGATTTTGTTGTTTACGATGATACTAGTGCAGCGTGTTGTACCGGAGACAAATGCCTTGTGTGTTATACATACTTGGCCAATAAAGATGATTCTGATTCTGATTCTGATTCTGATTCTGACTTCTTTGGCGTGTGCCATATTGTCATGAAAGAGTTACCAGATCAAGGGTCTATATGAGACATGGCTCACGCTCCTCAGATAGACGGAGATATTGTGCAAGTGTACCTAATCAAGTCACGAAGCGTAATTTGTGATCAATGTGACTTTAAGTAAAATGGCCTGCTCCCGTGTTTACCTTCTACCTATAGGCATTGCCACCTGCCGGAGGAACGCTTCTTGCAGGTGCCAACATACCTGTAGAAGTCGAGCATATGTGGCAGCAAGCATCAGACGTCCGCTGACACAAGATCAATCACAGGTCTGCTCGAGTGAGTTTTATTGGCTCTAAAAAGTCCTTGCCACGGGGCTAACGGGGAGCATTCATCTCCACCCCCGCAAACCGTACATCTCTCAACACGGACGACTTAAAAGAAAATGACAACACAGAGCGTCAAAATAAATGTGTTCGCTTCACAGACGTGGGACATAGAAACACCCTCGTCTTCCTCCCTTTGATGGGACGAGTACTTTGTCCAAGGGGTGTCACCCAACCACCACTCCCCACTGCAACCTACCATTTTTCTCTTTACCCTCTCTCCCATGAAGGTCTCACTTCTGCTTTCCTGCCTGCATGCTTTATGAAGGACAAGTTCATAGAAGCTCTGGTTCTCATTGACTTCCTAAAAAGATATTTTGTCTCCTGCTTAGCGTCTGCTAGCCAGCGGCAAAACTACCCCCCCCCCTCAACCCCGCCAAAAGAATCCAATGTATGTGTCGTGTTTGGCTGATCTGTTTCCCTGTTTCCATTTTTCTGAGCAGCAGGGGGATTTTGACATACCCCTTCTCTGTGGTGGTTATCTATAATGTTTTATTGGGAATGTAGGTGGACATAAGAGGGTTTGAGAGGCGACAAAGAGAGCAGACCTATAGAGCAAAATAAACAAACAAACCAACACACAAAAACAACAGAGAAGAGCAGCAGAAAATGGGGACTACTATAATGTTACAAATGTTTTGGTACAAAGGTTGTGCTACACTTGTGAGGAAGGGGTTATTCAACAAATCACAAATAGGTCACGACCAGGGTTAAAATGATTATTATTATTGTGCAGTTAGTTTTCAAAAGTGGTTTGGTGTTTTTTATTTGTGTCATATTTTTCCAGAAATGCTACTTTTTAGTTTTTATTCGTTTTAGTATTGGTTTCAGGTGTATTTGTGGTGTGCAAAAACAGACACCAAGCGCTGTGCATAGAGTAAAAGAAAACACAATTCCCAAATAACTATTTGACCTTCCATTGTCTGTACAGCCATCCAGTAATACCGAGATCAATACATTTAAAAAATTGACTTTTTTTACCAATATTACACCCTTATTCTTGTAACCCCCACATCGCTTTCCTCTTGTAAAACTTATCTCATGAAATACTGTAATATGACTTTTTCCAATCTAAGATAACTTTTTACAACATTCCACATAACTGCAACACAATGACTATTCTTGCTGAGGTCTTTTTTTTTATTGCACTTTGTTTCCAAAGATGTGAAGGCATTTGAATAACTGTACATTTTATTCCAAATCAACAATGTATCAAATGTTGCTGCTCTTTTCCAGAAATTGCAGCCAAATAATAATAGGGTGTTGAGTTTTTCTTGACAGCAAAAATATTTACTGTAAAAGCGAACATGCTCAGTTTTTGCTTTCCTGTGATCAGCACCGTTTCTGAGAACTCTTCATATCTGCTTTGCATGGAGTCAACCTGGTGCCTGTGAAGTGCTATTCCAGCCCAGGACCAGTGTGTACGTCCCACAATTGATACCTCAATGACTTTATGTGGCAAAAGGATTAAATAAATAACCAAAAAAGGACTACTGATATGTTTCAGAATTGTTGACTTGTGTATTGCGAAATCCTCGTGCAACCCAAAAATAAAGGCATGAAGAACCAATAAAAGCATCTCCTGGCACACAAGTTTGCCCAGTAAATCTCCCCAGGTTTCAATTACAACCTCCTGAGGAGAATGAAACACAAGGACTGTGATCTTTTTTTTTTTTACTGGTGCACAAATGAAAGACAGGAACTGGTGGAATGGGGCGGCTAAACCTCAGGCCGCTTTAAATCACCTGGACCAGGCCCGGCCTTTAAAAGCAAGCCAACTCCCTGCTGGCCAGAGGGAGGCAATGGCAAAACTCAGTGACAAGTAAACAATGTCCGGCATGCCCCCAGGAGCCACAGGAGGTAAAGGAAACGCCACGTTCCTTAATTTGAAATTTGACCTCAACACCGTCACCGGATAAAATATCTGTGATCTGTGGTGCACATTTGTTTGAACTTTAGTTACTGATAGGTGTGGTCAAAGTTCAAAAGATCAATATTACTATTAATCATATCTTGACTCGCTTTCCATTCAACTGTGTATGTAAATAATATGAGAAAAAGTATATGTTGTCGTCAGGTTGTTAGCCTGAACCATAAACTTATGGTCAATTCATCACATTGTCAATTCGGGGTATGCTTGAGTATACTTGACACCCAGCGCTACATTTTCCTGACCAATGTGAATCCGGCATGCAATGTGATGTATCTCCGTACGGACCCAGGTTAGACCCGATGTTGGTAATTTTGCAGATGAGCGCAGTCCAGTGGACCGATGAAAGTGTGTGGGGGGGGGGGGGGGGGGGCTGTGCTGCGACGAGTGCTCACAGCTGACTTCAATTATGGCCAATCAAAGTAAAAATTATAACAAGAATCAAGTGTAATGCTCCTACCTGCCATATATATAACCGGGCCACCCTCTATACTTCTGTGATTCTAATGATTCACATTCACTGTGATATTGTCCCATCAAATGTAAATTGTAGTCTCTAAAAACACGCTAAAGGCAAGCTAAAAAAAAGAAAAACACCCCTACGCCTTGATCCAAAATGGTACAACCCTGGTCAGCTTTAAGATGGAAGGCTTTAGGCTGAATGTGGTTTGCCAGTTGAATCGCAGAACATGCGTGCACCTCTGAGACAAAGAAAGCTCACTACGCCTGGTAACACCACTTTGATTATTAATACATTTGATTTTACTACATGGAAACTGCTGAGTATCATGTAAATAAAGTTTTGTTTGCATGAATTTAACTGCTTACATATCTGCTTTAGCTCAGCACATGTTGTAGACTGGCACATGTTTTAGCTTGGTACTACCCAAGAAGACATGAGCAAGACTATGACATTGTGTGCCTGTGCACCAATCAAATTCACCCAAACCATGTTAGACCAGCTGTGCCAGTATTTAGACATGGATTTAGCGGGCATGAGTTTAGACCGATTTTTGACCAACAAACATCAACCCTGTGCTGGAACGCCCAGTTTTGCACAGACCAGTCTGCCAAATTGGCAAACGTGCAGCAAGCTTTGCGTTGATATGAAAATTAGGGTGTGCTAGCATTTGCAGTTGTGCTGTCTGCCAAAATAGAGCCACTTAAAGTCCATGTTCGGCTAGTGTGTGTCCGTTTTGCACTCCCATGTACTCCTGTGGCATGCTTGGAAAAGTTGGGCTAGTGCCCAGTCCTGAAAACTTCACCTCTATGTTGATGTATTTCATTTTTATGGCAACATTTTCACCACACAGGTATGTCCATGTTGGAAGTCGTGCAATTTACTGCTGGAAAATAAGGAGGACACAAAGAAAACAAAAGCCAAAATCCAGAGTAAACATTTTTTATCCATCCATCCATTCTCCGAACCGCTTGATCCTCACTAGGGTCGCGGGGAGTGCTGGAGCCTATCCCAGCCGTCTTCGGGCAGTAGGCGGGGGACACCCTGAATCAGTTGCCAGCCAAAGCAGGGTACACAGAGACGAACAACCCAACCATCCACGCTCACACTCACACCTAGGGACAATTTAGAGTGTTCAATCAGCCTGCCACGCATGTTTTTTGGAATGTGGGAGGAAACCGGAGCACCCGGAGAAAACCCACGCAGGCCCGGGAAGAACATGCAAACTCCACACAGGGAGACCGAAGCCGGAATCGAACCCGGTACCTCTGCACTGTGAAGCCGACGTGCTAACCACTAGACTACCGGGCCGCCCTAAACATTTTTCAGTAGTTGCCTAAAAACAGCAAACAAGGTGAACACTGGCATGTTATTCCACTTTTTTTTTAAGTGTGTGGACGGGGTGTGCACAAAGACAGGCAGGCACGCATGCATGCGCAGTGAATACTTGCTGTTGTTGAAGAGGGGACACATCATGTAGGTAATTACAAACCAACGCCGTGCCGAGGATTTTTTGCGAGCGAGGTGGGAGACGAATTTAAGCCACAGAGGGAGGATCTGTGTGTCTTGTCAAACCTTTGTGCAGTCTAGACCAAAGTTGACACACGTGACGGCTATCTAGTGATGTAATTAATGACCGTGGCGGCTCGGCAATATTTATTTAAAAACGAGTTTTTAAAGTTATGAAATGTACATTCAGAATCCTGGAGTTATCAAATGAATTGAATGGAAAGCTAACGTTTTTACTGCAAATGGCATACATACAGTATGTGAAGTATCCCTTTAAGAGGAAATGCTCCTTTTATTATGTTTCATATGACTCATGTCAAAGACTCAGGAAAGTCAGGAATGTGGCTTAAGAAACCCAGTATGATAAGATGGGTTTTCACTTCATAGCGCCCGGGCAAGGCCTCTCTGATCACTCGTCACATCAGAGAGTCACCTTCACCGAGTGAGCAGCTCTACCGCTGCTTCACACAAGGAGCCCAAAGTATGCAGAGCTGAACATCAACGGTAGCAACTGTTCTCACTAAAGTGCATGAGTCACTTTTGTGTTTTATTTCACTTTGTGAGTTGCTTCCCTCAGGCACTATAAAAAAAAGTCCTCTTTTTTTTGCCAACGGTGCCAGTGCTACAAGATTGCTTGAAGCCGCATCCATAAATAAAATAATTATTTTTAGAAGCACTTTTCTCCGCTATGGGGATAAAAAAAAAATATCTCATTCTAATCCACGACCAGTTCATACATAAGACATGGGCATTCTGTCAGGAGCATGCCAAAGATATAGAGGGCGCTATAACCTTTTATTGTTGGCCTGAAGAAAGTTATGTCTGGAAAATGCAGAATAACACAAATAGCAAATTGAGGGTTATTTTTTTAAGTGAGTTTGCATTTACACCTTAATCTTGTATGGCAAAAAAAAATTTGTTCCCCATGTCAAACGAGCCTCCTCCCCCACCTATCATTGCACTGCTAAGGGTTGGTCCACCTTGTGAAAGGCTGATGGATACAAACGTTTGAAAACGCAAGCAGATGACTCCATAATACATTCCCTTCACAACCTAAAGACGTGAGCATCCATGTGGGCCTGCCATTCCATCCACCTCCCCCCACAGTGACAGTTAGCACACTCAAATTAGCGTCCTCTCTGTTGCCATGGTACATGCCAAACACAAGCTGTGGTCTTACAAATTGAACTGTTGGAGGCACCCTACATCCAACCAACACCTCCTCGCTTGTGCTCCCGATGCTTCCCTAAATCACAGCGCAAATATACCCCATTTATAAAAAAAACACACAAAAAAACCATGATGCACAAGCAAGAGCACCTCTGGGCCGAGGATGACGGCCACAAGTGTCGTAACCTAGCAACCGGGGAGTAGCTGCCATGAAAGAGTGATAAGGGTGGGCGGGTGAGGCGGGGAGGATGGTCGGGTGGGTGGTTTCCTCTTGAAAATAAAACCCACTCACTCGTTTATTTTGTGCCTTTGTTTGAGCGGCTATTTTAAGACCTTTGAGCGTGGCTCTCCCTCACCCGAGGATTCATTTATTTTTAGTCACATGGCTGCTTTCGTGTGGACTGACACACTCTCTATCTCTGCCGGGCTGCCTGCATCTGATTTACACAACAGGAGGATGAGAAGGAAGCGTGCATGTGTGTGTGTGCGCGCGTGTGTGTGTGTGTGTCTGTGTGTGTGTGTGTGTGTGTGTGTGTGTCTGTGTGTGTGTGTGTGAGGAGAACAGACAGAGGGAGTGTTTTCCATCTGTGTTTTTGGCTCCGTGTATTCCTTTTGTTTGAGGCGGTCATGCCACACAGCTGTCTACGAATACGTTTATAGCCCCCCCCCCCCCCCCCCCCTCAATCTGGATTATTTCCTATTACACAGCATTGTGTTTGTAATGAGTACATTTGTTGCTCCAGCTGCGTGCATTCGGCCACATGTGCAGGCCTCTGTTGTATACCCTGCAGACACGCTGGTCAGGTTTGGTTCAGGTTTCTATTATCGTGATGTATTGTATTGACATAAAATGTCAATGTTGCTGCTGTCATATATCGTGATATGCTTTTTTTTTTTTTTTTGCTTCCAACATTGTGAAGATTGCAAACTTTCCAAAAGGATGTGGTGGGCCAGACCTGGCCCCGGGCCTCGAGTTTGACACCCGTGGCTTGTTGTTTTAATGGGACAATATTTATATGCATCATTCATTCATTCATTCATTCATCTTCCAAACCGCTTGATCCTCACTAGGGTCGCGGGGGGTGCTGGAGCCCATCCCAGCCGTCTCCGGGCAGTAGGCGGGGGACACCCTGAATCGGTTGCCAGCCAATCGCAGGGCACACATAGACGAACAACCATCCACGCTCACACTCACACCTAGGGACAATTTTGAGTGTTCAATCAGCCTGCCATGCATATTTTTGGAATGTGGGAGGAAACCGGAGCACCCGGAGAAAACCCACGCAGGCCCGGGGAGAACATGCAAACTCCACACAGGGAGGCCGGAGCTGGAATCGAACCCGGTACCTCTGCACTGTGAAGCCGACGTGCTAACCACTGGACTACCGGGCCGCCTATATGCATCATATCATCTAATAACAATACATCAATACCATACGTTGATATTTTAGTTGCCAATTTGGGGATTTTTTTTCTTCTTCAAGTGTAGTGATTGCACAATGTCTGTATCAGAATATTATCTTGATCCAAGAGTGGGAAGAAAAAAAAATGCGCATAACCGCCGATGCTGATCACAGTGTGCAGGTGTGCCAGATGAAGTGACGGTCAAGTGCATATTGTTTCCCCGTAATAAGCTTTGCAAATTTGCTGAAGGAGAAATCTGATTGTGTTTATAGGAAAACCACAAATGAATGAGCGTGAGTATGAATAGATGTTCCCAGTCCCGCCTCCCTCCTATTTTGCGTATTCATAGCTTACGCGCGATGTCACAGGTACAATTCATCTGAGTCATAAGGTGTCCCTTCGCCCTTTGGATTAAAACACTGCACCCTCTGCGTCGTGGACAACGGCAGCAATAAAAACTAAACAAGGAAGTCGTACCGAGACGAGATGTGCGACACTCTGGCGGCGATGTGATTTTATCGTCATTGGCTGGAGACGGGTCAAAGCAAAGGCGCGTGGCAATAAATTGCCGCATGTGGAAGAAGTGCTTAGGGAAGAGCGGGGTCCCAATCTATTCCCCCTCACGCTCCCCTTTCTCCCCCATTACCGACCTCATCAGCATCGAATCCCCACCAGTAGGAGAGCCAAGCCCCTCCCCCTTCCTACAGTACTGTGTACATCTCCTCTTCGCTGTGGGGCCCCTTTGTAAGAATGAGGCAATTTGTGCAAATCGTATGGGAAGTCTTTGTATTTTGAACATGTTTTTTTTGTACTGTCCCTTTAAGACTGGCTATGCTACTGGTGGGTCACCTTTTAGTCCCTTATAGGACAAACGCTCCCCCCTCCCCTGCATTTTCCATTGGGGGTTTATTGTCTTAATCGACTGACCATACGCATGGTCCTGAATTTAAACGTCTGTATGCAATATTGAACTCAGCTCACATTGAATGTAGAAAAATATGATGACATGAAATACAATACAATACAATACAATACAATACATGCCGATTTATATACAATTGTGATAAATAGATTTAATAATAGGTCACACAGTGGGATAGTATGCCCTAATATACCTTTTAATAATGACATTTTTGGTGTAGAGGAAATACATGTTTATGTGCGAGGGGGGGGGGGGGAAATATTTCAAGTGCACCATGTTTGCCAATTTCCAGTTCAGACATACCATCTACATGCCAAAATATCGAAACCCTTTTTTTTAAAAAATTTAATAACAAGTGTTCTGCCTTTGTGGAGGTCTCCACCCGACTCAGGGCTTCTATTTATTTATTTGTTTTTTTGTTCTGAATAAACATATTGATCTGTGCATGAAAGGCTTAACAGCCAAAAATCTCAATATGAACGTGAGCTTCTTGGTTGAGGAACACAGTGGCAGTTTTTTTGTTTTGTTTTGATGATCTACCAAGCAACTGTCACTGGACGGTCCCTCCTCATAGATTTTGCTAACATGACAAGCTGGCTGGATGATGATAAATGCAGGGGATGAAAAGCAATTAGAGCATCAGTTAGTTGTTGGAGGGAGTGCTCAGGGCAGCCATTAATGACGGAGGATGCACGCCAACTTGCCGGAAACACACAAACACACACTCGTACACTCCGCAGTAGGTTTGATGCTACAAAAGTTTGGGGTTTTTTTTTTTTGTTTGTTTGTTTTTAGTTGGTTCATTCTGTGCTGTTCATGATATAATGTCCATAGCTGTTGACGTGCAATTCTGTGAATGTACAGTACATTTGGAAAATCAAAGGTCCTTACCAATGGTCCGAAAATTGGCACTTCTTTTTGATGGAGGATTGAATGCTACATTTTTTTTTTTTCAATTCAACTAGCTAAAGTAAAAAACTAGCTCATGCCGGCAGCGGAAGACAATCCCATTTCTTCATACTATGCAAGTGGATACTATTGTTCCGGCCAGTTTCCTATTTTTATACAATATCAACCAATTTAAAACAGTGAAAAAAAAGCTTGTGAACAAATCTATGAACACTTTTGAAATGTTAAAAATTTGTGAGGACGAGCACCTTTACCCTATTTCGTGTGTGTGTGTGTGTGTGTGTGTGTGTGTGTGTGTGTGTGTGTGTGTCTTTTTGAGTGGGACATGGGGACATGAAAGGGCCCAGAATGGCAGAGGGAAGAAAAAGGAGCAGAATCACTCCACGCACTCTATATAGCGCTCCATATAATGAGTTCACCATTTTGTAGTGCTGTTCAAATGTGTAGTGAGTCAGAGGTGGGCAACTTAAATGCTGAAGGGGGCCACAAATTTTAATCAGTGCTACTTGGAGGTGGTGAGAGGGGCACATAGGACCGCATACTTTTTAACACAACCACACAAATGAAATCAGGACAAAATATGTGCAATTAGTATATTTAACGTTTCAGAATGCATTTCTCGATGCATTCCAGCCTTTAACAACAAAGGTTTTGAACAATCCAAAAAAAAAAATCGTTTTTTTTTTCCCCCCAGTGCAATGGGATCCCATGCATTAAAAAAAAATATCAGTCAAGGACGGCACAAAACTGCTGAACAGCAAAGCAGCATCAACAGAAATAACTCATTATTTAGAAAAATCAACAGACTTAAAATATTCATTTTATTCAGGACTATTTTTGTCCTGTAAGTCATTCTAAATCCTCATAAAAATATTCAGCCTACTCATGTTGGACAGTTCATCTGTCATCTATTGGTGAATGGTGATATTACAATTATTCGCCGGGGATACGTACTCGGCTCAATGAGTAATTGAAAATCCGCACGTAATTGCCAATAGGTTTCATTTGTATTTATTTATTTTTTAAATCCCCAAAATTTTACAAAAAATTCTGATAGCCCACTAGTTTACATTTTGCCCAAAGAATAGAGCTTTGCCGCCCCTACCCCCCCCCCCAAAAAAAACCGGCAATGTATCCCGCAATACAAAAAGTATCTTTAATGTTGCACTTTTTTTTTTAAACCTTCATTTTAATTCAGTTTCATATCTATTATACCACGATACAATGACTGGTGCACCTAAGTGTGTTTGAAAACTCATTTTCATTTCATTTCATCAGTGAACCATCAATTCCACTTCATAAAAATCCCAATGCGGTGATTTTGGTGTAGGGGAATAAGCGGATGATTCTGAAGACAGCCACACTTCGAGACATACCTTATCATCTCGGCTCTTCCATGGTGGCTCCCTAAATATGATACTCTACAATTATCTCCCAACGGGAATTTTTTTTCGTACCAAAAGCATACCAAGCAATGGTGAAAATGCTCCCCCGCCGCCAACAGATTGCACTCCCACAATTGCACGTCCCATACATAGTGCATGGCACTTAATTACAAGTGTTACTTAACCGCAAAACTAAAACAGTTTGGACGCGCTTGCCTTACGCTTCACTTTTGCCAACTTGTTTTGCTCGCCTCCTGGTTGTGTTTACTCTTGCGGGGACATTTTGTCACAGGCCGAAACCGCATTTGGACCGGACAGGAAGCTCTTCTGCATGAGGAATACACTGTAGTGGTACCGTAGGTGGTGCAAAAAAAAAAAAGTCGACAAAGTGTGCGTTCCCGTTGCAGCAGTGTTTATGCCGGTGTGTGAGTGAATGTTTGTGTAGATGGGCTAGTGGGGGTGGCAGGCCTATAATCTGCTCCAAACTGCTCGCGGGCAGAGGCGAGGTGGGCGAGACAGTGATACAGAAAGAGAGCATGAGAAGGAGAGAGAGCGAGGGCGTGAGGACAAGTGAGGAAGTTGGCAAGGAAGATGAAAGAAAAAAAAACAAAAACAAGAGTTGTGATTTCCAGCTTAGAGATGCACTACAGCCGCTGTCCTCTCTCGCCGTCTTCCCGCCCCATTGTCACGCTGCGTTCTGTGGGCGCCGGCGTGGCAGCTAATTCCTCTGACATTCACGCCGGCTTTCTCAGCCTCCCCAGCCCCCCCTTTGGATGACGCAAAGCCGGGCCGGAACTGCTGTCACCACCCACAATGGCCTCAGGTCCATGGGAGATGGCGCGCGCGATGCCGAGCCAATGAGGATGCCCTCAGAAGCACTCGGCGAGCCGAGCCCCCGTATATTGTGTTCTATTATACAGTATGTCTTGAATAAAACGGGGTCAGTGTGGGTGGAGGAATGCGAGAAGCCGACAGGGGAAGAAGATGAGGGTGGATGAAGAAGCAGAAAAGTGATAGCGACGCATTTGAGTTTGAAAGAAAACGCAACTAAAACTGCGACAAGTAACTTACAAGAAACACATTTACCGGAAGTGGATATGTTGCTTTTACACCTATCTTTTGCTTTTCTATTTTTTTAAATATTTATTGATATATATACAGTGTATATATATATATATATATACATATATAATTTTTTTTAAAGGAAGATAATTAAATTCTAGCCATACATCCATTTTTGCACCCACGTTTGTTCACTCCTTTTTTGGGGCAGAATAACTGAGTGGCACATTCGAACAAAGATTGAACCTGATTTATTAATCCTTTCAGGTACAGCGGTTACTACACTGGAGATCTTATCATTTATCAGGTTACAGGGTGCACAAAAGGGTTAAAATTGTATCGGTACATCATGATAGCGATTTTTTTTTTTTTTTTAATTCTGGAGTACTGCTCCAATATAGCTCATCGACCGCAGGAGTGTCAAATTCAATTTTATTTATGACATTTTGAAATTTTGGTTCAGGCTTTAGCAAGTGTCATGGAAGTTGATATGCTTGAATTGCTTTCACAGGCCACATAAAATAAATGTGATGGGCCAGAACTGGCCCCCGGGCCATGATTTTGACACCTGTGGTCTACCGTATAATTTGGCTAAGCAATTTTAGTTTCTGAGTCTTACTTGCTTTGATACCATCAGCTGACATTTATTCATACTTCCTAAAAAAAAAAAGACTCATTTTGAAGTACCACAATACAAACATGTTGCACCCTTGTATCAAAATTATTGGAAAGGTCTGCGATAGATAACACATCTATAGTTGTAATTTTGCCCCTTGTAATATGGCAGCGCCAACACACAATGTCTAGTTATATTGCAGCCCCCGGGGGCGGGGGCTCATACATCTCTCACTATCTGACATCTGTGATGTTTTGTCTCTTTTTGCCCACCTTGCAGATCATACTCATAGAAACCTTCATATCATCTAAGAGGGCGCTGGCACATGCATTTTTTATGACTAACTTACATAACTCCATGTTTCAAGTGAGCGTAACAGGCAAAGGGAATCAGTCAGTCTACAGATGAAAGATTTGCTTTGAGTCACAACTGACACGAGGCATCCGTCTGTCTCAGCAGGCCAATTCCTGCATTGCCTTTTGCAAATGACTGAGTGGGAATGGGGGTGGAATGCAAATATACGTTTGTGGGCTTGAACGCTTGAAAAATGCAAATCGTGGACAGGATCTATTCTTTCGCATTTCTTTGTTGATCCTTTATTGGGCGCTGATTCATTGCTCCGTGAAGCAGGCGATAAAGAAAACTCGATTGTACCCTGTCAATCTACGATACGACTGCGCGCTGTACACGGGACGGGAATATTTTGGAATGATCGCACTGAATGGAAATATCCTTTGTGTGATGCTTTACAGGAGTTTTTTTGTTTTTTTAATTATTTTTGTCCAAAAGGAAGTGTCTATTTCTCGGATGAGAAATAGGAAAGCGCAGTTCATTTTGGAATATTTGTTGAGTGGTGGTACCGGCAATTTACTTGTTTTGTGTTCACTCATCAGAATACGATCAAAAATAACTATTCATTCTCCGTCCCCCCTCAAATAAAATATCAAAAACACACGTGGGCATCGTTTTTCCGCCTTCATGACTCCCAGCTTTGGCCCATTTGTTCTCATCGCCAAAATGAGCAAACCAGTGGAGAGAACACATTCTAGTCCACATGATGAGCAAATTTCATGATGAAATTCAGATTTTTTTATTTTTATTTTTTTTTGCAGGGTGGAGGAAAGATAAGGCGGCACACGGGCAAAAGATGGTACATGTCGAGCTCGTTGGCCAGACTCTGTTTATACGGCACCGCGTATATTATACCGCTCCCTGGTGGGCAAGACCCACACACCCGAAGGCGCCGTGTACTAACCCTTTCATGAAGCTTGTAACCTCATAACATGATCGGCTGTCCACTGTTGTGACTACTGTTCCTGAAAGATTTAAAGCAAACAAATTATTAGTATAGTATTTGTCTATTTGTGAAGATAGATATGCGTCTATGCAGCATTTTTGTCATTCGCCGCTCGGGCCATGAGGTGTTCCGATAGTTTGACAGAAATGTGATTCACCCAGAAAAAGTGTTCACCAATCGGGTGATCGCTCACTATGCTGATGGAATTGTAAAAAACTGACAAAAGCAAACATCCTTGGATCAGTTCTTTAAAACCACTTCTGAGAGAACATGAACTAAAGAGGGCAAAAAAACGAGGAGGACGCAGTTAAAAATTAAATACTCATCACTTTTATTATTTATTCTTTGTTTTTTACATTATGCACAACTCTCATTTATTGTGCAATAATGTAATTATAACATTTGTTTCATATTTTGATGCTTTCGAAAACATTTATGTCTGAATTTTGGGGGGGTTGGAACGGATTAGGGCATTTACATTTTCTATTTAAAAAATGTCTTCCAGAACCATCCATCCATCCATCCATTTTCTGGACCACTTAATCCTCACTAGGGTGGCGGGGGGTGCTGGAGCCTATCCCAGCCGTCTTCGGGCAGTAGGCGGGGGACAGCCTGGATCAGTTGTCTTCCAGAACCAATTAATTTCATAAGTAAGAAGTACCACTGTATGTTTTTTAAAATAATTATTACGTTCAATTCTGTAGAGTGCTATTTTTCAGACTGAAAATGTCACATTTGATGACATTTGATGGCGACTGGAACAGATTAAAAGCATTTCCATTCATATCGGTGAGGCCATGGAAGCCGACTTCCGGACGGCTTCGAGGAAATTCTGGTCCACCATCTGACGTCTCAGGAGGTGGAAGCAGTGCACCATTAACACTGTGTACAGTGGGGATGGGGCACTGCTGACTTCGACTCGGGACGTTGTGAACCGGTGTGCAGAGTACTTCAGAGTATGTTCCAACTACAGAGGGATCACAGTCCTCATCCTCCCTGGTAAGGTCTATTCAGGGGTGCTGGAGAGGAGGGTCCATCGGTAAGTCGCGCCTCAGTTTGAGGGGGAGCAGTGTGGTTTTCGTCCTGGCCGTGGAACTGTGGACCAGCTCTACACCCTTAGCAGGGTCCTCGAGGGGACGTGGGAACTTGCCCAACCAGTCTACATGTGTTTTGTGGACTTCGAGAAGGCATTTGACCGTGTCCCTCGGAGGGGTTCTGTGAGGGGTGCTTCGGGAGTATGGTGTACCGAGCCCCCTGATACGGGCTGTTCGGTCCCTATACTGCCGATGTCAGAGTTTGGTTCGCATTGCCCACAATAAGTCGGAATCGTTCCCAGTGAGGGTTGGACTCCGCCAAGGCTGCCCTTGTTCGCCGATTCTGTTCATCACCTTTATGGACAGAATTTCTAGGCGCAGCCGAAGCTTTGAGGGGGTCCGTTTTCGCGGCCTCAGTATTGCATCTCTGCTTTTTGCAGATGATGTGGTATTGTTGGCTCCTTCAAGCAGGGCCCTCCAACTCTCACTGGAGCGTTTCGCAGCCGAGTGTGAAGCGGTTGGCATGAGGATCAGCACCTCCAAATCTGAAACCATGGTCCTCAGTCGGAAAAGGGTGGAGTGCCCTCTCCGGGTCGCGGAGGAGATCTTGACCCAAGTGGAGGAGTTTAAGTATCTTGGGGTCTTGTTCACGAGTGAGGGCAGGAGGGAGCTAGAGATCAACAGGCGGATCGGTGCAGCGTCTGCTGTGATGCGGACGTTGTATTGGTCTGTCGTGGTAAAGAAGGAGCTGAGCCAAAGGGCGAAGCTCTCAATTTACCGGTCGATCTACGTCCCAACCCTCATCTATGGTCACGAGCTATGGGTCATGACCGAAAGAACGAGATCCCGGATACAAGCGGCCGAAATGAGTTTTCTCCGCAGGGTGTCCGGGCTCTCCCTTAGAGATAAGGTGAGAAGCTTGGTCATCCGGGAAGGGCTCAGAGTAGAGCCGCTTCTCCTCCACATCGAGAGGAGCCAGATGAGGTGGCTCGGGCATCTAATTAGGAGGCCTTCTGGACGCCTCCCTGGTGAGGTGTTCCGGGCATGCCCACCGGGAGGAGACCCCGAGGACGACCCAGGACACACTGGAGAGACTATGTCACCCAGCTGACATGGGAACGCCTCGGGATCCGCCAGGAAGAGGTCGAAGAAGTGGCTGGGGAGAAGGAAGTCTGGGCTTCCCTCCTAAAGCTGCTGGCCCCGCGACCCGATCCCGGATAAGCGGTGGAAAATGGATGGATGGATGGATCAGTGGAGGAAAGATTATCGGAGAGACAAGCGTTTTGTTATACAAGTGTGGTCATGGAATGAATTAATCTTGTGAGTCAAGGCACAACTCGTAAATTTATACAAGCAATTTAAAAAATGTTTCCTTCAACGTATCGGTGCGTTTTAAATTACATTTTTAGACTATACTACAGGTCAGTCGGGAAAAAAATAAGCTCAAGGCCACAGACTAGACAACTCTCATCTCAACAATTCATCCCGCACTGGGGAATTCTACCAACTGCTTACTCTCCAGGCACAAAATAATAATAAAAATGAATTCCAGTTAAAAAAAAATTAAGCATGTTGTTTGTTGACCATATAAAAAGTTGTAAACATACATTCCATTCAGTGTCAGGACGTACAGCAAACCCCAGACCTCAAAGAGGTGAGAATTGAAGAGAAAGTCGTTCTGATCGAGCGCCAATCCGCACAACGCCAGCACCATTCCCACACCCGCTTCCCCATAGCCTCCGGTGCTCATCCAGACAAATCTAAATGATATTGACAGTGGAATAAATTTTCTGCATGAAATCACGTCAGCTCGAGCATGCTTTCTCCTCTTCTCAAAGACCCACTCAAGTGCTAACTAATTACATTAGTTTTCCAGAGGCTAATTTGACTGAAAGCATTAATTTGGGGTCCCTGACCACCATTGTTTTTTCATGTATTTCATATCGGCAGAATAGAAATGAACCATAGGTTGGTGCGGCTATACTGTACTGTAAATTCAGTTCAATTTGCTGCCGGAGGAGCATTTGGACGATGAGTTGTGGTTATGTGATGCTTTGTCAGTTAAAAAAAAAATGACCATCAAAAATGTCATTATTTTAGACTTTTCAATTTTCCCTAAATTAACACGGACTGATGAGGTGTTAATATGAGCCACTAATTTATCCAGTAATTCCTCAAAAGATCATAACAGAAACCGTGCCCCAATTATTCACCGCGTGGATCATCCACTTATAGATGTCTCCCTTTTCCCATCTGGGAAAAAAAAACAAAACAAGATAATGTAATGTAATTATGTCACTTCATAGACTCATGAAAGAGGTGAGCACTGAGCCCATTTGAATTCCATTTCTGAGCAAAACAAGAGCATCTCGCGAGGCATGTTAATAGTCTTTCAGATTAATCAGGAAGTGGAGGCATAACATCCGTTGAGGAATCTTAAGTTAAGTGGCAATGTCGTTTTTAACGTCATTTAGCTGTTGCAGTCGACTGACGTGGTCGCTTAACTTTAGGCGCGCCCTTTGTTTCTCCTCTCTGCGATTTTCAACCACGGTCATTGAGATTTTCTTTTAAGTCCACATTCACTGGTCGTGAATCGTAATGGGTGGACCCCCGCAAAAAGCAAAAATGCGCACGCATCAAAATTCTTGACCACCAATTTTTTTTTTTAATAAATCAAAATGTGTTTTCCACGTGCGTTGCCCCCTACCAAAAAAAAACATAAATAATTAAACTATTTTTAAAATCTGTAAACTACCAATGGTTGCAGTGGCAAAGGCACAGTTGATCTTAGACACTTCATAAAGTATGGATGTTTCTCAATAAAACCAAAAACCCTCGTGAGTATAATCATGTGAAAAAAGACTGTGAATGGATAAGACAATATTAGTTTTCAACAATCTATTTTTTCCCTTGCTATCTATCTGTCATATACCATCCATCTTTTGTTCAAAACCACATTGAGGATATTTGTGCCATATGAAAAGGCTTGATGAATACACCTGGCCTGACTATTGCGACATTACATCAACGTGTTGCACTTCATGTCTTCACATAGAAATGCGTCATAAATATAGAACAGGACGTCCAGATTATGCCACGGTCAACCCGCAATTCAAATTACAATTGAACCTCTCAGGCTAAATGCTCCTGAAGTTGTGCAATTCATTTAAAAGCATTATTTAATTTTTAAATGGGTTTATTGAAGAACTTATTCTAACACTTGAATGGCTGTTAAGAACGTTGAAGTGAGCGGAGTTGCCCCGCTCTGCTTCCAGGCACCCCGACCCCTCCGCTTATGCACAAG
Organism: Hippocampus zosterae; assembly: GCF_025434085.1. NCBI lineage: Eukaryota > Metazoa > Chordata > Actinopteri > Syngnathiformes > Syngnathidae > Hippocampus > Hippocampus zosterae. The sequence goes on along the minus strand of NC_067458.1, from coordinate 16,584,233 downwards.
CCGCATCAAATCCCCCCCGCCCCCCTTGAAAAAGAAATATACCAAAACAAAAGTAATGAAGGTTAAAGGCCCCTCAATTATAGTGCTGAAAAGCTATTCCCTTCCAAAAAGAAAAAAAGGGACTTTGAAGCCTTTTCTCCAGGCTGTCTGCGTGTCTTTGATTTATACGCGCTGACCCAACCAAAACATTTTTATTATGGCACGCCTTCCGTGCGGTAGGTGTCAACCTTACGCACACAAGCCGATTATAACACACAATGAACGGGCCGGTCGTCTGTGCAGCGAGCCTCGCGGAGTGAAGTGTGGCAGGCGGCCATCTTACTATGAAAACGCCCCATCTTGTTGAACCTTGGAAGGGGCCGTAACAATATGCGGGGTGGGGGCCACAAATAGGCAGCAGACGGGCCTGTTGCGTACCCCTGCTGTACTGTCAGTCAAAAAGCATTCCGAAACAATCTCCTATTTCTAAATGACTTTGAATACATTCCGTCATCATTTAGCGAGCGCGAGACGGTGTCACTTATGAGCCCTGACATAATTTTTATGTCAGTATAATGACAACGTGCAAGTCTCTGAAAGGCAGTGTTGACTTCCAAAGAACTGCAGCTCATGAGCATTCGCCCCAAAGTGTAATTTATGACTTCTTTAGATCTTATATGTCTCTGTCCTGACATTGTAATTAGAGGATTAAGGTCCTATTATCATGTCTGGGGGAGGGGGGGGTTGTTGCGTTTTGTTTTTAATGACTGGCAACTGCTATGACCTTTATGTGTGTGCAGGCAATGGTATATGGAGTCGGATTTTCTGTTTTACTCACTGTTTGGCTTGTGCTGCTCAGCGAAATCTGCGTTCCATTGTGGTGTCGTAATTTGCCAATCGTCAATCAATGATGTCATTGATTGAATTCGGAAAATGAGACAGGGTTTTGTTCACTCGAGAGAAGTTCTCTGCCACCATCGTTTTCCCGATAGATATAAAAATTAAAAAATATATATTTTGTGAAGATTTTTGAGCAAAGGGTCCTCCCGCCATTTTCTGCGTAGTGAATGTTTATCAGCATTTCAAGGAGAATTTTGAGGGTTCATTTGTTATTGTTTTCCGCCTATCAAATCAGATCAGTGATCTTTTTTTTTTCTTCTTAAACACGCTGATCAGTGATTTCTGATCGGCTTCAAAATGCTGATCACAAATCATCCCTGATTTTTATTTTTCTGTTCAACTAAATTTGTTCCAAATCCTGTCAAAATTGCGCAGGTGAATATAAAACATCTGCACAAAAGTTGGCTCAAAGTTGCATCTGGATCCACCTATTGAGAACCTTTGTTTTCTGTTTTGTAAATACGATTCAGAAATTCTCCATTTGACTTCAGTGAGTGCCCTGACAGATTACCATCATGTTTTCCCAGTCAGGCCCTTTGCCACGTGAAACCAGAATAACTATTGCCGGGTTGGTGCGCTATCGTATCTTCCCGGGAAGAGTTGCACTTTGCGGCACAGACAACAGTCCGTGGCTGCAGGGTTGAGTCCACGTTAAAAGGTCCCTCTCGTTGAAAAGGCCGAAGCGACACATTCAAAGTGACGCAAACAGAAGCCCCTTTCACACCACCTTCCAGGAATTTGAAGTAACAGTAATGCTGCAAATAGTAGAAACAGTCACTAGTTCCTCATTCCCCAAAACAATTCAGCACTTCAACCGCTCACGTGTTCTTCTCTCCAAGTCACTGCCAACAGCCCCCCTGAGACTCAATGTCGTATTACCAAATATTTTTGTCTCGCCCCCCCGCCCCCTGGCAGCTGTGTCAACACCCACAGACTCTGGGCCTTAAACAAATATCTGTACAGCTATTGTACGCCGTCGCCACTTCCCGTCGCTCAGCTAAGGCTGCAATGACAACTCTATAAATGTTGGCAGTCCGTCCCCAGAGCAGCATTGATTTTTTTTTTTTTGTACCGATCAATCGAGAGCAGATTACAATGCACGGCGAGCGACACTTCAGCATTAATTGTTGCCGGGCAGACTTGGCCCAAAAGGGAAGGTCAGGACTGGGCACGTGCTCTTTGGTAGGTCACGGTCGTTTGGCGTGGTTCTGTGAAATTAGCCCTGCAGATGATATTCTCGGGGACAAATGTGAAGTTAGTAGTCATCGTCGAGAGGAAACGTTGGAAAGCGCTAACTCGCAGTGTTCAAAGCAAGCCTAATTTTGGTCATTGCCTGCTTTTGTACCCGCGAGACATTCATTGCTAAAATAATTGATATTGCAGACTCTTTCCAGAGCCGCATATGTCAGCTCGGAGAACTTATGTGGATGTTATTCTAGCTGTCGGGCTTTGTTTACCTTTGATTTCAACATTTTCCTGTCTCTCATTCCTTCGTTTTTGTGTGTTTTCTCTTCACCCCGCCTGTTGTTTTGTGTCATAACAAAGTGAGTTCTATTCCCGTTAGTCCAATAGTTTTCTCTCATCCTTCCCTCTTCTTCTTGATTTGGCTGTTTATGTTCCACCCCATTATTGGCCTGGCCTTGTTATGCGCGAGGCCTGCTATTTCGCTCAGCGTGACGCGGATCCGTGCGTACCTAAGGTGCAGCGTGCGCTCGAGGAAGTGCGCTCGGACACGTGCGCTGGTCGTGTGACGTCAGAGGCATATGCTGTTGATGCAGGGGGGGGTGGAGGGGGGATTGCGAGTGGCGTCTTGACACATTTTGGTTGCGTTTGCCTTTGTTTATGCAGATTGTAAAAGAGGGAGTGTCGTGTTGACAGCGAGACGGCAGCCTTCAGACTGGAAAGAAATCTCAACGTGCCAGTGAGCCGGGAACACAAGCAGCAAATCTGTCTGCCTCGGCGCAACCTGTCCGCCTCAGCCCGTGTGCACGTTTGCCGGCAAATAGTCTTTCCTATTTACTGGGCCTGGCAAGCCATTCTCAAAATGTCCTTAAAAAAAAAAAAAAAGTCGATGATGCAAACGTGATCCAAAAATGTGACAAAATAATGCAAACATGCAGTTTTGCTGAGTTTTGTGTCGCATTCATACCATAGAACTAGAACATAAAACTATTTTACTTTGTTGAAGAAGATACGTCGAAAATGAAAAGTTATGGAACGGTGAGGCCAATTGATAAATCCGATTGATAAAAAGTTATCCCCGGATTCCCAATCACATGAGAGTCTAATCCCACACACAACAAACTAGTGGATCTCTCTTGACATTTTGGTTTGTCGTGATCCATAAAAAAAAAAAGCCTCAACTCTGCATGAGCCCTGGTCCACTACTGCAAAAACATCGGGGCTCAACCGGTATTTGAGCTTCACACCCTTCAACCAACGAGCCGCGTGACGACTGAAAAGACGATTGCATATAAACGCTACTCAGTAGCGGAAGCTTTAAAGCCAGGCAAAGACGGAAGGTCCACATCCTCGTATGACTCATGACCCAATAATCAAGTCCACACCTGCAGTCTCGGGCCCGATGCGGCTAGCTGTCATGTCATGTCGTGATAAAGGAGGTTCTTGTGAGAGCAATCTCATTTTTTGGAATCCCCACCGAAGCGTAAATAAATGTCACGTACGTGCCTAAATTGGGCACCTGTTGATTATTGAGCACTCTAAATCCAGATTCATAAAACATCGAAGGCGTCAAATAACATAAGAGGGATATACATCAACAAAATGAAACCGAAAATAAACTTTCAGAAGGCGTGAATAACAGCTCCCCTCTCTTTTTCAACGTTCATTCCACACTATGTCCATTCGAACGAAGAGGCAGCTCTTTAAATCTCGCTCCGCATCATGTGCAACGATACAAATGATCGCCACGACGGCAAAGACGTTCAGCAGCTTTCTGCGGCGCTGCGACAACAAGGCGGGCAACCACATGGGAAGGACGTGACCTTTTAGACACAACATACTTCTATGAAATGATCTTGTCATGCTTCAAAGGGATTATACAGATGAACGTTATACTTCTGGGTGTAGACGAGAATGAGTTCTAATTTTGGATTGAGTGTCAACTGAACTCGACCAGTCTGCCTTCCTGTGGCTGACCTTTTACGCTGCTTGTGCTGCAATGCGTTATTCCTGTTAGTAAGGCAAATGACCACTTTTTATTCCGCTTGTGCAGGAATGAAAGACATTACATACTAATGGTATGGAATATAAATATTAGTCTCTCAATGTATTTCTACAGTGGCCCTGAGGTGCAAAACACGGCAAGAAATAACTACATGACAGGAAGTTATAATAAAACAACCCAACGCTTCGTCCCTCCCAAAACAATAGCAAATTTAAAAAAACAAAAACGAAAAACAAACTAAACGCCATCAAAAATAAAAACACACTAATTACTGGGGAAAAAATGCAACAAAAACCAGAAGCAACTGCAAATGAAAATGAAAATCCCAAAACCAAATTGCTAAACAAAACAACCAATCTTTGTTTTGATTAGTTATTTATTTTCTGTTTGTTCATTTGCTAGTATGTTTCGGGTTTTTTGGGTTTTTTTTTTTTTTTGCTGTTTAGGTACGTATTTTGTGGGTTTATTTTTTTAAAACATTTTTTTTGGTACTGTTTAATTTTTATTGGGATTTTTCAAATTCCAACAAAAACCCTAACCCTTTCATAATTATTACATTAAATTATTTAATCATTTTTCAAATGTTTTCTGATGAGTTTTTTTCATTTGTTGTATTTGTTTTTATATTTATTGATTTGTTTTTGTGTTTTTTTAACTGATTCATTTTTCGTCTTTGCTTTCTTTGTTTTTGCACTTATTTTTTTGTTGTTTTGTTTTTTTGCTGCCGTGTTATTTGTTTTTGTAGTTTTCACTACAGGGCCACCGTACATTTCAGACTCGTGGGCACCAAACATCTTTTTTATCTGAACACGTTTGCTTTTTTTGGACCTATAAAAAGCTTTCCGTTGAGGCAGCCAGTCTGTGTGGCTCCGCCTCCACATGGTCTCACTGCACTTTCATTGGCAGGTTTGACTCTTGTTGCAGCACTGGACGAAAAGAAATGCCAATCATTCTAACATTGGCAGTGTGTATTTGTTTTATAAGGTCTATTTCAAAAACCCAGCCCATTTTCCGGAATTAATCCCCTGCAATCAAGAGCGGTTCACTTTTGTATGTAAGTTGCCGAAGATCACATCTAGAAAACAGACGGTCCAATACAGACTCGATTTTAGCCAAAAGACTTGATGGAGGATAAAGAAAAAAAAGAGACATTGTTGATGCTGTAATTGGCCGCATCCAACAGAAAGTAGTGAAGAATGCTCTTTTAGAGCAGATAGCAGCATCAAGGGAAGCGTCCCCGTCGCTAAAGAGAGCACACTGCCCTTTGTGTGGGGTTCAAAAGCGAAGGAAGCGCTGACCACATCGACCACAGGCCTTTAAACTCGCGACGCCAGCACTTTCCCTCGCACCTGACCTTCGTATTAGGTTAGCTGTCAACGGATGTCTGGAGCTCTTCAATGGAAAAAAAAGGACAAAAAAGATAAAAGTAAAGTTATAGTACAGCTTGCGGAGCAAAAGCTTGAAGTGAAAAAAACAAAATCAATCAAGATGTCTGGTGTCATCACATTAGAGTGTTTAGATTGCAATATTGGCATAAATAATTTCCACTCCAGGGTGAAAATTTGCATTATAGGTGAGATGAAAATATAGATTATTTTTTTATGTCCTTCAAAATACACATCTTCCATTTTCACAGCATAATCAGTTGTAAGAAGTTTTCATTCTCAGTGACGGGAAATCAATCATGCTAAGTCTCTGTTTTAATTGTTGATGTCATATTATTTTTACTATTGTGGTTGGAGTTTGCAGCGCTCTTGAACTGCATCTGCCAGCTGCTTTTTCGAATATTTTGGTGACTCCATTTGTTGGTTCGTGTCATATTTATTCATCCATTTAGTATTGAGGTGGCCCGGTGGTCGACTGGTTAGCGCGTTGACCTCACAGTGTAGAGGTACCGGGTTCGATTCCAGCTGCGGCTTCCCGTGCGTTTGCATTTTCTCCCTGTGGCTGCGTGGGTTTTCTCCGGGTACTCCGGTTTCCTCCCACGTTCCAAAAACATGCCTGGCAGGCTAATTGAACACTCTAAATTGTCCCTAGGTGTGAGTGTGAGCGCGGATGGTTGTTTGGGTGCCCTGCAATTGACTGGCAACCGGTTCAGGTTGTCCTCTTCCTGCTACCCGAACACAGCTGGGATAGGCTCCAGCACTAACCGTGACCCTTGTGAGGATAAAGCGGATCGGAAAATAGTTGAATGGATGGATTTGTATGTCCCTTATCGGACTTTATGAACATTTCACTTGTCACAGTTGTTCATATTTGCAGTCTACTGCTCTGTAGCATTTATCGACTGACTCTTTTCACATTCGTGCACTGACGAAAACATTGTCCCGGTGCTCATTTGTGCCGCTCCTCCATTTCTGTGTCTGCTCATGTACTTTGAATCACTCCACATTACATGACATCGCGACGGAAACGCTGCAGAGCGCATTCTTCCGTGACACTTTTTTTTTTTTTTTTTTTTTAGCCAAACGCGCAAGCCGGCGCTCTCATTCTTCGGTCTCCGCGTGAAGTTTGCAGTGTGGGCAGAGGGTGATGAATACAACGGAGAAAAGCGAGGGGGAGTTGGGGGGTGGAGGAGAGAGCGTGGGTGAGCGCAGGACTGGAGATAAGGGAAGAGTGGCGGGTTAAGTTGGTGCCTACACAGGCCTCTATCCCACCGCCTCTCTCCCGTCTCCCACGCCGGGCCCCTCTAACCTGGCCTAGCTCCTGATTAAAGTCTGCCTCTGTCACACCACCTTCCCACTCCCTGAAGATGTGCGCGTCTGTGTAGTGAAGTGCTTTTCAAACGAGCTCGCCATACAAGCCTTCAGATGGGATTTTGGGGAGGGCTTTTCATCTCCTGTGCTGCTTCTCCTCAGCTCTGTTTGACTCTCTTCCTCTTTGTTGTTTGTCTTTTTTTTTTAATTCACACGACCGCTTCTCCCGGCCGGGGCTTCCAGTTATTTAATATCTTTTTTTTGGGCTCAGTTGTTATTACAGTACAGTATTTAGTCAAAAATACGACTCATTGTCTGGTCAACGTGGGATGTTGCGATGAAATGTTTGATAGCATTTGGAGCGCTGGATCCCAAATGGTGGAGATTAGTGTAAAGATGTCCTGGCTGTATACGATTATAAGACTTACACATTTGCAATGCCGTTTCTCTTCTGCTGTGTTTCTTTGTTTTTACAGAAATAGGGTTCAATATGTGTATTTGTTGATAAAATAGCAGAAAAACAAACAATAGAATGCATTTATACATACAACGCTTCCACGCAAACATAAAGTCAGCTGTGACCCTATTGAGGATAAGCATGACAGAAAATGAATGGATTGTCATCAACATATTTTTATTTACAATCACCAAAAAAAGATGAGTTTCTTGAACGCAACATACTTATAGCTGCTCTGCCATTGGCTATTACTTGGCATCTTCCTGACATCCCATTGGGTAAGAGGGATTTGTACCGCGTGTGTCTGTGTGTGTAGATGAATAAATGCAGCATCCTCGTCATTCACCCCTCGGGCAATGAGGCGTTCCGATAGTTTTACGTAAATGTGAATCACCCAGAAAAATCGGGCGATCGCTCACTATGCTAATGTTTGCCTTGGACCTTTTCGAAGGATCGTTAAAAGCTGACAAAAGCAAACGTCCTTGGATAGGTTCTTTACAAAACGCCAGGCAAAAACCACTTCTGAGAGAGAAGATGAACCAAAGAGTGCAAAAAACGATGAGGACGCATTTAAAATTTAAATGACCAGCATTTTTATTGTTTATTCTTAGTTGTTATTTTACATCATGCACAACTCTCATTTATCGTGCAATAATCTAATTGTAACATGTATGTTACATATTTTGATGCATTTTTATGCTTTAGAAAACATTTAAGCCTGAATTTTGGGCTTTGGGGGGCTTGGAACGAATTAGAGCATTTACATGGTAGAGGCGTCTTGACTTACAACTTTTTCTAGTTCAGACATTTCTTCCAGAACCAATTAATTTCGGAAGTAGAGATACCACTATATTTGTTGTTTGTAATGTATTCCCCATTTTTGGAACCCAATAAAATTATCAGTTGCACAAAATCCATCCAGTTCAGCTTGTAGCCCAGTGATCGAGGTCAGGCTTGAATGATTTCACTTTTGTCCTGGTACGTGTGCATATATTGAAATGACTCACTGCATGCGGGCTTTACATGAAGATACCACAGGTTGCCATGTAACAAGAACAAAAACTGTTACTGGAAGCCAAGGGCAGTGACAAAGCTTTGCCGCATGACAAAATGGAAGGAGACAGGCTGCCTGACAAGAAAACTCAATAGGTGGATAAACACCTTCACGGATATGAGTCAGATATTCTGATCCACGGGGCTGGATGAGCCGATTAATGGTATTGATGAATCCTAATTAGCGTCATGCCTAATCAAACGATGAATGTGGGCTGTTGTTAAGGAGGCAGTGCGTGCATCTGAATAGACCCAGCGGCCGGATAATACAGTAATAGCCTGTGAGTCACGCGGGCAGCAATGAGAAGGAGGCCGAGGAAGTCAGAGTGCAGCAGACTGAGAATGACAAGAACTACGAAAAGAAAAGAAAATCGCTCCACTGCGCCCTGCCGACATGCACAACCCCCCCACCCCCTCACACCTCCAATTTGAAGCAGCGATGGGATTAGTTGGTGGGATTGTTGGTGTGCATTGTGCTCTGACAGGATAGGCAGTCAAATCCCTTTTTCAGCCACCACTACTTATCCTTGTCCCCACGTTGTCTCTTTCAGGCAGATGCGCCTCGCTCTACATGCATGTAATCTAGCAGACAAGAAGAATGAAAGGAGAACTCCGTGTGGATGAAGGCAGGAGAAATGGAATGACGGCGGGAAGAATGAGCAGAGGTGAGAGGCAGGGGGGTGGGGGGGAGCGGAAAATCAAGAGTTTTCGAATGTGCTGAACTTGTCTGCCAAGTAGCTTCTCGCTAAAAGTGGGCTTTATGTTTGACATCAGTATGTGAATAATTCATCCTCAACTTTAAGACTGAATTATTGATATATCTTGGAGAGGAAACAAAAAAACACACACACAAAGGCGCAAAGGAGGCATGATGCAAGGAGAAAAGAATGTTGATTTCATCATTATGTACTTTTTTTTAAAATCACGAAATGGGATTTCCACCATCAGAAGATGGTGACATTTATTCAGTTGGTGTGTACATACCTGATTCTTGCACTGCTGGAATGTGACGAATTCTCACTCAATGGGCTATTCTGACTCACCATGTGATTGACTTCCCATCGGTTCAGGGTGGAGTCCATTTGTGCTTGAAGTTTTTCATACATGGGAGACTTTTGTGGTGTAGTGGTCCACATGGTTGATGTCCATAATAGTGCAGTGGTATATTTCATGTATTTTTTACCATCCTAATATGCTTGGTCAACATTTTGCTGAAAGCCCCACAGCCATGCAGTCTCATATAATAATGCGGCTGCTCCCAGGAATTAACAAAACAAAATATGTGCAAGATTTTTTTTTTTAACAATTATTTCAGCATCTTGCTGTGGCCCATATGTCCTCCTGATATACTGTAGCAGCTCCTCTGTATGGATTGTAGCGTATGTCCACCCCCACACACACTCCCCCCCCCCCCCTCTGCCCCCAACGTTAAAGTGCTGCACTCCAGTTTGGACACAATCTGTGCTGTATGGCATTGAGACTTAGCAACGGGGCATAAAAGGATATTTCTGCCGGTTGAATAGACGGATTGATGGAAGGATGGATGATGTTTCGCCTGTGATTCTCTTTGCAGAATGGAATAAAGACACCTACGGTGCACCACCCCTTTCTATCTCTCTCTCTCTCTGTCTCTCCCTCCTCATCTCCTCTCTTTTGTTTACTTTGTTATCCCCTTGCTGCAGCAGCCACTGCGATGCTTACGTACATCCTTCTGTGGGTGTAACTGTGTATCTGTGTGTTTGTGTGTGTGTGTGTATGTGCGCGCATGTCTGTGTATGGCTCACAGAGGCATGGGGCCCAGACACTTGGAATCATTTAGTGAGAATCTCGAGTGTGGGAGGAGAGGAATGCGTGCCCAGATAAAAGAAAGAAAAAGTGACAGAAAAGCAGAGCGAAGAGAAGGGGGCGGTGAATGTGAGAGATCGAGATAGATACAGAGGGGCGGTGAGCGAGAGAGAGAGACAGGTGAACTGGATAGACGGATGGAGGATGAGTTGAGGGCGAAGGGCGAATAGAATAGGAAATAAATTACACGAGTGGCCCACTCTTACCTACTGTTCTCCATTGAGCTGATTTTGTTGTCGTCGTCGTTTAAATGTCCTCTGTAGATCATGCTTGGGGCGGGGTTTTCTATTCGTATCACAATGCTGCCTACACGCCTCAAAGTGGCAAGCAGCGTGGAAGACAGAATGGATGATTTCAAGAGGAAAAGAGAGGAGTTGCTTTTTGTTTTCATTGGCACAAAACATCATGAATGGCCGTTCCCTCAGAAATCTTAAAACAGCCAGACTTATGGTTTGTTCCATAGTTTAGTGTCACTCTGCAGTTGATTGATAAAAAGAATTAATTGGAATGTACGTCCTCAGGGGGTTCCAACCTTCACCCATATCAAGTCATGAATTCAGCTTGAATATACTTACTGTGTATTGATGCATGTGCGTCATTGCAGACCTCACATAACAGACAAAGACGCCTCCTAGAGGTTAGGAGCAGCATAGCGGTGTCTAACTGGATGCTCAGTCCACCAATGGGTCTCGCTTGCAATAACATTTGCGATCCAGAAAAGTAACAGTTCTTAATTTGGAATCAAATCCATAAACCAAACGTGAAGAAACTACTTACGAAGGCTAAGATGCCACCCAAGTGCTTCCAAAAGGCAGCGGTCTGACTGGATGTTTCTTAAATGTTCACTGAATTGTTCAAGTAATAAGTGAGGTTCAGAAAAATAATAGCTCACCATTCATTCCCGTTTTTTTGCTGTCAGCATGAATCATCACAAAAACTACAGAATGAATTTGGCTCAGGAATGGCACGTGAGGGGATTAAGTCTTGGTGCTTCGTCATGAATTTAACTTGGTCATACTGTACATGCATATAACGTAAATGGCCGTGGAGTCGTTCATAAAAGATGACTCAGACACCCATTTATGGGGTTTGCTTTCCCTAAACTTGCGTGGGGTTGCTTTCGGCTTTCCCACAATCCAAGAACATGCCTGTTAGGTTCACTGGATCGAAAGGCCGCCGCAAAACAAGCCACATCTAACGCAACCAAACAGTTGTGCCGGTTGTAGGTTTCTGCAACTGCTTTTCATGAGTGACTGACCGCCGGCCACTAGTTTTACTGTTTTACTAAATCTGACTCACACAGAAAAAAAAAATAGCAGTCAAACATATTTGACTGCTATTTTTTTCTCCTGATGCACAATAGCAGTAACATATTCCCAATAATGGTCACGAAGAAGCTTCTTCTGTATTCAAATTTTGCCTCCCACATTCCATCCTTTGGCTTCCGGTCTTGCTTCCCAGTCCTGTGCCAAGGCCAGCAACCTTGTATGTACTGTGCAAGCATCCTTCATTTCTGTGTGTGTTCCTAAATGTGCATCTGTGGGTGTATGTTTGGGTGGATGCGCAACACAGCCGGAGACTTCCCGTGGAAAACTGGCATCGTCCAGAGGAGCAGATACCAAAATGCACCTCTGACGGTAAACAGGAATTCAGTCAATCCTGGTTGGATACATTACAGACCCAAAATAAAAATCCAAATAATTTCGCCCCACCCACACAGCTTAAGCACATTTAGAGTGATGTATTGGCTATGTGAGTATCTGGGTGTGAGCTATGGCCAACAGCAGCTCCTGTGTGGGGGTTTATTGCTTTTTATGATTCTTCTGGCATTCAATAAATGGCTAAGAAGACTCCCCTTTCCCACATGTGAATGCAATACAACAACATCAGAACAATGGCAATAAACGGATCTTATGGCGTGATTTCAGTATTCTACAAAAATATCCGCAATGTGACTGCATTTTTGCGGTTCACTGTTAGCAACCCTGCTATATGGCAGTGTTTGAAACAACAGGGTTTTTTTTGTTAATCAATGGATTTTTACACTTTGATGCAAAGTGCCAATAGCGAGTTGTGTGTCTTCAATGCAGTACCACATTGTGCCACAACATGCAGCACTGAGCTCCTCTGGTAAAAAAATGTAGCGTAATTAAGGCCAGTAAGAAAAGGCAAGGAAATTCACCGACTAACCTTCAGTTCTGCTCATTATTGCCACAGAGCAGATGCATGCTCGGACAGGGCGACCATTGCCAAAATGATTCACAAAGTTATCGAGAAAAACTGAATAGATGTGCCTGACTTAAGCATTAATATGTATGAACACAATCAACACTTTCAATAAATGTTATTTACAAATGAAGTGAAGGGAAGCTCCAACAGTTATAAAAAGGCTCCACACCCTTGTTCAAATTAGGGGCTTGTGTGCAGTGGGGGGTCGGCAAGGGGCATGATTCTTACAAGAACTCAAATAAATATCTCCCAAAACTATATCAAAAATATCTTACAAGGGTTTACTCTATTCATTATTCGAGTCCTGTGCAGTGTTTGACTGACCTCTGCTCATCACGCTGGTAAAAGGTGTGATGAGGAAAATGTCTACCCATGCAAACCTGCAATTGGCCTGCTGACCCAGCTGATGAGCTCCGGCAGCAGCAGCAAATCAGCCTGCTTTGTCCGCTATCAACAAGAAGAGATCCCTAGCAAGCCTGCTTTTTTGCCCGCGGGTCAAGATGATCGCCAATCAATCAAAGGTATGCCCCCGCCTTGAGGGCATTTATGTACATGGGCGACAATTTTTTCAAAATCGAATGCCGAATTCCAGTTCAATGATAGACGGGAAGTGCTATTGACCAGGAAGGTCACGGAATGAACTGGATTCAGCTGACCCGTGTGGCTCCTGGCAACAAGGCGGGCACATTCAATCTCACTTGACCCGCTCTGCTTTGACCCTTCACCCGTGGAGAGGCTTGCCCCATGTGAACTGTCACCCCCGGGGATCAATAACTCTTGACCGCCGCCTTGGGGGCCTCAGGACTGGCGCGTTGAGGGTGAGGCAGGAGTATCCAAGGGGGGCTGGAAGGTGGCTGCAGACTGGCACTTGGGGCTGACCCTGCAGGTCAGGTCCACTCCCTAATAATGATGTTGGCGATTTGTTTTAAAATGTATGTGATCAGTGGCAATGGGTTGGAACGATATCACTGTATACATGATCGTGTATGCATGATGAGCTAATCCTGCAAGGGACTCGCTTTGGTGACATCTGCCCGGGTAAAGTTCTTCTTCCTCCTAGAAAATGTTGGCAGTGAAATGTTTGGCTCTTTCATTTTATTTTTTTTAAACACAACTATAATCCATCCATCCATTTTCTGATCCACGTATCCTCACAAGCGTCACGTGGTGTGCTGGAGCCTATCCCAGCTGTCTTCGGGCAGTAGGTGGGGTACACACTGAACTAGTTGCCAGCCAATCGTAGGGCACCATAGCTATAATGGTCACCTTAATTACTATTTCTTGCTAACTTTAACTCATCAGTATAGTTAGTTTTACCTTTTGTTGGATTGAAATCTTGACCCAACATGCTGGGTCAAATCCTTAACGCATTGCATTGAGTAGACATAACCCAGCATTGCTTCAGTCCCTTTTGGACGCAGCGCCGGGTTAGCATCACATACCAATCTGGATTTTTTTTTTTTACCCAGCATGTTCACAGAAGTGCCAATAAACTATAAAAATAGAAGAAGATAGATGACAACATGTGTCATCAAGTCTGGAGGTTTCATAGCCAAACTGTTTCTTGCCCAGTACAAGACTACAACCTCATCTTATGCCCGTTCTCTTTTTCCATTCTTTTCATACCTCGTGTCGGCGCTTTCACAGACATCTCGCGAGAGTTGAGGCATGACTCAGACTCGTGGCTACCGGCTGTGCCCGAGAGAGGAAGAGAGGGAGTGAGGGAAGGAGTCAAAGGAGAGAGCTGAGGGTGACTGAGATGACATGTCCTCCCACTCCTAACCCCCTTTGCCCTGCTCTGAGCCTGGCTAGTAGAGATGAGCAGCTGGCCGTGAATACATGAGTGGCAGCCCCGCCTCAACACTGGAAATAGCCGAACGGAAAGCCTTCCGCAGCATCTGCTTGCTTCTTGGATGGAAAGCAGGATCATGGATCAGAGTAGTCCCAGCTGTGGGTCTCTGGCGTGCACGGGCACTGACGTTGGGAGAAGGAAAGATAAAGATAGAGAGAAAGAGAGAGGTGAGCAAAAGTGTCAATAGCAGACAAAGGCCTTCACTCCCTGGGCGACGGCCACATTGATCAGTGTGTCATCGAGGCATGGATTTATTTTATCCATATGCGCAGCCCAGAAACCAACTAGGGGGCCCCCCTGACTTCCAAAAGCATTGGCAAGAATCACAATATTGCTGACAGTATCTGCCCCTTCCCCCCGCATCTCCTCCTCCTCCTCCTCGATGGTCTCCTCAGTGCTCGGGCAAAGAAAGACAAACTCATTTCCATACAAATGGAGTGAGAGCCTGCAGCCCAGAGACCCAACGGAATTGCAAATATTTCATCTTTGCCTGGAAGCCGTGTGCTATTACTCCGCGGCTATTATCCCTTCTCTTTCATTCTTTCTCCTCTCCTTTTCGTTTTTTTTTCCCTCTCTCTGCCTCACCTCCACTGTGCCTCCGTGCTTGCGTTAACCCCATCCATCAGTCGGTCTTCAAAAATCCTCCCGCCCACTGTTTTTACAGAATGACGTTCCCATCCCTTCCTTCACCTTCCATCTGCTCATTTTATCCGTACGTTCAAAAATAACCCCCACTAGAAGGCCAGACCCGCTTTAAGCCTCTAATCCGGTCGCCGTGCGTGATGATCTTGGCTTCAAAGAGCCTCTGGAGAGCCACTGACATCCGCCCGTGTCGACGGACGCCTGCATGGCTTCTTTCCCAGCATCTGCCCGGGCAGCGCCTTTACGTTTTTTAGGCGGCACAACAGCTTGCCTGGCCTCAACCCCGGGCCGGCGGCCAGCTGTTGATGCAGTCAGAGACTGTCGAGCATCGAACAAACTTTTACACGGCACCTTTCAGAAGTCATCAAAAAGCACACGGAAGGGCAGGGACAGGCGTTTGAAGTAGACATTTCAGCCGTAGGGGAATTAAAAAAAAAAGGAATCCATTCTCATTTGAGTCACCGGTGAGCTGCTGACTTTGAGCAACCCTGGACTGGTTGCCGGCCAATTGCAGGGCACATAGAGACCGCCGACCATTCGCACTCATATTCACATCTGCGCTTCGAATTCTACACGGGCAAGCTGAGAAAATACAAACTCTATAGAGGAAGGCTGGAAGCCGCATGGTAAATGATTGCCAACTCATCGATTACACCTTTCCTCTCTGATTGGTTGGCTTTCCTCGGGTGCGGTGGTTTCTTAAAAATCAATTTGGAGCTTACAAGATGGGTTGGGGTAAGAGACGTCAACATTTTTTCACACCTCGTATTGATCATGTAGCTTTGGAGCTTGCAGTGCTCCGACATTAGTGAACATAATCCTGTCATACGCGAAACTCATTCAGCGATATGCATGTTCGATAAGATCCTGAGTTGTCATCCGATTTCCTCCCAAATTCTCATGAGTTCACGTTCCCAAATGTCATTGGACTCATGACTGTCTCGATGCTTTTCCCAAGAGGAGAACCATCCCCCTCCGTTGGTGGATTAGGGAGTCCTTCACATAGCTGATTGTACAAAGAGGAGCAGAGGGGAGGACCATGCAGGCCCCAGATGGACAGTGTGTAACGTTGTTAGCTATAGTTAGCCAATTTAGTCACACTGCCAGCATCTCCCATTACATGATCTAATTCTTCCCTCTCTAGCACTCTTCCCATCCAATTTGCCAGGGCTCCTACACAAGCCAGAGAGGATGGGGTGAGGAGGTGAAAGACAGATGGACAGATGTGTGGATGCGGAAGAGGTGGAGGAGGTCTTATTCGAAGGCCATCGCTCAGGAACTTCTCCAACAAAAGAAAAGCAGCTAAACTTGAATGAAGACATTAATAATTCAAGATCAGATTTCCGCTGGAAAACTTTGTTTGGTTTTGTTTTTTTCCTGAGCAAGTAAAGCACACACACTAACCGAATCAACGTACTCGCTCTTGCGCTATTTGTCCCGTCAAAATCCACTGGCCACGACATGGTACACTTTGGCAATCAAACAAGCCAAGTGCTTTTTCAAAGATCATTCGAGTATCGCCTGTTGTTCATTCGGCCTGAACTACACCGTTGCTAATAAGTTGGTTTCCACAATGAGTGACCGGTGTGGAACCATCTCTCAGTAGGATACAGTGCAGTACAAACCACGAAGCCCCGCCCACCCAAAATTGATTCCTGCATGAATAAAAATGATGCATTCCAGGGTGGAACTGTCAAACAGTCCCCATCAGAAAAGCTTTATTGACCGAGCAGACGGTGTTTTAAGTCACATTTTAACATTCCCAACACGTCACATAAATTTAAACTGACGTCGGGTTCTGTAAAGAAAATCTACTCATGCTCCGTAGGTCTGACAGACACGTTATGAAGAGGGGATAGGAAGGGGTTACGCTCCCCGGATGGCGGTGTAATGTATTGTGTTGTGTTATGTGCACGGCAAGTCGACTGGTTAGCATGTCAGAAGTGCAGGGTTAGATTCCAGATTCCATGTTCTCCTGCATGTCTGCGTGGGTTTTCCCCGGGTACTGCGGTTTCCTCCCACATTCCAAAAACATGCCTGGCAGGTTAATGGAACTCTCGAAATTGTCACCAGGGTGTGAGTGTGAGCGCGGATGGTTGTTTCGTCTCTGTGTGCCCTGCGATTGGCTGGCAACCGGTTCAGGGTTGCCTACTGCCCGAGGACGGCTGGGATGGGCTCCAGCACGCTCGCTACCCTCACGTGGGTAAACGGCTGACATAATGGATGGATGGAAGCATTTAATTGCTGCGCCTGTCATTGTGAATCACTGACATAGAGGAGCCAAGCTACATCATTTGCGGCAAACAACAATTTCTGGACCAATTAAGTGAAATTGGATCATTTCCTGCAGCACACCTGATGATCTCTCCCAGGCCCATTGGTTGACAATCACCAGTGGATACAAACGAATGCGCCTACATGGCTTGCATGGCTCTTTGTTCGGCGGCCCGTGTGTGGGAGCTGATGTTGTAGCAGGCTGGACGTCAGCTTCGTGCCCGGCAGCGTGTGCTGTTACTCAGTCAAATCTCCCCGGAGGAAGGAGAGATCGGTGCAGCCACCTCCAGACTGGGTCAGAGGTGAAGAGACGGTGCGGGGAGGGAGGTGCGAATCTCAGCGGGGCTGTAAACGAGTGCGGGGAGGAGAGGGGGTGTTTGAGTGTGGTTACACACACACACACACACTCACATGGGCATGCACGTACATGGCCAACAAAAAGCTTCCTGAAAGACAAACAAGCTGCTGTTTCTTTTGTGTCACATTTTGTGCACGTGTTGAGTCAAACAACATCCAGCCAGATGTAATTATCACCTCTGTATGGAACTGTCTGCACGGGAGGAAGGGAGGGGGCAGGTACACACCCAATGCATTCATGCGCGCATGCTTGTGTTATCACGTCAAGTAAAAACAACATTTGTCCAATTATGGCAAGCGTCAACATTCGAGGACTGAAAAGGATGTTATTTGCATGCCGGGCCAGTAGATGGCGATGTTTCGAGGCTGTCCTACCCCAATGCAAACCACAGTGATGATGATAATCATATGGTGGAAAGTATGCCTTTTTTTCTACATCCTCTTTTATTTATTTACTTATTTTTTTGTATCACACAGAAATAGTTGCAGTCCAATTGTGTTGTGCAGTCCAATCACAACAAAGCAGGGTTCACCGGCCTTTTTGAAGCTGAGAGCTACTTCCTGATTGCTGATTTGGGCTTTCTGATTGATATATACTTGGGAAATAAAAATTGCTCAAATTATGTTTCGCTATTATTATTATAATTATTATTATAATTATTATTATACTGTTATTTACATGGCTCTGGGACAAAGCCCATGATAAAAATTGGTTGGCAAAAATGTATGCCTTTGGGCGCGTGGGCCAATTACCCGTGTAATCAATAGAATAATCGATAGGATAATTAAGATTTGTTCGCGACAGCCCCATATATGATTAATAATTCATGACATTCATTTATGCGAACACACTGATCATTTTCATGAGCTCTCACAATAAGTTGGGAAAAGATAAATATCAATGTCCTGCGCTTGACGTGACGCCCGCGTTGGTGACCCCTGCAATAAAGTATACTTAAGTCTCTTCATCTACATTGATATAGTGCTCGTAAAATGGATGTCATGCAATTGTGCAGATGTTCCTTCGCTCTATTATTCAAATCAAATATTTTATCTTCATTTTAATTTCATAGACTTGACACGGTGCCATTGCTCGGATCTAAACAACAGAAGCTAGCTTAGGTAGTTTGATTTCATTCATGTGCACTAGAAAGATTGCCATCGTTTTGTCACAACACCATGTCCTTTGGGAGAAGACAAGCAAACACACACACAAACTTCCTGTGATTGTCAAGCACAAACGACCGGGACTCACGTGTTTCTGTGTGGGTGGCACATCTGGCACACTGGAAGCTAATAACCTGTGTGTGTGTGTGTGTGTGTGTGAGTGTGTGTGTTTGTGTCAACATTCAGACATCATGTTTCCTGATACATAAAAATGCATGAAAAACTGTCACAAATACATGTTACAATTAGATTTTTGCACAATAAGTGAGAGTTGTGCATTATGTAAGAAACAAAGAGTAGAGCAAAGAATATAAGTGATGGTCATTTCATTTTTAACTGCGTCCTCCTCATGTTTTGCCCTCTTTAGTCCTTGTTCTCTTTCAGAAGTGGTTTTTGCCTGGCATTTGGTAAAGAACTGATTTAAGGACGTCTGCTTTTGTCGGCTTTTAACAATCCAATGCAAACATCAGCATAGTGAGCGATCGCCCAACTGGTGAATACTTTTTCTGGGTGACTTACGTAAAACGATCGGAACACCTCATGGCCCGAGCGGCGAATAACGAAAATGCTGCATAGACACAGATTGATCTATCTACACACATAGACACATACGGTAGAAATCACTTTTAGCCAATGGGATGCCAGGATGATGCTCGGTAATAGCCAATGGCAGAGCAGCTTTAAGTATATTACGTTCAGGAAACTCGGAGCTGCGAGTAGCAGGCCATACTGTATATTTACCTTTCGTATCTTGAAATTTATTTCGTAACAAGAGATTTTCCTGTTGAGGCATTTCGTAACTTGAACATTTCGTATGAAGAGACGTTCGTGAGTATAGCTACCACTGTACCCTTTTTGAGGATTCCAAATGACAACCTTTAAATGCCTAGAGCGATTTTTCAGCCCATTACCAGCAGTCATTGGATTGGGAAAATACCTCATAAATATTCAAATGGAGGCCATGCTGTTTGTTTACACATACTCTTTCAACCGTTCTATAAATCTCGAGTTGTGTGTTATGCTCTCTGGGAGCAAACGCGTTGAAGAGACCAAAACTATGATAACCACCAACAAAATAAATCATGCTGAATGCGTGTACAGTATGCATGCGCTTGTTGTTCTTGCTGGGAAGATGAATCAGCGTGTGGAGGCCAAACATCTTCGGGGGAAGAAAAAAAATATTCTGGGAACCGCCAACAAGAAAACAAAGCAAAATGTCAAGTCAAGGTATTTGCCGACTTTGTTTGCGCATCCGTGCATTGACGGGGCAGGAACGTTTCCTATTCGGCACCATTGCACGTGTCTGTGGTGGAACGATTTTAGCCAAGTAGGAGGAGGAGGAGGTGTCGTCAAGGCGATGTTCTTCATGGCAAATGACCAAGTTGATCTAACCCAAGGCAAGGTAGCGCAAGGTTAATAATGCAGCGTTAGTCCCCACCGGCTAAACGAAACAATGGCTGTTTATTTGCCTGCGCCACACTCCCACGGCGAGCTGCAAACAGCAGGACAGAGGAGTGGAAAGATGGAAAATGCAGGAGAGGGTCGGGGGGGTTTGCCTGGATGGGAACGAGAAAGACAGATGACAAATAGATGATGCTCTATTCCCACTCTGACACCCACCTACCCCTCCTGCCGTGTCCTCCATTTCACTGCCGAGAAAAATCCGAACAGTTCGGCCCACGTTTGTTTTCTCGCTTTCTCTTTTTCCCTTGTCCCTCTTTAGCTTCCTCCACATCGGACCGTGTCTGTGTTTATCCGTCTCTCTTCTCATCCTCCCACTCGCCTGGTCATTGGACGGGTCATGACGGGAGTCACGACAAACTGGGATTAGGCACCCCTCCCCCCCACACCCCCCCCCCCCCCCCCCCACGATCTGTCATCAGTCTGCTGCTGACAGCTACCTCTTCCCACTCACACCTTTTCCTCGGCTCTTCTTGCTTCTCATGCATGTTTCGCCGTGTGCTCCAATGCGCACGCTCCTATTTAGGACACGGCAATGAAATGACTTCAACCTCATTGCAAAACGTGATGTTTGTGTTCCAACTCATTTCCCGCCATGCATGTCCGTCATTAACTCCAAAGCCACTTATTTAAAAATCAAGTTTTAGGTAAGGTGTCTGAAAGACAAAGAGGATGAAAGAAAAGTGTAATAGAGGGGGGGAGGGGGGGGAGACAGAGATAGTGCTGTGGAAATATCAAACAAAAGGAAACGGAGGTTGTTAGAGAATGCAAAACAAAAAAAAAAATGAAGGTACGAAGACTAAAAGAAGAAAGGTGACTTAGGTTCAAACTAACGGTCATGCAGTGCAAGCAAACTTTCAGATTTGCAGACAGAATTTCAATCAGAGAAAAAAAAGGCTTCAATGTGATTGTTGGCTTCCCCCAAATTATCATACTTCTCCATAACTCGGTAATAAATTTGTTTGTCTTCCACTCATACTTCCAAATGGAAAAGTAGAGGTGCTTAAAATCAGTGTGCTGCACTCGTGCAATGAGAGCATATTTCGGTATAAGAATAAAGCGCAAACTATCGCGACGACGAATGGAAAGTAGGCTGTGAAGGAGGTGCACAGGATGTAAGTAATATCAATATAAATAAATACAAAGTGGACAGATAAAGTATGTAGGAGTGCATCATGTCGACCGGAGACAGACAGGAAGTGAGCTAAAAAAAAAAGCCTGTCAGAGTAACCGCTAACACCCACCGCGGGGACGTGGCATTAACTAGGTCACCCAGCACCTTCGGGTGTCTCGGCGCAATTTTCAAAGATAAGGGGTGGGGGGGGGGGGGGCGCTTCTCTCCATTAAGGCAGCATTTGGACTTCTTCATGTCCACGGTAATCGCCACCAAGGGGATGCTCATTATTCTCCATCCCAACACTATGATCATGTTTTTTTTTTTAGCCTTTCCATTTCCCTAGGTAAACACTTTTGCTCACCTCAGGTCCACGTTTTTTGTTTTTTTTTTTGCAGCTTGTGCAGTGCGAAAATGAGGTCGCCGTGACCCGATTGATTTTTTTTTCTTTTTTCAACCAAAGAAGCGCTTCTTTGAAAACGTATCATATGCTTTCACCAAAGTCACCCCGACTGGTGGAAACACACACTAGGTGCTCAAATAAAGCCACGCTAGATCCAAATTCTAGACGAAACACGAGGATCTACAAGAGCTGTGGAAAAGATACCGTCTGCCTCACGACAACAACCAAATTAAAGCTGCAAGGAGCCTTGAAGGGGCCCTCGCGCCAACTTCTTCGGAATAAATCCTGAACCTAATCACAAAACCTTTGACAAAAAGTTGTTAGATTTGTGAGAAGGCGCAGCAACTCTTATGAGGAAATCGGTAGAATGCAGAAAGAATATGCGGAAAGATTTTGGTATCGAAGCCAAGAGCATTTCCAAGCAAATACTTTAGTTCGTCGTATTTGATTTGAGTGCTTTAAGAAAAATATATCTAGATGCCAAATTTTAAGGAATGCTACAAAATGACCCGAAAATATGGAACACTCGTGTGAGAAATTTACTTTTTTAACTAAATGTTTTATTTCTATTTAATATCTATTTATTTATAGTTTTACATATGTGTTTTTTAAATTTATTCTTATATATTTTATCTCTTTTTTTAATATTTATATTTATTTAAATTTAAATTTATAAATAAAAATATAAATTTATTTAGTGTAAATTTTTACTAAATTTATGACTGCATGCTCTATGTAGATTCTATTAGCATTTTAGAGCACTGGACCACTGTCAGGTGGGCTTTCAAAAAGTGAAATTACAATATGCACCCCAATCAAACGTGTCCTTGTGATCCAGATGTGGAAGCCGTCCACCACATTTCAGCAAAATTTAATTTTTGCACAATCCTGCTCATTGGTGAACCCAATAAATGTGTCAAAATATTTCAGAAAATTGTCATCGTTGGCCCTTCTCAGAGATCTGTAAGGGACATTAAAGCTTCACTAGATCCCCTTCTCCAGCGATTCCCAACAGCTAACAAGTCCTCCGTCAGACTACAGAAGAACCACATGTGACCCCCAAAGCCTCTGGGGTGGGGGAGGGTTGGGGGAAGAATTGCAGAAATCCTCCAGCAAAAGGTTAAATATCTGTCTCCAGCTCCCCGCCAAGTCTGTCAGAACTGATGAAGCCCCCATTGGATCAGAGGTCTTCAAGAATCTAGACTCCAGATGGTCTTGAGTCAATCTTTAGGACAGAGCATGACCTGTGAGATTAGGGGTTTTCAGACTTCTTGTTTTTTTTTTTTTGTCTTAAGGTTGTGCTTTGCATTTAACACCGCCCGCCCCATAAAAGAAAAACGATATTTTGTCAGAAGGTATTTCCTGACATCAGCTTTACTTTGATGTGATCTTGGAAGTCTCTGAAATAGAAGCCTCACCTCCAAAACAGGCAACAGAATTTATAAACGCTGGTGTTTGTACACGGACGTTAAAGAGGAGGTACAGGAACCGCCTGGGCCCCCCATTTGAGCACAATTGCTAACCAAAAGAGCAGCACCTACAATCGGCCCATTTCAAATTTCTATCAGATGAATTAATAAGTGTAGTCCCTGTGCAATAATAAAATTTTTACGTGATGTGGCAAAGACGTGATCATTTCATTGCCTAATAAATAGCATCATTAGAGAAGACTTTGTGCCCATTAATCCGAGGCAGATGTCCCTTCATGTCGTTTCGTGCCCCTGTGTTTAGTTATATCAGGTTGTTTTGTTCTAAAGGATAAAGAATTTACTGTGTCTATGCTTTGCGTCGTCGTTTATTTAAAATTTTGTCTTCAGTTATGTGCTGGCGCACATTTATTGTGCATTTACGGCATTTTGCATTGTCGTGTGTTCGCATGAACCTAAATGTACTTTCATGAAGGAAAGCTACAGTCTGTGGTTGTTTGAAATCCAAAATGTTAGTTTGACAGAAATCATCCACTGGGCAAGTTGATCAAAATTGCGAATGTGCTTTGTGAAAAAATGTTTGTGTCAATTCTCAGCATCCAGGTCGTGGTTGAATCCATGCGGCTGGACTCTAAATTGTTTGTTGCATTTGTCGTTTCTTCCAAATTGACTTCAGCGATTACGCTTTCGGCTAAGAACTTATTGGAGTTAAAGTCGTCTTTGATGTGATCGCTCCATAACGTTGTGTGCGTCCATGTTGATTTGCTTATTTGTTCCATCGAGTTGCTCTTAATTCAGACCAGAGCATTTCTCCGTAGTTATCCATTCATCTTTCTTTTGAAAGTATTACTCTTGCAAAAAAGTATTCATACAAACAAAGCTCCCTCCCAGTTCTAGCTGTCCCCCAATCTCCACCCTGCGCCGTCTTCAGTTCAGTCGATAAAGGACCCCGTCTTTTTCCCTCCTTATAAGTTACACCATCTGCGGTTGTTAAAATGCCTGGCATGCTCTTTCAATTCAAGTTGCTGAGTTTGGAGTCGGCAAAACTTCAGACAGCCACCGCACAGCCTACCTTTGTCTCGATCCCTCAGCTTTAAGTCTGCTCTGACTACTCCTCTGCGATAATTCATGACTTTACTCATCTCCGCTCCGCGAGGCCAATAGTCCGCCTATTTGATTTTTGCATCAAAGCAAGTATACGGACCGCTCGATACGGTCGGGCCGGACAGAGGCACGAGCAAGATCCGAGCGTTTTCTTGTGTGATTAATGCAACATGACTCACTCGCCGTGGTCTCCCGATTTCACATGCACAACATTGCATATCGGTATTTATCGCGCCCACCCACACACGTGTTTCACAACGCGCGTGGAGTCCGAGACAAAAGTCAAATGCCTGTTTGTGCGTTTCATATGTGAAACTCCTTTCAACTGGGGCTCGGTCTGTTTTCGCAGGGCCATCCCATATTTTACAGCCTTCTGTCATTTTTTTGGACGCTTCCGAGCCAATGGCGTCACTTGGCATGAGTCAGCAAAAGAAGAAAGTGTTTGAACGTCGACTCCACTTTTTCGGGAAATGAATACATTGTTACTGGACGTGCCATACATGTGCACCTCATTCCTCATACCCTCAGGCTTTGAGTCAAATGAGTTATAGCAGAAAAGCATATGTTTTTGGTCTTTGCAGCCTCTCTGTGTAGAGGTCAGCCTCGAATGTATTGCATCTTTCACACAGAGATCCCTGCAAAATTGTCACATCATTGCAGAAGGTCTGGTGTGTGTTTCTATAATAATTACCAGGAAACAGCGAGGGCCGTGATTTTTGTCAACATTCTTCCCTGCGCTCAGCATAAAAAACTGACGCAGCTTCATTTTTGCGCTTAGTTTTGCATGTTTCTGAAATTGGTGGACGGCGCAATGGCCACGAAAGGCGCTCCGGCGTATTTTATTGCACGACCCCGGCGCGTCTGCAAATTTGTGGACCAAAAGTAAACTCGATTTTAAATGCGTTCCATTCGCAGGTCAGTTTTTACATGTTTTTGCATGAGCAGTCACGTTTGTGCCCATTTCAAATGCGTAGACCTGAAAGAAATCAGGCCCATTGCGTTGTAGCAACCAGTTTTCAAATTTGCCGATATAACTATGGAGAGAAACAGTTGAGTGTGAGGCCATGATCATTTGCTCTTACAAATTTGGCTTCCTCATAATTAACAATTCGTCCCTTCTTTTTGAGATGATGGCCCCTTCTCAGCCCCCCTTTGAGGGATGTGCCAGAACCAAAGTGTTCAAAATGGGCACTCTTACCCCCGTCGTTTGGGCACCACCACCACCAAGCAGTCTTGAATCAATGCGTTCTGTTGTGTATCTTCGCCTGCATTTTGTCTCTCGCAGCTGCTCCGGTTACAAGCGGGCCTCGCGCGGGTTCCGTGGGGCCCGTTGGCTAAATTAGTTTCACCAGCAGCAGGGATCAGAGTTGCAGACCCCTAACCTCCGCTTGGATTACAGAACCCTAACCCCCATTGCTCCGTCCAGGCCTTTGAAGTCGCTCATGGCTTTTCCTTCAGTCACACCAGCCGGCGAGCAATGAGTGATGGACTGCCGCCCTGCACCCGTCCTCCCCTTTCGTATGTCCACTCACTCACTCCCTTTTTTTTTTTTTTTTTTTGCTTCTCGTCCTTCCGCTTTCCAGTTCTGTCTCCGGGGTGAGCACCCCCGGACACCCTACTGTGTTGATCACCGTCTGAACTTCCTCTCAAACTTCTGGCCTCCTTCCATTTCCCTCATACCAAGTAAAAATAGAGCAATTTGTTGGAAATGTCTCACGTACAAATGACAGCTCAAACTAAAAATCTGAACCAGGAAACAGGATAATATTTACATACCAGGTCACTAGTTCACCATCGTAAAGGAGCACAGCTTGTACAGTGACGGCTTGTCTTCCCAGCTCTCATCCCAAACTGTCATGATGACCTTTCTTTGGCACTTGGGACCGGAACTTGAGTTGTTAATTGATCACATAGCAGATGCGTCAAATTCAATTACCGCTATGTGAATGGCTACACTGTCGATGGCTTTTGCGTAAAATGTTACATCCCTAAATAGACCAGCATCTAGAAAGGATCACTAGCAATCACAGGGCCGTTGTGAATGGGGCATAGAGTGTAACTTGAGCCCTAATCAGCTAGACGAAGGTCTATGTGAATCACTACTCCACCAGGGGTGGATTCTTTTGAAATGACATGGACTGCCTGACTGATTAATTCTGAGTCAGTATCAGGCTGACTGTGAATGGGGAGGAGTGAGAATATGGATCCCACATGGAAATGAACTATGCGAACTGTTCCACTCCCAATTTTTCCATTCAAAAATGACACAATGGTCACCAGTGATGCCGGTGGTGTATTACTAAGTAACGCATTACTCTAAAATGTGCACATTTTCAAGTAATTAGTGAGCTGGTGAGCACGTCCAGCTCACAGTGCAGAGGTCCAGCGTTCGATTGCGGGCTCCAGCCTTCCTGTGCGGAGTTTGTTTGTTCTCCCCATGCTAGTGTGGGTTTTCTGCGGGTACTCCGGTTTCCTCCCGCATTCCAAAAACATGCGTTCAAAATTGTCACTAGGTGTGAATGTGAGTGTTGATGGTTGTTCATCTCTGTGTGTCCTGCGATTGGCTGGCAACCGGTTCCGGGTGTCCCTCGCCTACTGCTTGAAGACAGCTGGGATAGGCTGCAACACACCCTGAGACCCTTGTGAGGATGAAGCGGTTCAGATAATGGATGGATGGCTATTTTTTGTTTTCTCCGCCATTCAGACAGTATGACATCAAAATTGATTCATGCTGCTAATGTCCCGTTTCTTTCCTCACATCATTTTCTGCTTCACCTGATTTCTTCCTCTCTACCCACTCCCATGTTCCATATTCCTCCCCTCTCAGCTTTTCTCTCCTTTGGGCCTTGTCCCCAGGGTTCTTCTGCGTGCCTCACACATTCCTCGGCGCTGACTGGACGTGTTTACGTTTGACGTCCTCCGTACCACAAAACCCGAGAGCGCACAAGCACATTCATAAGAGGCCAAGTTCATTAACCCTTTTCCCTCCTGTGCCACTAAATCGCTTAATGGAAAGTCATTAGCAGACGATTAGTTGTCGCTGATGGCGCACATTTGCATGAATAAAAAGATTATGGAGTCAATAGCTGTACAATAGAAGTTGTAGAAGAAGAAGTACAATATACAACGCATAAGAGTAGAGTAGGGCACTGTAGTTTTTAATTTGCAAGTTTTGAGGAGCACTTGAATTTGGGGGTAAAGTGCTTAAAAGCATTCGTTCTCAACCGGTTTCATTTTGGGACCCACATTTTCAAAAATAACACCTGAGTGTCATGTTTTTTTTTCCCCCCTAATATACTGTCCATCCATCCATCCATTTTCCGAACCGCTTGATCCTCACTCGGGTCACGGGGGGTGCTGGAGCCTATCCCAGCCGTCTTCAGGCAGTAGGCGGGGGACACCCTGAATCGGTTGCCAGCCAATCGCAGGGCACACAGAGACGAACAACCATCCACGCCCACACTCACACCTAGGGACAATTTAGAGAGTGCAATCAGCCTGCCATGCATGTTTTTGGAATGTGGGAGGAAACCGGAGCACCCGGAGAAAACCCACGCAGGCCCGGGGAGAACATGCAAACTCCACACAGGGAGGCCGGAGCTGGAATAGAACCTCTGCACTGTGAAGCCGACATGCTAACCACCGGACTACCGGGCCGCCCCTAATATACTGTAAGTAGATATATTTACATGTCAACTGTAGTTCAGAGCACATAGATGAGGCAAATGCATCAATAAGAATAAAGGCGAAAAATTTCTGAGAGAAAAATGACTTTTTTTGGTTTTTGTTTAAAAATGTGTTAAAATGAAATGATGTGAAGTATCGCGCACAATTTTATATTTCACTTACATTTCTGGATGGGGAACAAGGAAAAGATATGTGTCCCTCTGAGTACTTGGCTCTGATAGGAAAAAGGTTCCCCACCCATGCCTCAAAGGACAATCATCGAAGGACAAGCAGATAGCATGTATGTGTTTATGTGTGTGTAGAGAGGAGGCGGAGGGGGGGGGGGGGAGACCTGTCGTCAGTAGCACATAAGGTCATCTCTTTCCATTGAATATGCACACGCCACCTGCATGCTTCCCCAAAGGACAATCAGCACATTCAAATATCACCCTCTGTAATGCTCACTGTGTCATGTTTGCCAGACCAGCTCTCCTCCACCTCCCCCCTCATATACACACACACACACACACCTGTTATTGTGTCACACAGTGTGATGGTGGTTGCACCTACTTGCTGAGCCCAACCCTGTCCTGCGCAGGTACAATGTTGCGTAATACACTCCCACGCTATCCAGATTTGTCAACATGAATATACCGCCCCCCCTCCCCCCAGGACCGGTTTCATGCAGATTGGTATAAAAACAATTCATTCATTCATTCATTCATCTTCCAAGCCGCTTGATCCTCACTAGGGTCGCGGGGGGTGCTGGAGCCTATCCCAGCTGTCTTCTGGCAGTAGGCGGGGGACACCCTGAACCGGTTGCCAGCCAATCGCAGGGCACACAGAAACGAACAACCATCCGCACTCACACTCACACCTAGGGACAATTTAGAGCGTCCAATCAGCCTGCCATGCATGTTTTTGGAATGTGGGAGGAAACCGGAGCACCCGGAGAAAACCCACGCAGGCCCGGGGAGAACATGCAAACTCCACACAGGGAGGCCGGAGCTGGAATCGAACCCGGCACCTCTGCACTGCGAAGCCGACGTGCTAACCACTGGACTACCGGGCCGCCCCGGTATAAAAACAAATAAAGACAAATTATTAGAAATACAGCGAAGAAGAGTGGTCGACTGGTTAGCACGTCACACGTCACAGTGCAGAGGTGCAGGGTTCGATTCTTGGCTCCGGCCTTCATGTGTGGGGTTTGCATGCTCTCCCCGTGCCTCAGTGGGGCTTCCTACGGGTGCTCCGGTTTCCTTCCACATTCCAAAAACATGCTCGGTAGGTTAATTGAACACTAAATTTGTTGACTGGCAACCAGCTCGGGATGTCCCCCGCCTACTGCCTGAAGTCAGCTGGGATAGGCTCCGGCACACCTGCAACATTCGTAACGATAAGGCAGTTCAGTAATTCGTGGGAACACTGTCAATGTGTCTCGCTAACAAGCTAGTCTGTGCCTTGTGTTCCTTAGCACATATTGCTGGAAGATGGGATGTAGCCTTTTATCCAACATGCACTTCCCTTTCGGTCATCTAAACTAGGTTGACTGTGTCATCCAATGATTAACTAACACCAAATTTTAGCAATGTTAAAATGTCCCGGAGAACATCGGCCAGACGGTTACCAAAAGTTTGACACTTACGACAGTGTCAAACTTGATTTGAACTGGTTTATTTCCAATGTTTTTTATTCTCGGATTGTCCAGAAATGGACCCCGCGTGGCTCTGGCATATTTGGATACTGTACAATGCGATAATACCCTTAATGAATTCATCCGTAAAGGTCGGATTAGAGTTAAACAATAATATAGCAATGGCTTGCCAGCGCACAGGATCTTATTGTCTTCACCGTGACGCAACGTGCGTATGTTTGTATGTGTCATCCGTTCCTTTCTGTCTTAATGCTTTTATTAATGCGTGCGCTTGATAATGCCCCATTGTTAACAGGCCTTTCATATTTCATATTCACTGGCATGACACAGTAATAGTTGCCTTGAAAGCAGTAATCCGCAATTATTCTCTGCACTCCTAACGCCGATCGTCATGACTTCATGTAGCTCACACTCAGGGAGGAGGGGTGGAGGTGTATGATTGATCCAGTGATACGTTCACTTGTCATGCCAGCTCTCCCATGAATCGCCTGGCAAATTATATCGCGCCGCAGCCTGGGTGGTGAATCACTTTTCTTGCAAAAACGCGCCCTGGCTTCCAGGAAAGATCCATAACCGCGCTCGCTCCCGCCTCTTCCCAGTCCCGATGACTATTCCCAACAAGGAGTTAACAGCTGGATTGACATTGTGGAGGGAGGAGACGGGGAGGATGGCTTCACCAGTAGTTAAGATCTGTCTTTAATAAGCATAAGAAAGGGGGGCGGAGGGGGCACGAGTGGCGACAGAAAAAAAAAAGTGGTGAGCTCAAGGTTGAGGAATCAGGAACAGCTCTTTGCTCGCCGCCCCGCCCCGCGACGCCCACGGTAATACCGCCGCCGCAAAACAACCACCCACACCTCCACCCATGCACGCTCAACGCCTGCTCGACCTTCTGCTCGTTCCAACCTGAATGCTGACTTTACAGGCCCACCCCTATCTGGGCTTCTGTGTCTTTCCAATAAAGGGGGAGCGGGAGGAAAACCTGCGAAAAATTCGAATCCACTCAACGGGCTTCTTCTTTCGTGCACGACAGTGGCACTTCCTCCACTGTCAGAATACAAATATCTTGCCATGCAGTCTGCAGTATAGGGAAGTCTGCGTCCACGCCAGACTCCACTAACAAGCTGGAATCTCCTCTTGACTAAAAATAATTCCACTGTCTCATGTGAGCAATTTGTATTTTTTTCCATGGGAAAAAAAAACTCCGTCTGACTACTTTTAAGCAACAGATGAGCAAGCGGAATCATCACACGTTGGAAAAAAGACAAGATGGGGAAATGTATTTGGACACCTGTGTTTGGAAGATGTGAATTCCCCCACCCCAAACTTTCCTAAGGGTCCGTCCGTTAGTTCCTCCCTCCATCCGTCCATCTGTTCATCTGTCCATCAATAGCATTTGCCAAACTTTAATGAGCCGAGAGGCTGACTGGAAGCCAGCCAGTTTTGGGGCATATACTGTACAATAAACAAAGAAGCATTCCCAGTCACATTCATGCTTATGGATAGTTTTCAATTAACCTAAAATGCGTGTTGTTTGAATGCGGGAGGAAAAAGAGCGCTGGAAAAACATGCAAACTTCACACAGGCATGCCAGTGCAGAGATTCAAACCCCGTTTTAACTGTATTTTGATATTGTGTGCTAGCATACTGTATATTGTGCGTAGAGGTACACATATCAGGAATCAAAGACGAATTGATGTGTATCTCGATACTGCAGCGAAATTCCTAAAGCAAAAAAAAAAATCACAATCAGCATCAATAACTCCTAATGTGGCGACATTACTCGACACAACAAAGGAAAGATTATTTCAAGACGTGCATTGACTGCTCTGTATTAAATGTAAAACACATTTCAAAGAGGCAGGACTGGTGTGCCCCTGCCACTGTAGTCGTTAATGCGGTGAGATTTCACCAAAATCCGTACTCAGGGAATATAAATCAAGTGGATTTGCATGCACGCGTTTCACGATTACATCAATGCTCTGTGTTTTGTACATATCAATTCCGTACTGAAAAAAAATGAGAGGAACGTGGCACAATCTGGCGGGTCATCGTCCTTTATGCAGAGTCACCATTGGGTGGGAGAAAGAGCGCGAACGTCAGCCTGAATCTCTCGTGTCACCGCCACCTGCCTCCTCTTTTGAAATCTCCTCATGTTCCACCCACACAGAGCTTGCGATGCTCCACTGTGCCCTTGAACACACTCAAATTCAAGCAGCCCGTCTAATCCCAAATGTGAAAACTTGTAAATGTTTATCATTAAAAGCGGAGGGCTATTCCGTGATGAGCACCGAGGCTCGTAATAGCTTTTGATGAGGTCTGGCTCGGTAAAGTTTGCGAGAAGATAAACTGTAAAAGGGCATCCGGGCTGCTCTTCTGTGCGGCAGCCTCCCTCTTTGGCCTTGATCACGCTGGCGGTTGGCCGCAGACACTTTTCCATGTACATGGGATGCAAGCAAAATGTCAGCCACCGTCTTTTGCGGTCACAAGATAGGCTGGATCTTTTCATTTACATTTTGAATATTGTGTTAAATCCTCGAAAGAAGCTCCAAAACACAAATGGAAAAAGGTCCTCTGGCTTTAATAATGTCACATCACGCGATCGGGTGTGCCCCCCCCTGCTTATGTGTTACGCCTTCCCTCGGGAGGGCCGTTATGAAATGTTTAAATGGCATTATCACATTATTACTTGTAAGGGTAACAAAATTATTGCAAAATCAGGTCACTTATTACACATGATAATTTGTAATTGTTTTAGCAAGGATCATGCAAATTGACACACATGATCTTCTTTCATGGGGCCACAAAATGATGTGGCGGGCCAGATCTGGCCCCCGGGCCTTAAGTTTGAAACCTGTGATGTAAAGGCCAATGTAGTGCAACTACACATGTGATCATACAGTGTTACAATATACTTTATGTCGTGTTATATAAAATCGTCCAGTGTGATGTATACCCATCTAGTTTTTATACATCCATTATCTTAAATCGCTTATCCTCACAAGGGTCACGGGATGCTGGTGCCTATCCCAGCTGATTTCAGGCAATAGGCGGGGGACACCCCGAACTAGTTGCCAGCCACTCGCAGGGAACACAAATTCAAACAACCATTTGCACTCGCAATCACACATAGGGACAAAAAACATGCCACCATTTATTTATTTGTATTTTTTTTAAATATAAACCAAAACCAAACCATCTCCTCCGTGTTTTTGTATTGTCACGTGACATCAACAGGTGCTCATTTTTCAGTGTTGACACGAGGCACTGCCATGCGTGCACAAACGCAGCTTATCGTCAGACGCACTCACACCTTCGTCATGAAACAAAAGCGCACATCACACGGTTGTCATCGGCACTTGGATGGCGTGCCCTCACTCACGTATCACGACCGGCGTCAACTGCCGTTACGAACTTTGAAGCCTGAACGTCCTTGTACACGTTTGATTGTCTCGTGACATACAGGAGGTGAAAGGACGAAGGTTGTTATCGTGAAAAAAAAACAAATCAACGTCCAGACCACCCTCCCTATAGGTGAAATCTGCTAGAGTAGGAATAACCTCAAAAAAGTCTTTAAATTCACAACACACACACACACACACACATTTCAACGCATACTTTATATCGCGAGCTAGCAAGAGGAATGGATAACCGGGAACATGTTGTGCATAACTGTACTGACTCCTCCATGTTAAAAGTTAAGATCTCACAATATGCATCAATAATCATGCCTGAAAGATGTACTGTAGATTATAAAATGAACTCAGTGCCGTTGATTTCTATACCATTTAAACGCAAGATTACAGAACGTGACATTAAATACATTTCAACAAAAATATAGGAAGTCATGACAATGTCTACGTTGGGAGTAACAACCACTCATTGCTCAGCTTCAGAAAACAGGTGAGCCCTGAGTCATTTTTCAGGAAGCGGTAAAATACCCCCACCCCCACCCCCAACCCTCTCCGACCCCCTGAGAAAGCTAAAAACAATTTGGATTTTGCTGTTTTAGTCATCTTTCATGAACGCAATATTCATCAGAATGTCGTGTTTTAGACATGTGGAGGCGCATCGAAAATATCACTGTAATGATTTTTTTGGGGGGGCGGGGTCGACTTCCCCTTTATTGTTGCCCACTTGAAATATTCGATGCATTTTCAAAGCATCAGCTTCCAAAAAACAAACAAAAAAGAAGGACTAACTAACACCCCTGTATTTGACATCTCCTCTCCTCTCCTCTCCATTAGTGCCCCCCATGTCTGCCTCTCGCAGACCCCACTGCACCTCCCACACTCTTCCCTCTTTGTGCATTCCTCTGTGAGTGGGTGGAAAGTTCAATGGGGATGTGGGAAACCCTGAAGGGCGCGGGGGGAGAGTGAAGTGCGCGGGAGTTTGGGGTGGGGGCTTCTGGATGGGTGGTGCTTGCCTCTTCCAAGAACAAGGGTATGTGTGAAAATCAAGGGGCCTCTTATGAGTCAGACTCTCTCTGCATAGTTGCGACGTTGCATTCAAATGTGACCAAAATATGAACTAGAGTTGAAAGACTGCTCCCTCTTACTATTGCTTTGTTAAGCATAGTTTCCCTCCGCTCAAATATTTCCCACTTGAAATGAGGGCTTCATATGGAGAAGGCAAGATGGTGAGAGAAGGACCTCTGCTGGTTACATCCTGCTCCTGCATCCTTGACGTTCTTTCTCTCAGGGAGGCCAACTATAAAGTGGAATTTCAACTCTCAAACGCCTTTCATACCGTTTTCCCACTGAAACTAGTGGATAGTAGTGATCCGTGGCAACACACAACCAATTGGCATATTGGCCCTTTCCGATTGATCAACAGAAGGCGATTCTGCGCCCCCACGCACCTACCCACCTTCCGGCATTTTGCATCTGGTTACGTCACCACGCTGTGATTGCGTAGACGATAGTACGACAGATTTCTTGGTGGTAAACAAAGCAACATGGAAGCGAGTGTTCTTTTATCATGGTTTTTACCGTCCTCAAAATGTTCGAAAAGCAGCGGTGGATCAACTCTTTGCTACTACTGAGACAACGTAGAAGACGTGAATTTTTGGCCGAAATTGCGGGGGCGGCTCTCGAGAGACATAACCAGTTGTATCAACTCATTAAAAAGTCAAGTTTCCATCATATTTCCAATTCAAACCTCAGGCAAGTTGGGCTTTGATCAGAATGTTCAGCCTATCACAGATAGTATCAGTAGACTTCGTTTCAGTCAATGAAGGGCTTGCTTCTATAAAGCCATGTTTAGTGTTGCTTTTTTGTTTGTTTCTTCTTCCTGAAAGGATACAAATTTTGACCAAATTTCAGCAATCAAAGGATATGGATCAATTGGCCCTGTCCATTTGCGTCCATCAGTATGTGCTGTTTGACAAGAAGGAGCATTGAGGAAAGACGCACGTACAGTGCGATGTTAGCTTCTCATATTAGCCACTAGCTAGCCAGCTGCTACATAACTCGCTCGTTACGCTATGTTAGTGGTTGGTTTCATTTGATTGTTGTGTGACAATTAGAAATGCGTTGTTAGTTTGTTGGAAACATCAGTCTGGTATCTTTTCTATTGTTTGTTGTTTTTATCGTGCCTCATGAGCTAATTGGCAGGTACAAAACAGGCAAGGCCCTGTGGGTAGCTAGCTTGCACCTAAATGTCACACTGCCAATACAGCGAGTCATGTCCTATCGAAGCGCCTTAAAACCTTTTGTTTGCTCTGCTTCCACTTTTTTCTGGTTGTTCATTTGTTTACAAGTAAGCGTGCAAGTTTCTTCGACTACTTCGTGGGCTTGCGAGTGTGGGAGACACGGAAGTGGTGGGCGACCAGTAAATTGTATTTCCCCTTCCTGTCTCTGTCTTCCTGCATGGCCTTTGGCTACTAATGTAGCTCGAAAACTACCCACCACACACCCACATGGTCACTGGGAGATGGTGTACACCGGCTTGGTATTGCAGGACCACCACTTTGAAGAAAAGGATTACTTTGCCAAACAAAAAGGCAGTAGCAGTATTAGTTTGCACAGAGGCCCGGGAACAACAGCGCGTTTAGCAAAAGCAACACATTGTGATGCTCAATAAAACCGTGCAGGCAAGGCAGATTTGCATATCACTGACTCCGTGTCAAAATGTAGTTCTTTCTGTCAAGAAATGGTATTTGGTAACATCACTCAAAATGGACACCACATGAATGTTTCAATTTTTAAAAAAATATCATGAAAACTGATCTGAAATGTTAATATAATGAGAAAATGTATTTATTCTGGTATATTTATAAATTGCTGCCTCAAGTGACAATCTTGTGCTGTATGTTTCTATAACAATTTTTTTATAACAATACAGTCGATTCCAATTTTTCTTTTAAGAAACACGCAAGACTTATTTTTGTTACTGTTCTATTGGTGGGCTGAGGCATTGCTACTCATTTCAATGGGCAAAGATGATTTGAGAGTGCTTTGGTTACGAGAGTGGTCACAGAATGAATTCAACTGGTAAATCAAGGTACCAGTGTATTAGCAATACAATGATATTGAATTACCCCCAACCCCCCCCCCCCCCCCCAAAAAAAGACAGAAAATCTACATACATGTTTTTCTTCAAAGTGGATATTTGATTGAAATTTTACTCAAAAATAAATACAAATAGGGTCTTTTTTTGCATTGAAATTTTATATAAAATAGAATTAAGGAACCCATAGTGATTCTATTAAGGACATTTAATAAAAAATAAAATACAGTCGTATAAAATAGTGCCATAATAGTTTTGGTCACATGATTAATTGAGTCATTGTGTTTTCTAAGGAATTCTACATCAATTCTGATGGGAACAAGCTAAACACCGCATCCTTGCACTGTTGGGCAAAATTATACATATCTTGATCTTGTTCCAACAGGTTTGTCTTAAAAAGTAATGAAAATAATACAAATTGCATTGATTAGGGAAGGAAAACAGTTGGCAATATTGTGATCAAACTCGAAGAAGAACAAATCCACGCATCCGCCGTGACACTCACTGTGCTGTACCCTTCCAGTTGGCTGTGACAATTCATGTGATATTTCTTCCTTCCTCTTTCAAGAAGAGGCCTGATATGTCTATTTCTAAAAGTGAGCCGTGAAATGTGCCACTTCTTTATGAGTCACTACTCCATCGCTTCCTCTCTTTGTGCAATGTACCACTCACTCATACACGTGGCACAGCCTACACACACACATGCATGTGCACACACACACATGCCCATCATCCATGTTCCCGTTGCTGTTGCCTGCTCACCCCACACCCTCCCTTGGTCATTGAGCTCATCTGTGCAGAAGAACAGAGAGAACACACACACACACACACAGTGAATCACAGTGAATCACGGGGTCGAAATAGCACCAGACGAGAGGTGTTGCGTTTGACCGGGACCCGATCTATTTCTGATGTCCCGGGTATGCACCTTCTCATTATAGGACACGGAGGATGCTGAAAATGGACACGCAGTAATGACTCCTTTTAAATGTCGCGAACAATGTATGTTCTTATCTGTGTTTGGCATTTGCACAAGAGAGGCCGAGCACAAATGGCTGGTGACCCGCATGGTGGTACACCAGGTTGACTGTTAATAATTTATCGATATCGTAGAAACAGAAACTTGAGTCGAATGCTCACTTTGTCGTTTTTACGACAGGCAGTCATTTAAAATTCAGACTTGTGGCAGTTATTAGATTCTTTAAATGATTTTTTCTTTTTTCATCGAATGATCTCACAAACAAATTTCCCCTACCAGGGACAGCGTTCACAACAGTGGACACCTTATTATGTTAAAAGTGGGTCTGTTTAACAGGTAGGTTGCTAGATAGGTATGGCAGATTTTTTGTTGAGTAGGATGGATGTATTGATGGTCTGATGGATGGATGGGAGAGCGGGTCTTTTTGATAGGTAAGTTGGCTACATAGGCATGGAAGATTTTTTGTTTAGTAGGATTGATGGATGGATGGATGGATGGGAGAGCTGGTCTTTTTAACAGGTACGGTAAGTTGGCTAAATAGGTCTGGAAGATCATTTGTTGAGTAGGATAGAGGGATGAATATATAGATGGGCGAGTAACAAGATAGCTACAAGATGCATGGGAAAGGGGATTCATTGGGTAGGTGGGATGGACAGGTTTGTCAGGTAGGTAAGATAGGTATAGTAGATGGGTTGGTGCCTAGATTGGCATGATTGATTGATAAGAAAGTGGATTTGTTAAGTCGGTAAGATGGAGAGATAGGTAGGTGAATGGGTGGGTGGCGTGATCGCCAGGTATACATTTGAAGGTTGGATGGATGGATGGATGATGGGAAAATTGGTTCATTGACAGGTTTGTTGGAACTGTTAGTATTTAGCTTTCTAAGTGGGGTGAGGTGGTTTGATGGAACGTTGGATGTATGAGAAAGTCAGTTTGTCGTGCAGATAAGACAGCTACTGTAGATGACCAGCTAGGCATGACTGAAGGATGAGAAAATACATTTAGTGTTTAAGGTGAATATACAGTGCTACACTACCCATCTATGTAGGAGTAGGCAGAGGGAATGATTCGCCGAGCCTCCTTTTCTATGTGTTAGGCCTTTTCATCCCTCACTCCGCCTTCACCGCTGCAGACCTCTTTCAATCATCCCAATTCCCAAAGTGGCTTCAGAACGTTTCGTGCACGGATTGATTTTGAGCTGGTATGTTTTACAATCAGAACAAAGAAAAGCTAGCAACTGAGAGGTTAGCATGACGAGGCTAACACTCTTGCTAGCTTGCTCGCCAAGCTTGCTCGCCAAGAGGGATCGGCGGCAGCAGCTGCACTCCTCACGTAATGACACACATTATTGGTTCCTTAATGTGCGGCTTAGTAGCCCTCGAGAGTGGAGCCCCCAACATTCCCAGAGAAACACATCCCCCGGCGGGATCAATGTGTGACTCCTTGAGCCGCTGCTTTAAAACATGCCGGATGCTAAGGACGTCCTATATGCTCTTGGAGCTCCCTCGATGCTTCTTTCTCCCCCCCCCCCCCTCCCCTACCCCCAGTTGATCCATACAAGACTCTGGAGGCTCATAGAAGGAGACACCTACAAACACGAACACACACACGCACACACTTCTCCCTCCCCCCACAACCACTATCTGTCCACCTCCACTGACAGGTTGTGGACAAAACCAGAATAACAATGTGATGCTCTGAAAGGCGTAGCTTTGCACACCTCATCCGTCACCGCACTGCAGGAAACGCATGCACAATATTCACTGAATATTACATTTAGTCAATACAATATAGAAACGTGACGTGTCTCACTACAACTCTCAACATGAAGATAATTTGCCGTATTAAGCTACTGTATATTTAATTAAAGATTGTAGTAGTACATTGAATAAGAGATTATAAGATTAAAACTCTTTAAATATAAAGATCAAAACGTACATATTTGTTTTTTAAAGTAGATATAGAAATTGTATACTACATATTTTCTCTGCTGCTCTAAATATTTTAGACTTTCTGTCACTTTTCTTTTTGTTCTGTTTTGTCCACCTTTACATTTTAAATGAATCAGAAGTAACGAAATACAATGTCAATTGATACATCATATTGACACTTCCAAAAGGTAAACATTAATCAATATAAAAACAATCTTATGGGCGGCCCGGTAGTCCAGTGGTTAGCACGTCGGCTTCACAGTGCAGAGGTACCGGGTTCGATTCCAGCTCCGGCCTTCCTGTGTGGAGTTTGCATGTTCTCCCCGGGCCTGCGTGGGTTTTCTCCGGGTGCTCCGGTTTCCTCCCACATTCCAAAAATATGCATGGCAGGCTGATTGAACACTCTAAATTGTCCCTAGGTGTGAGTGTGAGTGCGAATGGTTGTTCGTCTCTGTGTGCCCTGCGATTGGCTGGCAACCGATTCAGGGTGTCCCCCGCCTACTGCCCGGAGACAGCTGGGATAGGCTCCAGCACCCCCCGCGACCCTAGTGAGGATCAAGCGGTTAGGAAGATGAATGAATGAAAACAATCTTATATGAAGTTATAAATATCAACATATACAATTTTCTCAACATTTAACATGAGATGTAAATATTTAAATATAGATTCAAATCTATATTGAATC
Organism: Hippocampus zosterae; assembly: GCF_025434085.1. Taxonomy (NCBI): domain Eukaryota; kingdom Metazoa; phylum Chordata; class Actinopteri; order Syngnathiformes; family Syngnathidae; genus Hippocampus; species Hippocampus zosterae. The sequence continues at coordinate 16,544,664 of NC_067458.1, read as the reverse complement.
ATGTTTTTAAAAATATATAACTGAAAGAGCTTGTATATTTACAAGCTCTTCTTGGTCTAGAGTTTTTGTTTCGTAGTGCACAATCTATATAGTGTGTGAAAGCAAGGCAAGGCTTCATTTATATCCTGCATTCTCTATGCACGACTTTATTCTTGGAAGTTGAATAAACACGTTTAAACATGATGTGCCAACCGCACGTTTAAACATGATGTGCCAACCATGCGGTCCTGAATATGATTTAGTGGAGTATTGAAAATCCATTCCACTATATGTGCAGTGCAAATGGCATATTTTGCAATGTGTCTATTATAGCTTTACTGTATGGCAACACACAGTAGCCCACCTAGGTTATCTATCTATTGTATGTCTATATAGCTATACATATTTCTGACCAATGGGGTGCATGACAACAGCAAGCCTCTGCAAAGCTGCGACTGCAGAATAACAATCAGTACATCGCACGCACAGTGTGAAGCTATAACCACACACACACACACACACACACACACACACACACACACACACACACACACACACACACACACACACACACAGACAATGAAGCTGACAGAGGAAGCCCACCTTGCATGGTGAAGGATTTATTCGTTTACAGCGCCCCCTTGTGTCAAATTACAGTGCAATTCCAGAAAACAAACAAAAACCAAACTGCCAATATTTCTTCGATTCATGTTGTATGTGGATGATGCGCGCGCCTGAGAGAAAAGTGCCTTATACATGAGCACATCCTATCAGATGTGTTCATGGAAGGCTAAGAGTGCAGCTTCTCATTTGCTCGCAGGCCCCGGTTCACCACAATGGAAAAGTGCGGCATTGCACAGGAAGTGCTCAAGGCGCGTGGGAGGTGCAAGTTTCTAGAAAAGAAGGCCAGTTCGCACGTGAGGCTTTATGTAAAGCTATGATGTTTATTTGTCTATTATATGATGTCTTTTAAACGCACCCCTTTTGTCTGAACTCTCACCAGGTAGAACGTTTTTCAAAGCTTCTACCAAGATCAAACAATCTGAAATTGTACACTTTGAAAATGCACATTTCCTCCCACACCGTACAAGAAACCGGACTATCCGGAGAAACCCCACGCACGAGGAGAACATGTAAACTCCACACAGGAAGGTCGGGGTCGGAATCGAACCCTGCACCTCTGCACTGTGAGTCTGACGTACTAACCAGTCTGTCCCCCGTGATACATAACTACAGCAGGAATACAGTAGTCTAGAAATGGACAATTTAAATGCAGGGCACCACATTTTTTCATCTGTGTACCCTGGGGGCCACATAGGACCATGTACTTCCTAATCGGAGCAGAGCAGATGTATGGAAAAAATAAGTATAGGCAAAATACATTCATATATGCAAAATACGTGCTCTTAATAGAATTCATTTTTCAAAGTATTCAACAAAAAGGGTTTGAAGCAAATAACAAAATAATGATCTATCTTTCTAGCTCCCATCTTTGGGTTTTCTCTTGCTGCGTTAATATGCTGTGTCCACTAGATGGAAGCGTCGCCGCTGTAATCTTATCCAACACGAACAGATTATTTCACGTCGCATTTGAACTACAGTGCAATTAACATCACAAATTCTACAATACATTTCATTGTGGTTTTGTAATTTGTCTAAAATAATGTGAACAGATCGCATATGATCATATACATCTGCTGTAGCTGCCACTAAATATCTCTCTGATTTCATTTATGCAAAATCCATTCATCAAATTTGCAAAAGGCTACTATATAATCTTACTCACAAGGTAGACATTATTTAAAAATAAAAATGCAACTTATCGGATCCAATATACAGTTGAAACGCTCTTGAAAAGGTAGTGATGCTCAGTTTTGAGGGGCACAATATTTTTACACGGTCACAGTAGCGGTTTTGTTCTTGAGTAGCCAATTTGTGTTCCGGTTGCTTTTGTTCACAACAGAGTGAACCTGTCTCAGGCAGATGTCCGCCCACAAATATGTCTTTTTTTTCCCTTCCTAGTTAAGGGCCTTGAAGTGTAGTAGGCTAGCCGCAGTTATGCGTTAAGCAGATGCAGACATACAGGGATGTGGATGAATACATCTCATTACGTACCACATCGGAATTATTTGGCCGATAACAGTAATTGCTATTTTTATGAATGAGTTGCTTTGAAATATATGTGTACACAATGTATGAATGAAATGCAGATATAAAAACAGCTTCAGAATGTTATTGTTGCAAAAAAAACAACAAAAAAACAGAGCTCTTTAGAATAACTCCTGGCATCTTAAACGTGAGTCAGGGAAAGTACTTACTTTCATATAAAAGAAAGAATTTTGATGTGCGCAACATCTGTGTGTCCTCTAAAGATTTACAAGTAGACGCCGTATGTTGACTCAAATTGCATAATTAAAATAAGTCGACGCTTAGGCACTGTCCGGGCCATGTAGACAGTCGTTAACCATACAAGAATTAAGTTCACGCTTGTGTCTAATGTTGTGAGATTTCCCACACAAACTTCATCATGGCCGTCAGAGGTCAGCTAATGCTCTCGTGAGAGCGGACTTATTCCTCCTCATATCATTTTTATTTCTCTTTTCCTGGCTTGATGATCAAACGGCATCATATGATTTCAGTTTGGGGCAAGAGGTGCTGTGATTTGAATATCAGGCGCTCTTGTGTGGAGTTTGCATGTTCGTCCCTGTTCATGTCCTCTCACATTCCAAGAAAGCAGATTGAGATCTCTTTACATAATCTGTCTCCAATATATATATATATTTTTTATCTCGACCACATTTGGCCGTATCACTTAAAATGTAAATGAGAACACATGTAAGGAACTGTGATCACATTTGTAGAATTTAAAGGACATATTTTTGAGACCTGTCAAATACTTTCTCAGTCATAGCGTCACAATGTGATTATGTGCTAATTTATCACCTTGTAAGGGACACTTCATTTGAGCCAGAGCCGGAGCAATGACGAATGGAAAATGAGCCATTGCATTATGAAGTGATCTTAAAGTGAAGTATTAAAATGGCCAGACTAAAATTACTTCTTTGTTTTCTGTGAGTAGTTGGTATTTGTGACATAAATCACATGTAATTTATATCTGGTCATGACTTGCCTTTCCTAGTTTGGCACAAATTAAGGAAAAATACACGTTTGGGGGATACAAAAGCAGGATTCGGATGGCTGGAATGAAGCCTCGGGGTCAAGTTAGCTACTTAAGACTGTAAATTGTAGTAATACAAACATTTGTGGTATTTTGCTTGTGGTATGTTTCGTAGCATATTTTTTAAAAGTGGGGGTCAATTCATTTTGTTAGAAAGTTTGTCTTTGTGAGAGGCAAAAGGGGAAAGCAGAATGAGGAGGAGGAGGCGGCGGCGTACAATGGGAGGTGAGCTCTTGGAGTGCAGGGCAATGATGGGAATCACAGGGTGAGGCAAAGTTCTCCCAAGACTGGTAGAATGGAGGGGCCTTTCCCAAAAATAGCTTCTGTCGTGTGCACCTTGGCCACCAGAGGGCAGTATGATGCAGACAGATACATGAAAGAGTTACTGTTGCAAGATTAGTTGTTCTTCACAGAGGATTAAGGAGATAGGCATGTGACGTTTTTATACTATCTGTCTATGTGTTGCTCCACCGTTTGTGTTAAAAAAAATTAATTGACCTAACGGCTTATAACTCTGATAGCTAGTTATTCGCCCTTCCATGATGATTTTTTTTAGCATTAAGTTAAACGGATGTTCATAAGGCCAAGTTATGTGATTGTATTAATTTCATAACATGCAATTATGCTTAGTTTATTTGTACTCTTCAACTGTGAGTGGCGGTTCACAGCTTGAAGCTGCTTCGCTTCTTTTTTTCAATTGTTCACTCTCACATACAAGCTCATTGTGAAGTGAGTTTGAGTGACATTCACTGCCGCCATAGTGCCCATATCTTACAATTTAGTGCACAAGTCAAAGCAAAAAAATCGCCCAAATAATGTTTCACCCCCAAAATATCTGAAAGCACCACAGTAGGCAACTGAACTTTAATTGCCTAGATGCCACAGGATGAAGAACTTGTCTTACTTTTACAGGGGAAGTCAACTCCCAAAAATTATTTACAGTAATATGTTCTATGCCCCTGCATTCTGATTAACATTGGGTTTGTGGAATATGAGTTAAGCAGTAACATCCACCCTTTTCTAGCCATCTCAGGGGGCGGCCATTTTGCCACTTTCTGTCACCTGAAAATTCCATTATAGAAAACAGGTGAGCCGTGATTGATCATTGTCATTTTCAGTCAACAGCAAATGGCATAATGGCCGCCACCCGAGATGGACAAAAATGGGTGGATTTTTCGACTCAACTTAGACACAAATTAGAACCAACAAACCAACATCTTGAAAGCTACGAATAAATGACCCTTTCTGGGAAAACTAATGTTGTCTGAATCCAAAACAACAGTAAGAGCCTTAACCCCCACCTCCCCCCGCACAACCCCCAACCCCTCCCGCACTTCTGCACACACAACAACAAACATACTAAATGTTCCTCAAGAAATCACAGATAGCATGCGATGTAAATGGCCTCATAGCACGAAGGCTTGGCAGCCGTGATGAGTGGGGCCCCCCCCGGGCGACCAAACAGAAGCCCTTCCTGTTCACACAAAGGACACGACGAGTCTGGATTCTGAGACCATAGCTCAGCGTCTGCAATGGCCACGCGTCATCGCCTCCGGGTGCAATGGAAGAACAGTTCCCAGACTTCAGACAGCGAGTGGGCAAGTCGCGCTCACACATACGCAGACCTGGCCAACTACTTAACAGCAGTCATTTGTTGGCCCAATTGCGTGATACGAAATGACACTTGACCTAGTTTTAAGGCGCTGCCGCGTTTAAAATCATTATTTATTCATGTATAGCTGTCACTCCATGTTGTTTAATTCGTATTAATTCTGTTTATTTTATTCACAGCTGCTTCTAAATAGACTATTTCATGATACATGTATTGTATTGTATACATCTACAGAGTATTCCAAAACATTTGTTACGGCCTTATTCCAAAATTGACAACTTTTTTTCCCCCCTAACAACTCATATTGACAATGCAAAATTAATCATTTATTTTTTTCAGATTTTTGAAACAAGTAGCCATAATTTTAAAAAAAAGAAAAGAAATGCCATTTACACAATTATTACAACCTTTGTGAATTAAATATTTTCGTGACGCATCTTTGGCAGCCACGACAGCTTTAAGTCTTATTGAATATTATGCCACACAATTAGAGCACCTCTCGAGATTCATGTAATTGGATGCACTGAGGAAGAAAAAAAAGAAGGAACAACAAGATTGGGTGAGCTCAAATTTTCAAGGCAACAAACCGATAAAATCTGAAGTTGGACAATTCAACAAAATATTGACCTTTTTCTATGGTGAGAATTGTCTTCAATTGTCTTCACATTTCACAACAAAGAAATAATCATTCACGGAACGAATTGTGTCCTTGTATTGTCCGGCAATTACCCAACACAAGTAAGCACAAACAAATAACAGAATAGCCATAAATGTTAATAATTTATATTCTCAAGTTCTTCAACTTCAATTCTTGTTTTGTCCCCTTTAGAGTGATGATTTTTATGTTTTTACACACCTGAAATCCCATCAAAAATACTTCTACTTTCTCATGGCCAGTTAGCTGGAACAGACTCCAGCTCAACCATGACCCTAATGAGGACAGAACCATAGAAAATGGATGGATGGATTTTTAAAAATGGATTGCTTGGTTACTACTTAATCAAAGCACTAATAAATGCTCGAATAGGTTTTAGCCACTTCCCTGAATTTGATGTAACAGATTTGGCCCCACAGCATTCATTCCCCGAAGCCATAAAACATTTTCCGCACGTGAGCGGCGACACGGACCACAACAAACTTGTATCTTTATTACCATCTCGAAGTTGACAAGGAGGGCCAACGCGGGGTTTTGCGCTCAGGTACAAAAAAAGTGACGCCAGCAATCAGCGCTGACGATTTAATTCGGGGAGACGGCGTGAGCGCACATCTGTGCTTTCTTTTCGCCTCACGTGTAAAAAGCAAACCTGGATCATTATCGTGGATGCTGCCAAGAACGGCAGGTTTGAAACAAACCATGTTTAGATCCTGACTACCATTTTCCACAACATGTCCCTTGAAAAAGCTGCGCAGATACAAAGTCATTCCTTCGTTGATTTTTATTTTTTTTAAATGTTCCCATTGCCATAATTTCACATCTGGAAAAATGAGGACGCTGAAATAGCGCTGGCTCTGGATGCCTGCAGAAATTGTGCATGCAGAGTAAAACACATTCTCAGGTGCACCTGTGATTGCAATAAAACAAGTCTGGTCCAAGTAAGGCCATAGACTGCGCAGACCAATTTAAGATTGAATTTGCGCTTGTTTTTCCCGGTGACCTGCTACACACATTGCATAAATTAGCAATTGACCAACTGTGCTCTCTGTGCCAACTGTGGTAGAGTACAGATTGATCAGATGGAAGCGGTAGAAGAGTTTAGTCAATCTCCAGACACATAACCTTTGGCGGCGTGGATTTTTAGCTGCTAAAAAGTGAAAAAAAATAACTCCTGATAACAAATCGGATGGATGTGGACTCGCAAAAAGGTGTTGCGCAAACGAGGGTTTGAAGACTTTCTTTATCCACTGAATAGAACATATCAGTGGACCAGCCAGGACATGTAAGCACTCGCACTAATGCTGAGGCTATATACGTCTTTGTATTCAACAAACAGGCAACCAGCAGTAGCTTCATTTAGATTAACCTTCAAAACTTGGCGGCTAGCCGCGGTGCAAAAAAATCAATAGGTTTTCGTGCATCCATTTTTGTGTTCTGCTTATCCTCACTATGGTCATAATGAACTGGAGCCTGTCCTGGTGAAATTTGCTTTTAAATGCCTTTAAATATTCCCAAGGCACTCACATTCACAGTCCCGATTGTTACTTATTTCTTTTTTCAGTGAGTCCCCCACCCCCAACTGCAAATTTCCCCAGTGTGGGACAAAATAAGGCTATCTTATCTTTCTTAAATGTATTAAGGATTGGGGGGGAGAGGGGGAGAAGAAGAATATCCCACTCTTAAAACTCCTGGGTCAAATGGAAGAAGACGAAAAAAGAAAACAGCAGCAAAAAGAACCCAGTTTTGATTTAAAAAAAAAAAAGAAGAAATTGGACCGACGGGTAATTTGGCCCAACTTTCTGGGTTGTTTTGGACAAATTATTGTGTGTGTGTGTGTGGGGGGGGGGGGGGTTGTTTGTTTGTTATTGTTTTTTTTTAACCTAGCAATTGGAAAGGAGAGGTCAAATCAGAAAATTGTTCTACAATGTTCTATGAGGTCCAGTACTGAAAATGACATCACAGTTCTTAACTGCTTCATCCATCCTCCATCCATCTTCCGAACCGCTTGATCCTCACTAGGGTCGCGGGGGGTGCTAGAGCCGATCCCAGCTGTCTCCGGGCAGTAGGCGGGGGACACCCTGAATCGGTTGCCCGCCAATCGCAGGGCACACAGAGACGAACAACCATTCACGCTCACACTCACACCTAGGGACAATTTAGAGTGTTCAATCAGCCTGCCACGCATGTTTTTGGAATGTGGGAGGAAACCGGAGCACACGGAGAAAACCCACGCAGACCCGGGGAGAACATGCAAACTCTACACAGGGAGGCCGGAGCTGGAATCGAACCCGGTACCTCTGCACTGTGAAGCCAACGTGCTAACCACTGGACTACCGGGCCGCCCTTCACTCCTTCAGTACCAGTCAATTCTAGACCAAGTCTGAAAAGACGTTTAAAAACGTCTTTGGGAGTGAATGAGTTAAGGGCTCAGTAACAACCAATCATGGCTGACCAGTTTTCTGGGTTTGGTCATGTGACATTCGCAAGCTGTCCCTTTAAGCACTGTGATGTCATTTTCAGTCTACAGTCAGTGGCAAAATGCCCGCCCCCTGATGTGGATATCATTATTATATGAAATTAATAATTTTGCTCTGTAATACTTTTTCCACAAATGTAATCCAAATCAGACTGCCGTGTTTGGACGAGTGGGGCCGATGATTTTTGAATCTCGAAGGTTTATTATGGATATATGCTGTCAGTCAAGTGTTTAAATTTTCAAATTGATGCATTAAGAAATAAAATTGTTAGATTTCATAATGCTAGGGGTTAATTTTTTTTAAACTTACAAAATGTATTCCGTACTTCTGTTTTATGTCGAGTCACACAACACCGACTAAATTAAAATGTTCTGCCAGACAGCTTGCATCATATTAACAAAATGTATGTTTTCCTCAAGTAAGAGAACTAGACAAATAATTTGAGCCTCGAACTACATAAATTAGCTCCACTTGTGTTTTTCTAACCCGCTCAATCCAAAAAACAGATGCCGTTCTATCCGCTTTCGACACGGGATTCGTTTTTTGCCGATGTATCACGTTTAAACCACCATAATAACACGCAGGGGAGTGTTTTCCCTCCGACAAAACACTTTTTTTTTTTGGATGCGAAACGTGACACGCTCAACTCTTCAGCAGACATTTCACGAAGGAAATATGATACATAATAAAAAGAACATGACTGGCACGGTGGTCCATCCATGGATATGTTTTTGTTTTTTTGTTTTATGTCGACAACTGTATCACAACCTCAAAATAGATTGAAGATGTACAATTTTCAAGGATGGCTCATCTCCTTGCGAAGGATCTACACTGTAGTCCCCATGAAGCCACCAGACTAAGTAGGATTTGGCTTGGAACCAAGTCCACTAAAATTATTTTGTGAGTGTGTGTGTGTGTTTTTGTGTAAGTGTGTTTGTACAACATAAGATAGCCAATGCAGCCGAGATCAAAATCATCGGTATGTGCTTTTTTTCAGCCCTCGAGCAGCTAAAATCTTAAAGCGATCGTCTTCCAGCTTTTGACGCTTTGACTTTGAGATTTTTGACGATCACTGTAAAGGAAATTTAGCAGAGCACATGCTTGTAGCACCCGATAAAAAGACCTTTATGAGTTCCACGGTGGTTGGATATGAAAAGCAGATGGGGATTTAAACCATTACCTTGGCATTATCAGCACCACGCTCTAACCAACTGAGCTAACTGTGTAGTGTATAGAACACGTAAACATTCATTTAACACAATGAAAAAACATTGAGAAAACCTTTCTTTTTGAAGCAGATGATAATTCACCAGTGAGTCAAACTGCCACAGTGTAGCGCAAGCTATTACTCCATTTCAGCTTTTCTTGATTTTCTAAGTATCACGTCTGGTATCGACAGCCTCAATAAGCGTTCGATACCTAAAAAATAAGGACGGGTATTAGTACTCGCCCATCCCGACTTTCAAGGGAAAAACTCGAAAGACAACCTGTCTTTGGAGGTGGTGAAGCTGCCATTGGCCCCATTACTCAATTATTTTCCACACCTTGTTCTGCATAACTGTAAATAATCGGATGCTCTATTCCATTGCTAATCCTTTCGTCAAAGTATACTGCATTCTGCATGCTAGCTTCATGCTATTTTTCTTCTGCCTTGTGAGGTAAAGCCCCAAAAGACACGTCTTGAGAAAATTGTTGGGTTGACAGTGCTATTTTGGCAATGAAACGGATTAATCCAAAATATTGAAATTTGACCAGTTGAATGTCAACCATGGAACAAATTGCACAGAATTTTGGAATTTTCTCTGCGTTGCTCATCACAGCTAAGCATTATGTTTGGAAAGGCTGATGTGAATGCACACTGGTTTTGAATCTTTTAAAAAATATATTATTACTTTATATTCATGTTACACAATCTTTAAAAAAGTATTTCCTGTGACAAAACAAATGGCTACGGAGCAGCTTTTGGCTGTCTGTAAAGTCAGCCAAACATTGAATATGCACTCAACTAAGGTGATTCAACAGCCTATTTTGCCACTGTGGCCGGATGACATTGTAAAACAAGACCCTTTTGGACGTTCTCATTTATTGAGCTATGCTGTTATTTTTCCCTTTTTTTATTTTTTACATTTTTTTATTGGGGGCGAAGCTTCCCGTTGCTCAACGATTGATCGCTTGAACTAGATGGAAAAAGAACAACTCGTATCTGCGGTATTTGGCATGAAGGAAAAGCAGATATTTGGAGGATGGGTCAGATACAAGAGCGGGTGTTTTTCAAGTAACCCAAATAAAATGGAGGAAGACTCAGACGCTCTGCGTTTGTGATTAATGAAAAATTTTCAAGTGAGAAAACAGACGAGTTCTGATTCACCGATCGTTCCCGACAACGGCGAGCACACGAGGGAGAGAAAGCGTGTTTATGCGAGGGGATTTTGTGACGTCAACGTTCTGCACATCACTGCTGTACGTTGTTGTCATTTTACAGAAAAATAAATTACATTTTCAGTACTGTAAATGTCACATTTGCTTTCGAGATATACTGTATCTCCGATACAAGACACGTATTGCTTTGTTTTAAAGTCTGTCTGTCTGTCTGTCTGTCTGTCTGTCTGTCTGTCTGTCTGTCTGTCTGTCTGTCTTTCTGTCTCTACAACAAATCAGTGACAGCTAGCAAATGCAAATTAGTGCTTGAGGTAGAAGTAGACTGTAAGCAACAAATTAAGATCAGCAAAGTGTTGCTTTTTACCAAGACTTGATCCTTCTTATGTTATGAGTGTGTTGAGCAAGGCTCTGGATTTGGGTGTGTTTTATGGAATGAAACCCTGACTGTGGATGGTATGAGAAACGATGACTTCTCAGTTACAGACCCTGGTTGTGAAAATTAGCAGGCTTCTCAAAGGTAAAAATGTGCTAGGCCCGCCATGTATGTACAGTATGTATGTATGTCCATTGATATGTATGACTATCCATGTATGCAGGATTATGTCACTTGAAATGTGTTATTATTATTATTATTTGAATGACTGTGGGCTGAGCCATTTTGAAATCAGGTAAATGAATAAAAACATTGAATTGACCAATTTTAGTGGGGAGAAATGCATCTCTTCTTTTTTTTTTTTTTTTTAAATAAAGCTCTTGTAATGGATCTGTTTAAATTGTAAAACTGGAAACGCTGCAAGCCTGCATTGTCTTGTTTCTGATCCACATAGTCAGACACATTTTTCATTTCCACCCCCGCTGTAGACTGACCTGGCCCTGACTCCATCTGGCTGCTTAAAAGTAAAAAAAAAAAAAAAAGAAGCCATCACTGCTGTTTTGTTGTGAGGACACGAGTAAAGATGAGGGAGCCACCAGGAGGGAGCGTGAGAAATCAATGTAGTGAAGCCTTGAGCTCAAGAAAAAAGATGAAGGGGATGGTATTCCCATCAGTCCCCATGGTGTGCACAAACTCAACACACGCTGTACGCATGAGAACAAATAAACACTCTTGAGGGAGTGATAGCTGTTGACGTTCAAGCGTTAATACGATGGGGTTTTCTGGATGGCATAATAATCTGAATGGCCTTTGTACTTTATCCACCGAATCAACCGTGACTTTTGAGTTTTCATTTTATTTCGAGTTTTTCGGGGAATGGGGAAACAACCAATTACACACACACATATATATATATTCATTCATTCATCTTCCGGACTGCTTGATCCTCACTAGGGTCGCGGGGGGTGCTGGAGCCGATCCCAGCTGTCTCCGGGCAGTAGGCAGGGGACACCCTGAATCGGTTGCCAGCCAATCGCAGGGCACACAGAGACGAACAACCATTCACGCTCACACTCACACCTAGGGACAATTTAGAGTGTTCAATCAGCCTGCCACGCATGTTTTTGGAATGTGGGAGGAAACCGGAGCACCCGGAGAAAACCCACGCAGACCCGGGGAGAACATGCAAACTCCACACAGGGAGGCCGGAGCTGGATATATATATATATATATATATATATATATATATATATATATATATATATATATTGTAGCAACCACAAATGCCCTCTGAGAACTCCGACATTTGAATTTCGCGCCGCGAGACTGATCAGCCAATCGGCGGCCCCCGCTGCCGCTCGCTACCAACCAATCACAGCCCCCGGGTGGGCTGGACGTTTGTTTACACTAACGTCCGCTTTGCTGGTATATAAATGATCGTACGTTTGCTGAAATAAAACAGTATACCACCGCTCTTCGAGTACTTCACTTCACTTCGCCGGGCTGTCGCTCCTTACAATATATATAAATATATATATTTTTTTTCATCCCAATATTGATGAAGTCTAATTATCAAATCTAATCGGGCCCACCCTGTCATTTTATGTGGCCCGCAGGAGCAAATCATGTGTGTCAACTTTCATGAGCCCTGCTGAAATCTGTCTGGAAATGTCAAATTGTCACAGTTAATAAATAACGTTGACACTGTCATTGAAATATATTATGGCCCGAGTCGAGTAACTGCTGGAAAAAGAGGATATTCAGTCTTGGAGGGAAGCTACTTGGGACAAAAAGAGAGCGTTAGAATTCAGCTCTTGAAAACAAAGGTGCCTTTTGGCACTCGACGAAAACCGCACGCATGAGACACACATTCAGCAAATTCCGGACGATGAAATGTTGTATCATGCTCCTTTGTTGAAGTCATTCTTTCCCAATTTCCTTACCGCAGTATTGACCACTCTCAGCGTATCAATGAAAGAACCACTGAAATTGCACTGAAGTGCATTTCACTGAGGTAAAATACAATAAATTCATCAATTTGAATGAATAGCATGCCATTGTAATTATAGCTTGCTCATTGACAGTGTAGTGGTTCACTCGCTGCTTACCTCACCATTTGAACGAAAATCTAGAATGACACTGAGGATACTCTGAGCTACGCGCAGGTAATTCCAACCAGGTTGGCTTTGCCTTGACCGGCTTCTTCCCAGTGTAAGTTGTCAAGAATTGCAAGCGGCAGACAGAAATGTCCCAAGATGCAACACTCAAACCGTATCCCCGGAAAAGAAATGTGTGTTCCCACTTGGGAGGTTTGCTTTGCATAAAACACTCTTCTGTGATTGTGCTGTTTGTTTGTTTGAACGGTATTTACCACTCAAATGTTGAATTGCACCAAAATGCAAGTGGTTGAACCTCTTTTGAACATCGCATTTGCAGCATACACGGATTTCGCTCTCTGGTTGAGAAATGTAATTTGGTCAAAATGAAGTGCCGTCCCCACGAGGGAAAGAAAACAGAATCCATGTTGTTTGTGTTCTTCGCAGTTCACGATATTGCATTTTGAGATTTGTGTTTGCAGCCACCTCTCGGCCCAACCCACACTTTTAGAATGCTACAGACATGTTATTGAAACGTGGCCAATGACAAAAAACAAGTCATAATGTTTTCAGGAAAAAAAAAATGTTCACAAACTAGAATACAAACGACACACTTTAGAAAAGCCGAAACACAACTTAAGCGTAGCGGGACCAAAAGTGTGATGAAACACACACCATGTAACATTTTCTGCCGTGGTCCAGCCAAAGCAGAAAAGGTTCTGAAGTAATGCTTTCACACCATTTAGACAATTTGCCGTCTCTGGTACAAATCAGATAATGACTTTTTAAACTGCAGCAATGCATTGAAATGGTACAAAGACATTCAAAGTGCTCATTCGGCGAAACTAATGAAGCGGCCATATGGCTGCGCGCACGTTGTGCAGATGATGGAGGCGGTTGGTATCAACGAAAAATACAGAGTGGAAAGAGAAAAAGAAAGGGCAGCCGCACTCAGACTTTCCACAATAAGCCTTGGCAGTTACCGGTATTTGGAATGTTTGTACGCGCTTTGCCCAGTCGAACCATTTTCACAATATCCAGCCTGCGATTCCCATTTGGCTGTGCTGAAGCAGCCAAACTGAAATACATCCGTGATTGATAACGCTCTGACTGATATCTGACTGAAGTATACAAACAAATGAAAACACTCGAGTGAACCCCAAATCATTCCTGAGGAAGATGGCACCAAAAAAAAAAACAGCCATCAAGCTTTTGCATTTGAATAGTCATTTTCCCAGACGGACAGACAGATCCCCTCATTCCCATTAAGTCCCGCACTGAGACGGCCTGGCTGGAGGAGCTGTGATGTGGTTGGATGCCGTGAGCCAGCGTAGATTCCATCTCTGCTTTTATGGAGTATCGAGTGTTCCTTTATAGACCTGGCCTCTCCTCGCTCGAGTCCTTAAATTCAAGCAAAAAGATATCACGGATAATGACACTTGAATGACGAGCTATCGCTGAAATGCTACGTTCCCCTCCATCTGAGCCATAATGTAAACATCACTAAAAATGTATAGCCAAGATATGCCCAATTAAATAGACTGTTTTATCACCAGCGCCTAATTTAAACAAAATAAATAATAAAGGACATGCCCAGATGAAAATCTTGTTGACCTTGTCAGAAAGCCTCGGCTCTCCCGTGCCCTAGACCGTAATATTCTCTCATATGATGGCTTTCCTCTGTTACCGTAGGTCAGGAAGTACAGTTAAGAGCGCTGCTATGGGACAAATGCAGATTACTGAGACTTGAGGTATCCTCTGAGAGCAAAAATAAGATTTGCGGTAAACCCAGGATTGAAGGGGGGAAAAAAATTACTTTGCGTCAGCCCCTTTGATGCTCCATCTACAGAGAATCTCTTATTTTCAGAGCCTGAATAGAAATTTGCATTGAACGCTTGAATCCGTGAATGATGAAAGTGGCATCTTCGGTTTGTTCTCCCTGCAGTAGATTTGTGTCCGACGCATTAAATGCCATCTTCAGTTGATCCAGTCAATTTGAACAATGTCACGCTCTGTGAGCGGCAAAATGATGACTTGCCTCACTGATGAACATGTCAGTATTGCAGGGACTCTTCTCGCCATCCGTGGTTGGTCACCTTACTTGTGTATATGTGTCACTTTGTTCCTCCATCAACCCAAATTTTAGAAATATGAGTTATTTGCTTTGATATTTTTCTTGGGACCTTTCCATTCGATCTATCAGCAGCTTCCTCCTAGCCTGGCATTAACTCACATCTGCTAAAGGTTTCCCATTGAGCAGAATGTCCTGGACACGGTTTTACTAACACCTAACGCCTCTGTGTTAGTCTCACTCAAATGTGAGGCCACATTCCCACATTCTGTCATCGTGGTTTTAAAGTTTTGTTTCTCACTATGCTATGATAGAAACCAGCCTTATGAATACGGCTGAAAATTAGCATTTATGCTAAGTCTGTTTATTCCTGTGTTGAATAATGTGCACCGTCTATATAAAAAATCCTCATCTCACCCCTCGGGGTGGTGTCCGTCCCTCATTCAGCTCGGGTCCTCTACCAGAGGCCCAGGAAGCTTGAGGGTTCTGCACAGTATCCTTGCTGTTCCCAGCACTGCACATTTCTGGACTGAGATGTCCGATGTTGTTCCCGGGATCTGTTGCAACCACTCATCTAGTTTGGGGGTCACTGCCCCGAGTGCTCCGACCACCACAGGCACGACTGTCACCTTTACCTTCCAGGCTCTCTCCAGCTCCTCTCTGAGCCCTTGGTATTTCTCGAGTTTCTCATGTTCCTTCTTCCTGATGTTTCCATCACTTGGGACCGCCACATCCACTACAACGGCTTTCCTCTGCCCTTTATCTATGATCACGATATCTGGTTGGTTCGCCATTACCATCTTGTCAGTCTGGATCTGGAAGTCCCACAGGATCTTCGCTCTGTCATTCTCCACCACCTTCGGAGGTGTTTCCCATTTTGACCTTGGGGTTTCCAGTCCATACTCCGCACAGATGTTTCGGTAGACTATGCCAGCCACCTGGTTATGGCGTTCCATGTAGGCTTTCCCTGCCAGCATCTTACACCCTGCAGTTATGTGTTGGATCGTCTCAGGTGCCTCTTTGCACAACCTACACCTTGGGTCTTGTCTGGTGTGGTATATCTGGGCCTCGATGGCTCTGGTGCTCAAGGCCTGCTCCTGAGCAGCCAGGATGAGTGCCTCTGTGCTGTCCTTCAGGCCAGCCCTCTCTAGCCACTGATAGGACTTCTTGAGATCAGCCACTTCAGTTATGGTCCGGTGGTACATCCCGTGTAGGGGCTTGTCCTCCCATAATGGTCCCTCTTCCAGCGCCTCATCTTCTGTTCCCCATTGTCTGAGAAATTCTCTGAGTACGTCATCCGTTGGAGCCTTCTCCTTGATGTATTCATGGAGCTTGGATGTTTCAAGCTCCATGAAACAAATATATATATATATATATATATATATATATATACACACACACACATTTTCAGAGAGTTCAGCGTCAAAGTGTTTTCACCTTTGGACTACGGCTAAAAACTAGCATTTATGCTAAGTGCGGCGCATTTACACTGTTGTGTTGATGAATGTGCACTTTCTGGACTCGAACTTGTGACTGTTGGGTAAAAGTTCAATGAGCCTCCTGCTTTGAAGCCCCCCCCACCCCCACCATCAACAGAGCCCCCACGATCTTGCTCCATAGCTGACTCACCTAAAGAATGTATTGCATCTTTTCAAAGGCTTATTCAACATAACCGGAGGTTAAGGATAAGGATGTGGGAATTTGTCGCTGATTAACTCCAGTTTCAGAGAGCGACTCCCATCTGATTGCATCCGGAATGCGCAAGAGAGTCGACCTGGCCTCCGTACCAAAAGAAAGTTTCCTTTCGCTTAATTTTTCATCGGCTATCCCGATCAGTGGCCAAATATTTTTAATTCATCATTATGAGAGTATGCGACGCGAGTTACGCCAATTTAATCACATCATCAATGGATCATTCCAAGCCTCTTTTCAACCCCCTTGTCGAAATTTTCAGATGGCTCGTATGTATCGCAAACGTCGACACAATCACAAGAAGAGGAATGCACGTAGCATTTGATGTCGGTTGGAGACACAAGCGTGGTGGCAGTCGCGGACAGATGGCGGGATGTAGAAAGTGATCCAACATATGGGTGCCGTGCCCACCGTGTGCCATCGGGACAATCTTATAGCTTTCCCGCATATGTTAATGGGTAGGAAAAACATTCTGTGGTTTAAGATGCGTGCAAGTCTAGTCAGCTTTACCTTACTTAGCAACATGGTTTGGGAAATATATTTTGCAGCCTCTCAGCCATATTCTCTTTTTTGTGTGAGCAGAACTTTTCCCTCACTTTGATCTGTACTTCAAAACTTCCAGTTATACGACATTTCCAGAAATCTGCGGTCTTTCAACACAAAGCCTTGCAGATCAGAAGTGGTAAGCATTGTTAAAAATGGAGAGAAAAAGATTGACTTATGCTGACAGGTTGATTGGACTGACTTGCAGGAGAGGAAATGTAGAAGTGGACGTCTTTGCTAACATTTCAAGTAATCAGGAATCATCTCTTCTGGCTTACAGATTTGGGTCTCCTGGGTGCCTCCAATCATCAAGTGTAAAATTACACAACCAAAATATTTTTTTTTTGTAAACAGCCAATGATTGAAAATGGGTCTACTAGGCGAACATGACGTAATAGTCTGTCTTTATTTATTCAATACCGTATTTTCCGCACTTTAAGGCACACTGGATTATGAGGTGCACCTTCAATGAATAAGATAAGATATCCTTTATTTGTCCCACACTGGGGAAATGTCCTATTTTGTAATTTTTTTCATACATTGGGCACACCGCATTATAAGACGCAATCTACAATGCATCCACTAGATGGAGCTACGCTCAAGGAAATGCCAACAGATCACGACACTACACCCTTATTCATATAGTGACAATCAGATGTGAATAAAACTTATTTTATAAATCAGCGACACAGTTCACTTAACTAACAGCTAAGTTATAATCTTACTCGTTAACGTTGAACTCGCTTGCCGCCGCTCTATTTCTGTGTTCAACTGTGAAACTGTTTGAACTCTGCGATGTTAGCATATCTCGAGCAAGAAGCCATTTTGGGGTCGAACTATTACCGTAATGACCATACACAAGGTGCATCGGCATTTAAGGTGCGCTGTGAGCTTTTAAGAAAATGGAAGGCTTTTAGGTGCGCCTTTCAGTGCAGAAACTACGGTAAAAGTACATTCACACCAAATTTCTCCTCCCGTGGCTTTGTAGCTAACTGAACAAAGATCTGCCATTTTCCTTTCTGCTCCTTGGCAAACCAGGCAACAAGACGTGTCAAAGACTTTTGTTGTGTTGGATGCGATTTAAAAAAACCAAACTAAACAATAGTTTTTACATGGGATTGTAGATTTCAGAGGGTTGAAAGGAAGTAGCTTGCAGTTTTCTGTGTTAGTCTTTTTTATTTTTTATTTTTGGTCGAAAGTAAAGCAACATAGCTCACCCTTGTCTCCTCTTCAGCGGCTGGGTGGCCATCTGGAATATGTTAATTTTCCTGAATAGTTGGTGTATTTCCGGGCCCCCACATTCCAAAAACAGGCACGGCAGGCTGATCGAACACTCTAAATTGTCCCGAGGTGTGAGTGTGACCGTGAATGGTTGTTCGTCTCTGTGTGCCCTGCACACAGCTGGCAACCGGTTCAGAAATGGATGGATGGGAAGATTTGAGCTAATAATGTTACATTTTGAAGTTTCTACTTCATGCAATATAAAGAATAAAACTTCCATACTAAGGTGTTCCTCAATCAGCACCAACATCGTAAGTAGCTCCACTAACTGTGAGTGTCATTTTTGATGCTTTATTCCTTAACTATTATATTGATGTGATTCATTTCACACAATGTGTCTGGTTGAAATCGTCAACACGGTCATTGAAGGAGAATTTGAATCCGACTGCGTTCAAGCTGCACAACTTGCTTCCTTGCAGTCCAAACAAGCGATCTCTGTAATGTATCAGTCTACTGACAGCCGCCTTGGCAATAGCGGATGAGCCTGCACTCTGGCCACCACCACCAAACACATTTGTGGTCGAGAAATGGGTAAAAAAAAACGGATTAAAAAAGATTTTGTTTGACTTTGACAACACAGAGGATTTATTGCATGTCGTGGAAGACTAAAGTGGTTGATTTTATCTCACACGGCTCATTTACTTTAACAGGCTGCGTCTTCCTGTGGTTACTTTTGATCTATTGGGTCAAGTGTGATTTGGAAAAAAATGTTTTCCCAGTCACAGAACAAGTTTGACAGTGAGGTTGAACAGAAGTGCCGACTGAGACGCAGAGCTCCAAAACAACTGGTGATGTTAAACTGCACTGTGGAAAGTTAAATCCCCTCAAACGCCATAAACAGAACAATAACAGACTTTATGTTTGAACATCCACAATTATATTTTGCAAAACACTTTTCCCTCACTCTTTGGTATTAGGGCCAGCTTAGTCTTTCCGTATCACAGACCGACCTCCACCAAGGAACAGGAAAGGTTCTGTGTGTGTGCAATAATGCAACGTGTGCACTTGTGAACAGCAGCAGCAGGCTCGGTGTTTGGATTGTGAACGGTGGCGGGCGTGCAAAGGGCCGCTTGAGCATTTTTTTTTTTTGGCTGATACTTGCTTTGATTTCTGCACCAGCTGTTTCCCAAAGTGCTGCAGTCAGGGACTTTGTATCTATCGATCATTACCTCCATCAAAGAGGTCACGTCTGGCTATTTTACTTAAATTACAGGAATGAATAGTAATGACGAAATTCAGACAAATGCAAAAGGTGGAAACTCATTTTGTTTTGGCCCTGGAAGAGGTCTGCGCTCAACTGAATGCAATTGTACTTTTAATCTGTTAAGTCAACCAAGGCAGTTTGTCATTATTGTTTTTTAGGGTTCACTCACACGGGACTGCTGGATACCATGCTGATGCACTCTCCTATCCCTGCCGCGTCAAATAATCCAGACATTTGGGTGTCTATTTTCATCCCAAATGCAAGTCTAGTGCAGGAGGTAGTCTAATTCTGCGCAGGGGTGGGTTAAACTTGATATTGGTATTTTCACATTGACAGAGTTTGCCGTAGTTGCAACAGGTGTTTTGAGCTGGTGTGGGCATAAACTCAGTTGCCTTGATTCGCCAGAAATCAAAGCGGCGTCTTTAATTCCCTTTGATATTTCATTCCACAAGAGATACTTGTACGTCTTTAAAATTAGGCCCCGCTCACCAAGGACGTACTTGTACGCCTAAGTATTTTTTTTTTTGTGCGTCATAGAGAGGAGGAGGGTCTAATGCAATCTGCAAATGAGAATAGGCCATTTGCATTGTAAATAATGTAAAAAAAAGCAACCAGTAGGCGGCAGTGGTGCCTCACGTGCTTGAAAAGCATGCTTTTACAAAAAGCTCTTTTTCTCCAGTTTTTGCCCACGAATGGCCATTTTCATGAAATTTAGCCATTTTGTAATGCCGATGCTGAGGAATGGAAAAAGAAACATTTTTTTCCTGCTGAAGAGAGTCCAAACTTTATTTTGGTAGGCTCCATGGTTATATAGCATTAGAACCAAATATTCTGTGGGCCTTGCAAGATCAGTCAAAATCCAGTAAAACACTGGGAAGGAGGGGTTGCTCCAGTGAAAATGGCTGGGATTTAATTAGTTAATATCGGTGCTCGAGGGGTGCAGTCCTTGACATGATGGAAGAAGAAAATTATTTGCTGGAGGCCAAGGAGCAAAAATTACGTTAAGGGTTTAATGCACATGGTTGTCAAATGTATGAATGAAATATGATGACATTTCCTACACATCGTTGGAAGTGATAATCTGTCACCCTTTGCCCTAATAAAATGTATCAAAAAACTGTAGTTAGACATGGCTCCTACTCTCCTACTTCTAGTCATTTGTAATGCTGTGTTGAAGTATTAACAATGTTCAGCTACTGTAAACATGACAATACAAATACAAATGAATTTTTAAAATTATCAATAATCCCCATATTTACAGATATGAAAACAAAAGCGATGGACAGGAAATGCCAATCACGAGCGCCGGGCGCGTGCACGCGCGAGGAAAGGCGAATTCTGTGGCGTGACACTCGGCGTTAAACATGGAACCTGTGCCCAACGTAAAACGACAAATGGAGGTGGAAATACAGATAAGTGCGACATTAGACATTTGGGAGACAAGCGACGCCGGTTTGTAATGGCTTCATCCCCGGGAGAAGGCGAGGGAACCATGGGGGGCGTTGCGTGGAGACACATCGGCGCAGCCTCGGAGCTTTCCGGCAAGAAATGCCGACTCGTGTACTCATCCCTCGGCCGGCAGTCGGACGTGTGCCTCTTCTCCGTCAAGGGGGAGTTTTTCGCCATGGATGCCCGCTGTGCACACGCCGGTAAAAAAAATAAATAAATATCCACACCGCGGTTAAAGTGGGCCAAGCTGAAGCTTTCCCCCCTCCTCGTTGCCAAAACGGATTTCAAAGTAAAATGAATCTTTCGGTTCGACATTCTGCTAGACGCTATTAAACGGTCGTTTGCATTTGAATCCAGTTCAATAAATTAGAAATAAAATTCCAGCTCCTCCTCTGACCGTCGACCGACCACATTGTGCCGTAAAACACTGGGAGGTTATTTTATTCTGATGTGGCATTTCAAAGTAAAAGCCTCTTGAAATCATCGCTTTTCGTATACTTCACAGCAATTCAAAATGAAAGTCCTACTACACGAGTAAAAAAAAGCACTGTGTGTATTTCATTCCCCAAAATTTGTTGATGATTGATTGATTTGTTGATTGATTGATTGATCCAATACTCTCCAAAATGAAAACAACACAAGGCAGTGTGAAATAATGGTGTAAACTGAATATCCAGTATAGGTTTTACTACTTAGGCTATTGATGGTTATGGAAATAATATGGTTACCTGTTGAACATTTCTTGTGTTTCTCAGGAGGTCCGTTGTGCGAGGGCGACATCGAGGAGGCTGATGGAATTCTACGGGTCTTCTGTCCATGGCATGACTACGACTTTAACCTCAGGACTGGGAAGTCCGGGACGTCGTTAAAGGTCAGGAATGAAAGCGATTACGCAGTTTGAACCCTATAATGTTGGACATGATTGTGCCTGGAATCTTGATGCATGTCACATAAAAGCTTCATCGGATGCACCCGAGGACAGCTGTCAAAAGTAATATCGGTGGTCTAATGTCTTCCTTTTTTCCACCGGTTCAGCAACAAGTGCATGAAGTCAAGCTGGAGGACGGTGACGTGTACGTGAAGCATGCGAGCTGTCTCTCCTTGCAGCCGTTTCCTGTCCATCACAAGAGCTGAGCGTCAACCTTCCATACCCCTGGCCGGGGATGCCAAGTTGCTGATTACAGGACGTCCTACCGGTAGCGAGCACATTCGGGGTTATTTATCAGACTTTTCCCCACAAAGTCCAGCCATCTGTAAGCATTCCCGAGTCTTATCTGTCAGTTGTTCAGACTTTGTACTTTGATTGCAAGCGAAGTCAGACAATGATGATATCGGGAAATTCTCTAAAGGAGCCATCGGGACATTACTTCACGTAGACAGACAAACCTTTTGGTAAACTTGAAAAACAAAGCAAAAAAAAATACTTGAACAAAGCTTGGAACTCTATGCAGAAGAAAAAGGTTGCGCTGGGCCGCCACAAGCTCTGATGGATTCAAAATTGTTTTTCCAGTCGATGATTTGTGTTTTCACCTCATACGTGACCCATAACTGCCTCAGCTGCTTAACACTGAGGTTAGAGTTTATTCGGGGTAACTGTGTACCCATGCATCCATTTTCTTTAGTATTTGTCCCCGCTTGGGGTGTTGGTGAGTTGGAACCTATTGCAGCTTACGTTCGGGGAGAGGTGAGTTCGACCCTGGATTGGTCACCAGTCATTCAGACATATGGGCAATTTTCATTGATCCGAACATGCGTGTCTTGTTGCATTCTCATTGAACTTTAAGATGCATGAGTATATTGTGCATTGCTCCCAAGCAGATGGTAATCTTCATTGTGATATTGTGAGTCGATCATTTTTTGCGATTGTTATGAAAATGATTTCTTTTTCAAAATCTTTCAGATAAAATAAATTATTTGATATCTGAGCAATGGGTATTTCCTTTCACTCGGAGTGCCTCTGTATTTGAAATGATCACACTACTCAGTTATTACCTTGACTCGGAGACCTGTGGACTTGACAGAAGTCATCTACCGGCGTCACAAGGTGACATGTCCCCTTCAAAACCGGCCCAAATAAGGGTCTCCCGTCATAGAAAATTGAGTTGTTTTTTTTTACCATTCTACTGACGCATTGAGATGAAAAGCTGGTTTGACAGGAGCCAGAGGAAGGTTCTCGACGTCAAATGAATCATTGGCTTTTTATAGCTATGTGTGTGTGTGTGTGTGTATGTGTGTCTGTGTGTCAAATCTTTAGCAGCGCGTGCCGTTGCTATATTTTTTGGTCAGATCCGTTTCCTGGCAGAAGCACAGCCGCCCAGTCACGAAGGTGTTGGTGCCTTTGCTCCATGAAGGGAAATTTTATTAGGATCATAATTTCACAGGTGAAACCTCACTTGAGCGCACATTTGAGGTCTTGCCGTGCGCTTTATTACTCATCAGCTTGATGGTAAAACATGGTGTTTAATTTTGTGTGTAGATGTACAAAAGTGATCTGAATACATTTTATTGTGTGTTTTTTATTGCCTTTGACAAACTTTTTAAGCCAAGCAATCCTTTCTGCAGCCCGACCTGAGACCGAGCTAATTTTGGTGCAACCTGTCCGGTCTTTTCAATTTCCTGTAAAATGAAAATAAAATCCTGTTGTAAATTTGACACACCGCAGAGAATAATTATCGTTAAAAAGCCTGCCAAATTGACATGAAACAGCCAACTAAATATAAATGAGGTTTGAAAGTGGTGTGAAATTCAAGCTGTTGTTTATACGTTGAAAAACTGTGGCCGTGTCTGCTGAACACGGCAAAACCACACCCGGCTCACCGTTAATCAAATATCACTACTTCTTTTGAATGCCAACACATCCCTTAATGTTTGAGCCACAAATGTACCTCTGCTCAAAGTCTATAAATGTCATCGCAAATATGGTGGATTGAAAAAAAATAAAGTTGACACCCGATAGTTCATGTGCCAAGTTTTGGTGTTAAAAAAAAAGACACCAAGATAAATCATTTCCATACTTTTCACACCATTGATGTGATTCATAACCCGTAGAGCTCAATTTAATGTAATTCAATTGCTTAGAGCGAAGTCAAAACAAGCCTATAGATCGTGTGGTTAGTGCTAGTGTGCATCCCAGCCACCCCCACCCCTCCCCTTCACACACACAAACACACACCGCCACCCAATATATCTTGGGGTGGAAAAAAGTGGACAGATGAAACCAGGGTTGAACTTAATCATAATATAATAATTGCAAGAGATATGTTTGGCAAATACATCATTAAAAGAACAACTTCCCGACAGTGAAGTGTGATGGCGGCATCATCATGCTGTGGTGCTGTTTTTTTTTTCTTCAGATGGAACTCGGTCCTTACACAAGGTGGAATGAATTATGAACAGTTCGAGAAAGCAATCAGTGAAAGCACAAAATGCCGTAAGAAAAGCCAAAGGTGCTGCAACAGTTTGAGGGTGTGCATAATTATGCAACCGGGGTTGTCTTACATTTTCTACTTTGCCCCTTGAAAGATTTCCGTTTCCTTTTCAATAGTTATTGGTCATATTAAAGGTGGAAAAAAAGTTTTGAAAGGAGTCTAGTGCCCTAATATACAATATTATTCGTATTTTTTTATGTCAACATCTCCAAAGTAATTATTTTTTAATATATATGTATGTATGGATGCTTATAAGTCAAGCACGCATTCTAAGTTGAATTCTAACGTTGAATTACATCGTAAAATATTTATATTCAGAGCGCGTAAGCAAACAATGGAAAACTCAAATTTCTAATATTTCTTGTATCGGACAAACTCCAAACGTCATCACAAACATTTATTTACAGTCTCTTAATCATACAAAGTTTATACAATACACCATTTACACATGAAAAGTGACCTGTATCACCATGCAAATGTTAACGCTGTTCAAGCTGCAATTCAAGGCGGCTTCCTGCAAAGCAGAGGGGCAGGTGCAAACTTTCACCTAGAAGTAGTGGGAGAATGTTCAAGGATGACCTCTGGGCTGAATTATGGTTGGGACCAACTGGACTGTGCCAAAAAAAAAAAAAAAGATTTACACATACCTGTTTACTTTGGTGTTAAATAATCAACACTATGTGTCCACTATGTGGCTTCAGTTACTTCAAGCCTATTGGATCTGACTCATTGAAAAAAAAAAAACATTTGATTCACAAGCTCACAGGAAGCAATAATCAATGTCACAGCTCTGATACGACCCCCGGTGGGAAATGGCCAGAAAAAATGCTATTCTGACATTTTGCATCAATATCCTTTTATATAAAGTTTGCTTTCATCGTGTGAGCGTTTGTTATGTAATGTAGCCTGATTGTCGAAAGCAGATCGTGAAAGAGCAAGCAAATCTATCTGCTGGTTTGGAGTTCCAGGTTTATGTCTGTCAATGTCAAAAACGTTTTCAGCAATTGGTATTCAACTATTGGAAACGTTGCCAGCAAGCGTTGAATTCCTGAAAGTTGGCTCGGATTCCTATTCTTAAAGCTAAGATTTCGACATCGGCCCAAAGCTGAAGACATTCAATCTCCGACCCCCCCTGATTTGTCAGTCTAACATTTTACAACTCTCCGCCAAGTGGAAATGTTATTACGATGAATGCCCTTCCCACTGAGATCAACATTTTCTTTCCACGCAGAATAAATCTTGTTTGTGTGTGCTTTGTCGGTTCGAGTAAGGCTTAAAGTCGCATCATTTCATCCCCAAAACGCTGCAAAATATTTTGCCTCTTAACTGTCCTTTTATGTTCCAAAGCGGCACACTTTTCTTTCCCATGCGAGGCCTTGGCCAGGCTGTGATGATTGTTAATTTGTCGCTCAAACTTCCGCTTTGTTCTCATGAATAAGCTGCCGCTGCTGTCAAAGCATTCTTCTCGCTTGCACGTGCAACCGCTTGTCATCAAGCCTCTCGGGATGGACTGCGAAGACCCCAATTACTTCACTTTTTCCTCCTTGACCAAACATTTCATCCATCACGAGCTCTTCTTTCTACAGATGTCTGTGCAGGTCTAACATTTCCTCCAGTTGCTCCGCAGATGTTTGACGTCATGATGACCTGACAGACTGTTGCTATCGCTCCTGGATTCAATTATCAATTCGCCCAAGAGTCATGTTTTGGGGGATGTGGGAGAAAACAAAGAACATGCATTGGAAATTTAAAACCGGGATCACACCTATTTACCGTCAGCGTGACCGTGAGCCGAGTGACAAGTGCAGATTTGATTTCTAATCTCAGAAATGTGATGGTACCATTGTGATGGTAATGGAATTCACCCGCTTGCCATAATTACTTTTTTTGTCTCCAAAATGGAGTGTGCCTGTTTGTTTGTTAATGAATATTTGCGGTAATGACTCCCAAAGGAAGACACAGTTAATTTCAAATCAACCACACAAGTGTGTTTATGTCTCGGACGGTTCTGGGATCCCCAATGGACCACCGATACCCTTGGCTGGTTTTTTGGATTAGTTGGCATGGAGAGGTTATCTTAACATTTTATCCGTCCAGCCATCCATTTTCCAATCCGCTTATCCTCACCAGTGCCTTGTGTGTGCTGGAGCCTATCCCAGCTGTTTTTGGGCAGTAGGCACTCTTAACTAGTTGCTAGCCAATCGCAGAGCACACTTAGACGAACAACTATTCGTGCTCACACTCAAACTTGGGGACAATTTAGAGTGGTCCGTTAACCCGCCATGCATGATTTTGGAATGGGGGGGAGGAAACCGGAGTACCCGCAGAAAACCCACGCTAGCACGGGGAGAACATACAAACTCCACACAGGAAGGCCGGAGCCAGAATCGAACCCTGCAACTCTGCACTGTGAGGCGGACATGCTAATTAGTCGACCACCGTGCGGCCAGATAAATTTGAACGTGTAAAATGATGAGAATAATTCAAGATACACTTAATATACTGTAGAGTTATACGAACATGTTAAATTATTGCTGCTGTTTGTAAGAATCACGCTGAGAGTTGTCAAATCCTGTAAGTTTAGTCTTAAGGGAAGCAAGATTAGAAGGAGTGTTTTAAGAAATTAAATTGCCTTAAAAGTGGCTGTAAAGCCCCTATCCCACTGAGCTGCGAGTGTTTTTTTGAAGCCAGCAAATGTTTGCAGAACGGTGAGCAGACGTTCATCTGTACTGTTCCTCTCTGTGTTCAAAATGTCCTTGCAATTAGAAAAATCATTAAAACCTTTGGCAAACGTTAGGCAAATGTATTTTTGGACATTTGCGAGCTTGAACGAAACCTGACGGCATGAACCCGCATTTTTCTAAATTCGCCAACAGTCGCAATTGTTCCCCCCTCAGTGAAGAGATGCTGAACTCGAATGACCTCTTGATACGTTATTGTCCACAGGCTGACATAAAATGCAACTGTTGACGGTTTAACTCAGTTGCTATCCAAAACAGCAGCACCTACCAAAGTATGTAACTGTGGAGCCTTTCCACAAACAGGAAACAATTTTCCCATATTAAAGGTTGTTTTATGTTTTAAAAACAACAACAAAAAAGAGCTCCTTTAGTTACATTATACGATGTTCTCATTGCACAAATTCATGACACACACAGAAAAGCTGAACAAAAATTCAATCTTGACCCCGAGCAATTACGTATGGTTTTTTTTTAGGTAACATATCAGCAAATGTGTCAAGTCACGCCATGATGCCAGTTTGCTTTAAATGGACATTTGTATTGCTGAATCTCAGCCGACCAAGTGACGTATCCATGCACAACATAAATGTCTGAAAATGTCCTCTGTGACAGGTGGTTCAGTCACTCTCTTTTGATTCTCTCAGTTCGAAGAGAGAGGGTCCGCAACATTTAGAGACGCTCATTGGAAAACAATTTTTACATTGATTGGGTGCCACCACAGATTACCGCAAATTAGCACTTTAGAATGTACATTCTGGAAAGTCAAATACGACTTTCAGACAAAAAAAATGTAACCAGAACGTTTAGATACATGCCACTTACTGCTTTCCATATAGCCACAGGATGGAGGGAGGTCTTACAGGGAGGGATGATAGAGGAGAAAAAAATACTAATATAGCAAACCCTTCAAGTCAACATAAAGATTATTGTATATCTTCAGCCAGGCTCAACATTTTGCTGTTTGTCTGAGTGCGGTGATTTCCACAGTAGAGTGGAAGTTCCTTGAGCTGAATGTCAGGTTTTACTCCCACGATCCGAGTCGCTTCGAGCGAAGGTCTAGAAATGACATTTAAAAGAGTATTCATATGAGAGTTACTCTGATATGACTCGCGACGGGAATAAGTCTTCCTTCGGACGTACCTCTTGACTCTCTCACTGGCGTTGTTGTATGCGCGCAACTGTCCTCCTCCTGCTCGTAGTGACAACCCGACGACTCTGGGTCCTGCCCTGTTGCTCGGAGGGATAGGCTACTACTCGAGTGGATGACCTCTGCACCTGCATACCTTCCATCTGCCTCATATCCCTCGCCATCTGTGACAGCGTCAGTCCCGGGTTGGTCTGCAGCCGCTGGAAGAGGCTTTCTCTGTTGATTTTCCTCTCTGGACAGTTGAAAGTCAAAGCCACTCCCGAGTCGGACTTCATCTCTCTGGAGAAACCGTCCGAGGTTCCGTCAAAGCAGCGGCCGATGGCGATTTCTTTAGCAACCCTGGGATTCTGGTCCGTGACCGTGTATATGCCATAATTATGTCCCAGAGGATCCACAGGGGCTAACATAGTGAAGGCATGAGAGTCATTGCTTAGCGCAACGGGGGGGTGTTTGATGAGGTACTCCTGTAGGAGGCTGTTGGTAGCGATCCTGCGACAGTTCCCTTGTGGAATGATTGAGATGAGGGATCTATCCACCTCGGCTTGATCGAACAACATGCCGCTGCATTTGAACTCCACGCAAGCTGCCGACGTGTTGGCCTCTCGCATGTCCCGAGTGCTGCGGATATCTCGGATGCCATAAAGTTTGTCAATGGTCTCTGGGTGCGATCCTCCCAGGTTTCTCGATCTGACCATCACTTCCTTCTGTCCGTGGACCTTGACTTTGATAAAACATGCTCTGAACTCTTGAGGGTTCGGCCACCATGAGAGGTAGTCCCCCGTCCAGGTTGTCAGATCCGTCTCCTCAAAGGGTACCACGTTGTATTCGTACTTGTCCTTCTCCACTCGAAAGAATCTGAAATGATTTGCATCCACGGGTGCATTTTCGCAGGCTATTAAATTCTGGTACGGATAAATGGGCCCATTGGTTTCATCGAGATTATTTTGGTTGGGCTTCGGCAAATTGATTCTAAAAGCTGTTTTCTTCAGCGCTGGATCTTCGTGGTCTGAGCGCTGGTAGTCGATTTTATCCAGATATGGCTGAGACACACCGATGATGTTTGGATTCATCTTCGGGGAAGAAGGAGCTGCTTCCAGTTCCTCACCACCCATCATTGCTGTGACATATGCAGTATAAGCATCGGGCCTCTGGACGTCACAGAAAGCAGGCAAACAAGCCCCGTTGTGACCGGTTATGACGCTGTCAAAGCGACCCCATGCCCTTGGATTGGCGGAATATCCTGGCTTGGGTTCGAGGTTGATCAGGCTGATGACTACGCCTTCCAGCTGTTCGACAGCGAGAAACTTGTCACTCATGTAGGCGCGGACTTTGACGTAGCAGCGTCTGTTTTCAGGCACGTCCAAATTGAAGAGCCTGCGCTCTCTAATCTCCATGTTGCCTATGAGAAAGGTGCGCTCCTCACGCTTGCTCCGTCCATGCCCACCTGTAGTTGTTGTGCTTGAGAAGTCGCCTTCCTCTTCCCAGACACCCGTGTCGGGATTTAAAGACCAGAGTTTCATTTTGGGAATGTGCTCTTGCATTTTGACATGCTGCGTGTCGAGAAGGACTTGGACCGCTCCGGCCCCGAGCACCTCCTTGTTGCTCTCGTCACGGAAGTCGACTGAGAACATGCCGTAGGTCCTCAAAGGGAGCATGTCACCCTCGGGGTCCACAAAATTGAGGTCGCCAGGGGTGGCAGAAGCCGTGGTGATGTTTCTGGGGTCTATGAAAGTGACGCTGGCCTTTACGGTTCCCTCATAAACGTCTCCATTGTCTTTGTGGAAGGAATTGGCTGGGATGACCAACTGCCCAATCGGGTCTTCCCCTTTCATTTCTCCCAGGTTAATAGCATTGGTCTCACCAGAATCTATATCAATTGGAGCCTGCTTCCTCATGACCTTCACATCATGGTAGATCGACCCACCCTTCTTGTCCAAAATGAAGACCTTCGGCGTGTCAATGAATTTCTGAGCGGGGTCAACGAAATTCACCACCAATCTCTGTGTGTCGGGAGTAACCTGTATGGTGAAACCTCCCTGGTATCCAGTGGTGCCGGCCCTCTGTTTGCCGATGTAGATGTGACCAAACCGCAGTGGCTCACCATTGTCAGCCGTGACCACTCTGCCTCGCACGAGCACAGTTGGCTGCACACACTTCTGACAGCTGCACTGGGATACGGCCCGGATCGGAAGGCTGTAGCTCCCGCAGTCAATAGTCCGAGTTTCCATCGCTTGGACACCACAGCAAAACCCGCCGCCATCTCTGCAGCGCATATCAAAGTCCAGAGAGCCGGCGCATTTGTTATGAGGGCAGCGGCCAGCGTTGTAAAACTTGGAGTTCGTCCCGGGTTGTACGCAATCCAGCGGCAGTCTGATCAGATGTGCCTCGGGGGTGGAATTGCACGCTGGCGCTCCTTTTGCTGCGAAGTATCAATAAACCAGAGTAGGTTATGTTAATGCGTCGCGTAAAAATGACCAAGTGGAGTCACATGAAACATTGCTACTTGTTCTCACCACACACAAAAATCCCGAGACAAAAACAACATCTGAAACTGGATCTAGTGCACAACCGCTATGCAGTGATGTAGCACGGTCAACCAAATTTTGAGGGGAGCAATATTTCTCAAGTGAAAATAGAGGTCTCCGGGGTCTGAAAATTGTACCACCCCCCACCCCCATGTCATTTACAAAAGAGATGTGGCTGATTTGCCACAAGGGTAAGTATGGTGATCCAGTGGGCAGTCTCTTCGCCTCACTCTCCATCCGCAAATGTAGACACCAAGGGGCCACGTGGCATAACTTGATGACCACCAGTACTCCAAACTTGAAAATAAATGGTGCAGAGTCTGCAAAGAATGGCTGATTAAGCCTTTCATGCACCCTGTATCATGATCGCTGCAGTAACCGCTGTCCCTGAAAGGGTTAAATTCAGCCATATATGATACGCAACATAAAAAGAAATGGCTCTACACCCTCATAGAACCTCAGCCTAACAACTTGCTAGTTCTGTAATGGTGTTGGCTAATTTTAAACCAATTTTGAGCCAAGGCACACGTTTTGCATTTGAAAAGAGAAGTTGGAAAAGAAGAATGAAAGAATGATGAGCTCTTCTTCATTCCCATTTAACTTGCTCATTTGTAAATCTGGGCCTGTTTATTTGAACCCAAAGCTGAAGTACTTGCAGGAACCGAAGAAAGACACGTGAAGATTTTAAATCATAATTTTCTGACCAATTATGTGATGGTCTCATTTCCTGCAGCAAATGTGAAGGTCTGTCAATGATGCACTGGTTGGAAATCACAGGTTTCAACTAAGAAGGGCCAGGAGGATGCAGTATGGGCATCGCGTGACCCCATTTAAATGTATGCTTGTGATTCTTATCAGAGAAGAGAATTTATCATCCAGTGTGAATTTCACCTCCACCTTGGCCGCTTTGTGAGCATTTATCTTGTGTAGAACGAGCATCGCTTTTTAAAATCGCTAGAAATAACAAAAGAAAAAGGTCTTGTACTTCAGCCAGACTATCTGATTATTTCCCCTTGTATCCCTCCTCCCCAAAATGAAATAGCCCATAAAATATTCCCTCCCGCCACCCCCCTTTCCCAGATGTGTGTTTTTTGGTCCTCTTAATGCATGGACACGGCTCACAGACGAGGTTTAAAAGATTGGGGTCACCTACTCTTCACCTGCAATATTCCGTCTCTAAAGACCTGGAATGAATTCTGCTTTTGCTTGATCCCGTGAAGGATTTCGAGTAAATTTGCGGAGTCAGACAGATTGTCAAGTTGATCGCACCACTGTGCATTGACAAAAAAAAAAAAGGAGTATTATCAATTGCATGCTGCTTTTGGCTGGGTTTACATGTTGGGAAAATAAACACACAGTAGCTCGGGCATGATGGATATTCAAGACTTACCAATGACAGTGAGGGATGCTGGGGAGGACTTAATGCTGCCTGCAGAGCTGCTGGTTTTGCAATAATACTGTCCAGCCTGCTCCGGCTTCAGATCTTTCAGTACAAGCTCTTCTTGGTACTTGTACAATTTTCTGTCCAGCAGAGTGTCGTTGTGGTACCTTCACCATCAAGAATTGCAAAGTAAAGAATCATATTCTGAATCGTTAATATTGTTCTTGTAATCGCATTCATCATAAACGATTCATTTTGTGCACCGCTGAGCGCTACAATGACATAGCGTTACCATTAAGATGACCGGTAACGATTATTTTGATAATCAACCAATCTCTCGATTATTTTTTTTTTAGATTCAGTGATGTATTGAATCGCTTTTTTCTCATTTATTCCCTTCATTCAAAAACAGAACTTTCTTTCAAATTGACCGCAGAAGATGCACAAACTGATTTTGATTACATAACACGTCACAATTGTGTCCGCAAAATCTCGACAGAAAACTCAAATGTTTCACATGCTTTATTTTGAACTAACACAAACATGATCAATCAGTCTGCTTTCATGGAGGATTACAGACATCTGCGAATGCTGTATTTACTCTTGAAACAAGGTCTCGAAACAATTGGTCGATAATCAAAATGTTTGTTGTGGATTTATATGATAGTGATTAGTTGTGGATTAATTAATCTATTCATGGTGGCACCTTTAATAACAAGCCACGCACCGATCACACCATCCGGGATGTTCTTTACGCTCAACTCTAGACCCTACGACTCATTTGATTTGAGGATCTTACGGTAATATGACGTGACGAGATTTAGCCACTCTGAAGTTGAACGTTGCCTCCAAGGTGCGTTTGTTCGTTTTCACAGAGCAAGAGACAGCTACTTAGTAGATGTGAGTCGCCCGTTTCAATTCTGGTTTGCAAATGACGCACGACTGTATGACCGTCCCATTGTGCTCTGGCTATAGAATAAAGCCCTTGTTTATTATTTTTTTCTTTCAAGGAGGTGTTTATTTGCGAAGAGGCATTTATTTAAGTGGGTGACGCAACTGGCAACTAAATGAGACATCTGGCCTATTTGAGCGTTGGCGAAATCATGTGTTGGCACAAGAATTCAACTCACCAGTAGTATTTGTCAGGTGTTGGAGATCCTGTCGCTTTGCAACACAGCAGCACACGGCCACCCTCGTAACGTACCTTGTCCTCGGGGTGCTTCACAATGTAAGGTTTCTCTGTATGGAAGCAGGGAGCAGCATGAGCCTGAAAGACTGCCTTGAGAGTGCATGACATTATTATACGTGATTCACACGTTTGGCCCATGTGCTTTTGGAGAATGACGTTTTAGAGGAATTTGGACTTTTTAAAGCAGCACAACGCGGTTTACTTTTATTTTGCTTTTTAGTTTCCATGCAACCAATTAAGTGTTGCTGTGGAGTCTCTCACCAGCAGGGAAATTGTATCTGATGTGTTTTTAAGTTTCTTTATGAGAGTTCTAGATTTGTGGAGAAATCAAAGGGGGTTTATTTTCATAAGAAAATGGCACTACTGCAACGGATAGCTTTACTGTAAGAAATTGACAGTTGTGTCTCATGTTTTGTTTTTAAATCAATTTCCAATATTTGTTCCACTAGCAATGCAGTATACCTAATTAAACCAAAAATACAGCAGTCCATACAAATGCTGGAGGGGTCTACAGTTTTTTAATCTGTACTACTAGGGGGGGGGGGGCGGCATTGGACCGAGCACTTCCTAACCAGTTGTATGATAAAATGCAATTTTAAATATGGACAAAATGCAATGCATGAATGTAAAACGCGTGTTATATTCCTTTTGGATAATCCATTTTTCAATGCATATATAAAAGATCCACTATCCTAACTCAACAACAAAATAACCACATACAGTAAAAAAAAAAATCGTGCAAAGGACTCTCTTGCATAAATGTTACCATTCAAAGACAGCATAAAACTGCTGAACAATTAACTAACATTTAGTGCAAAAATTCATTTAGTGGTGATTGGTGATAGTGCCAAACTACAGTGAGGCACCTGCAAATTTCTATAGTCTGGGAATTTTTTTAAAATGATCTTTTTTTTCATGTTTTTTATTTTTTCCATTTATCCAGTATCCCCCTACATAAAATTTACATTTTATATATCAGAATATTTGAAAGAATTTTGGGGGTTTATAGTTGCCAGTTGGCTAAAGTGTTTGGTCACACTTGTTGCAATGCGCAATTCGTGGCCATGCTCAAAATTGGAATTTTCTCATGATTTTTATTTTTGGTGACTTTTTGTCAGCTGGAATAGACTCCAGCTCATTCGCAATCCATATGTAGGCAAGCGCTATAGCAATGAATGAATCTCTACTCACCAGCTGATCTGAGGACAGCAGACACCCAGGAAAGGCCGGTGCTGTTACTGCTGGAGGAGACGGTAACGGGGGCAAACTTATCCTTCCTGATGATAAGCGAAGTGACGTTGGACGAGCAGATTCCCTGCAACCTGAAGTGGCCTTTGGCATCCGTCCGGGCGCGGATGACTTTGGGACGGCTGGCAAATGCCACCAAGGCCCCCGCCACAGGGACCCCCGTCACACTGTGGACGTTGCCGTGCAGGACGTGGCCATCACACACGCAGCGGCCGCAATCTTCATCTGGGCGGCCCTCGGCGCAAACGCGCTGACATTTGACTGTTGGGACAACGAGCCAAAGTTAGGCGCATGTCGGCAGTGATGTCAAAATACGTCGCCGTCTTGCATCAAACCTGGACATGGACTCTTGCCACACTTTTGAGTTTCAGTGGGGCGTCCGGTGCACTCTAATGTCTCCGAGGTCCTCACGCAAGTCCTCCTTCGGATCCTCCGACCCCCGCCACATGTCACTGAGCAAGACCCCCAGCGACCCCATGGACTCCACTTGGCTGCTTGCACACATGCAACAGGATTACTTTCATGGAAATTTACCAAAGCACACTGCTAGATGTCATCAGATCATGAGTGGCTCATCTGTCAGAAAGTGCACTTTGGAACACGAGGTTCGCACCTCAAGTCCCACATACAAATATAAAAATACGCGGACCGGTGGATGACTGGTTAGCGCCTCGGCCTCACAGTGCAGCGGTGCAGGGTTTGATTCCAGCTCTGGCCTTCCTGTGTGAAGTTTGCATGTTCTCCTTGAGCCTTGCCTGGTTTTTCTCCGGGTACTCCCACATTGTAAAAACATGCATGGCAGGCTGATTGAACACCCCAAATTGTCCCTAGGTGTGCGTGTGAGGGCGGATGGTTGTTCGACTCTGTGTGCCCTGCGACTGGCTAACAACCAGTCGGGGTTGTACCCCACGTACTGCCCAAAGACAGCTGGAATTGGCTCCAGCATGCGACCCTTGTGAGGATAAGTGGATCAGAAAATGGATGGATGGAAAGTGAATAGGCTCCCATGGCAAGTTAAAAATCCTGGGCCGCCAACAACAGTTTCACAGATTAACACGAAATTGGGAGGACATGTTTTCATCACCTGTACATGGAGGGGTGGAGCACTCCCTCCTCTCCGAATGGTGGCCCTGGCAAGCAGGAACCAAGAGCAAAGGCATTGGCTGCGTGCTCATGCAGCTCCTCTGGCGGACCTGGATGCCCACATCGCTGCAAACGGTTGTCGTGCATGGACCCCACTCGCCCCACGCGGTCCAGAAACTCTGCTCTGAGAAACAAGTTGGAAGAAGAGCGGCGTTACAAGTGTGAAAATATACATTAGGAACTTGATTTCGTATATTTTTTCTACGACCAAGCTTGCAACACAAAATAAAACCGACTAAGTGATTGCTCCTTAAAAAAAAAAAAAAAAAAAACCTCAGAATTTAGGCCACTGGTAAAATTGCCATTTCTACTCTTGGACTTCGACTACCTGGTGGGCATTGAAAGCGGACATGGTAGTTGGAGCAGGTGCGTCCGTAGGGTTGCTCCTTGTTGATGCACCAGAAGCCCTTCTCCAGACTGGAGTGGACGACTTCTCCCGTTTCTGCCGCAGCAACCCAATCTGTGGTGCGAGCCTCCATCGCTGTGGGTCTCGAGCACACTCTCTCCCGGTAATAGAAGCGGATGGCCTCAAGGCGCTCGTAATCCCCGTTCCCACCTGGGTGGTCAATGTTGAACCATGACGTCCACTCTGTCAGACCTGAAGACAATCAAAAGGATACTCTAAGAAAAAGATTTCGAACAAACGCTGAATGAATTCAGTCATTGCATCTGTGGGTCAAAAATCAAAGATGGATCTCAGACTTCAGATCAAAAAAGATTTGCTCATCTCATTTAAGCTGAATGCACCTCTGGGAGTCATTGTGAGGCAGATGAGGCCTGCGGTGCATTCAGCGGGAAAATAAGACTACTCGACAATAAATGGCTGCATTGGCAACCCATTCATGGAATGTATCATATTCTTCAAAAAAATAGGCGGAGACGTCCTCTCGAGGCCAAAATCATTTGTCACCTGTGAATCATTGAATCTCGATGATTCACGTTCATGGCTAAAAGGAGCTCATGTTTCATTCAAACAATAAGAACTTTTGGAACCCCGATAGGAAATTTATGTTAACTGAAATTACATCCTGATTAAAAGAGATTATATAGCTCAAACTGTCAAAATTCACTCCACTGAATTTCCCTACAGGGATCTGAGTTACCTTTATGGCTGGATAATGTACATTTTATTAATATATATATATATATATATATATATATATATATATATATATATATATATATATATATATATATATATATTTTAAAAACACACCGCTTACCTATGAACCTGCGTGTAGAATTCAAATAATATTCACATTGTAATCCGTCAAATAATTAAAGCTGTATTTCGCAAATTAATGTTCAAATATGAAGCTAGTTCCTGCGGAAGGCTGGTAAGGTGGTGGTTCGCCGCCCTCCGGGCGGCTCATCAGCTAGTTCCTGCGGAAGGCTGGTAAGGTGGGCCTTCGGGCCACAAAAGTGTTGTTGCTTGGTTCAACTTTTTGTTCATCTTCATTGCTTATCGCGAAAATAAAGAGATGTTTAGCTCTACTAAATAACTAACAATTTCATTGCAATGCTTGTGGGTAGACAACATTTTTTCGCTAAGATGCCCGCGCGATCGTAGTGAGCCACTGCCTGAGCGGCGCAGTGGCGGCGCGCAGCGGCGCGGTGAAGTAGGTACGTTTTGAAAAGGGACAGACGGAAGGACAGACCGCGTGCGGGACGACGCGCAATATATATATAGATTAATGTTCGACATTTGTCAATCTTTAACCTTTATTGGAGTCTGTATGAGAACAGCGTATTGGTGTGCATATGAAGCTAACGCTAATGTTGCTAACAAATTAGCCGCACACAAGACGCCAGTAACGGGCATGCGCAGGAGGAAGCTAGGAGTTTCCCTCAAGTCTTATTGAAAGGTCCATCAACGTTAGAGTGAGAAACTGTTGTCCGAGAACAGGTTATTTTTTATATATTCAACATTTCATGAATTACATGAACATTTGTGTTTTTCATCCAATTGGAAGATTACTTGGGGATGGTATTTTGAGTGCAGCCGGTCCTACCTCTTTGTCGAAAATAAGAATCCATGGATATGAGTTGTACAGAATTAATTGACAGAATTAAATATTTGGCATTCATTTTAATGATCAGTGACACAACTTATATATACCAAAACCATGCTCATATAAATAGCATGGCGTTGAAAGGAAAATGGAAAACCAGTACGAAAGGAACAAAAATGAGGCTTGTAAACAAGGCTTGTAAACACCTTCCTGTTCTGTCACTTCAAACTCAAAGGGCGACTGTTTTTTTTCCCCTGTATTTTTTAATTGTATCTACTGGGCACTGTCTTCTTCCCATATGCCAAAAGTAATGAACACTGAAGACTCTAAATTGTCCATTGGTGTGAAAAGGACGATGAATGGTTGTTTGTAAATTTGTGTCTTGCGAATGGCTGACGACCAGTCGAGGCTGTAAATGGCATGAATATTTTTTTTTGGTTCCCGTGGCTCTCTGTACCTGTCGTTCGCGTATCTACAAAACCTTTTGGCGTTGCTCTCCTGCTCCTGACTGATGCACTCTCCCTTCGTAATTCTGTAAGCAGAAAGAAAGGATTTTTGTTAGCTGTGCAAACAATATGAACTTTATTCTGATTCATTTGAACACAATCATCTGGTTGCTAACTCACAGAAAATCAGCCCGATATGAAAAAAAAAAAGTTTGCACGGCCTTTTCAGGTTTCATTTGGACCGGGCATAAAATGTAAATATCGTCCCCCGGAAGATGCCAATGCAGCGTTTGTATGTGTGTCTTCTAACTCGCTGTTCCAGTGGTTAGTTTCTCCCAGTGGCTGATGGTTTTTATGGCTTCGCCTCAAGCCTTTCTTACGATGTCAGCAGCACATTAGTTTGATGGATTGAGGAAAGTGAGATGTCAGCGCCGGCGATCAAACGATATTCTGGTCTTAACAAGCCAAAATGCGGCTACTGACGAAATACTGGATTCCATTCTGGTCTCGACCAAGAACAACAAATGTGATCATTTACAGGTCATTAGCATGGCGTCATCAAGCGATTTGCTGAAAAAGAAATGCTTTCTGCCGATATCTGCATTTGATCGGCAGAGCAGAAGTGGCTTTTGTGCCTTTCGTGTCTTTAAAGCAACAATACAGAATAAGTTACATTTCAAGGTTATTGATTGTGTGCAATGAAGTAATTTGTGCAGTGATGTTACAGTTGTTGCATAGTTCACAAAGACATATTTAGTTACTGCTGTACTTGCTGTTTTCCGTTGAGTAGTATATATTTATATCACGGCCCGGAGGTCGTTTTCGTTGACTTTCCTACTTTGTTAGCATAGAGCACAATTATAGATGACAACTCGTTCAGTGCTACAAATTCCTGTGATATTGGAACAGACTGAGTACCTGCGATCAGTGTTTTTATCGATATGCCGGAAACTTTTGACCCGAGGCCTGTGCTTTCAAACCGCATTCCTCGTTCTTCACAAGAGATGACATTTTATTTCTTTTATTTTAAAAGGATGGTTTTTGTTGTTGTTGTTTTTTCATTTTTGTTTTGTTTTGTTTTTTCCAAAAAGCAAACATCAGAAGAGAATGCTTTGGACCCAACACTCTCTACTCGACAAAGAGTTTACAAGATATTTTATTCCAAGTCAAGCTTTCAGTTGTAGTCCAAACATTTTGCTAATGAAAAAAAAAAGCAACAGCCCTCTCTATTTTTCATTAGTGGGGAATTTCGCTGCTTATCATCATTTCAAGATGCTTGCTGACAGTGGCTGTAAACTGGGCAACCGCTTAGACTTTTTACAAGGTGCCTAATGGTTTTAATAAAGTTGAAAGAGGACATTTAAATTAGCCACGGCCAATGGTTTTGCGACAGTTACTGAAGCTATGAAAGACTTTTTTTTATTGTCTTTTGTCGGAATGCGAAGACACTCAGGAGTTGTTTCACATGTGCCGTATCGCATGGCTTCAACTCTAACAAGACAGTACGACCTGTAATTTCCGACGTACACTTGATGTCCTTTGTCCTTCAATTTCTCACATGCACTATTTCCAAGCAGGCTACACTTTTCACACTCTTGCTGATTAACCTTCCACCTGGACATTTCCACCAATGTGTCAGGAGTTGGCCAACCCACCCCCTGGCCAACCCTCGTCATGCAGGAAGGGGAAAAAAGAAACATTAAAGCAGGGATGTCAAACTCATTTTTGTCGCCGGACACATTAAAGTTACCAGTTCCCTTGGATGGCCGTTATGACTGTGAAACCATAGAAAGAAGTCAAGAAGAATGGTTTATTCAAATATACTTTAAGTTTCTGTAATGGGGGTTTTGGGAACAAGAAAACTTACAATAGCTCTCTTATATATTACATACGAGAATTTGAAAATGTGGTTAAAAGTTTAGTTAGCATCATAGAAGTTTGATTTGCTTTCACGGGCCATATCAAATGATGTGGTGGGCCAGATCTGGCCCCCGGGGCCTTTAGTTTGACACCAGTGCATTAAAGCGCCGTCAAAGGCCGGAAGGGTATGATGTGGATCATAGAGCCTGGTTAGCAACCAGGTTCCACTTATAGCGCCAATTGTGTGCCACGCGAGCTACCGGATTACGATTCTTTCCACATATTAACCGCGACAACTGCCAATCTTATTTTAGAGGCGACACAGTAGCTCTTTGTGCCACGCCTTCGCCTGGGCCATACATCATGCTCCTGAAAGGGCGCCAATAAATAAAATGGGAGCGCGTGGAAAAAGCCAAGGTAGGACCGTGCCAGATTGAGGCTGTATAGAAGTCAGGAGCTTGTTTATTACGAGTGTATTCCAGGAGAAGACATTAACCCCCGAAGCAGCCCCCCCCACACCCCCAATCCCTTTCACATGTTACATAACTTGTTGGCTTAGTCTGCCAACTGCGAGGTTGACGCAGACTCTGACTGGCTGTCTGCGCGCTCGACGGTGTGGGCAACTCTGACACATGTGTGCGTGTGTTTGTGCGAGATGATCTCTTTGCCATGTCATATGGAAGCTGTTTTCGCATTTGGCCGGCTTCTTCGTCGAGGTGTGCGTATACTTTTTTTTCCCTTTCCCTCAAATGTTTGGATTCCTAAAGCATCTGCGCCTCATTAAGATATGCAATTGGGTTCCTAACATTAGCTAATGATGCACATCAGCCGCATGATTTGAAGATTTTTTTTTCTAATTCTTCTGCAATGCAATAAAGTATGAGCCGGGTAAAGCTTTCATCCCCGATAATGTTCAAATATGATTGAGCACAATCAAAATATCTCAACGTCCTTATCTGAAAGGCTGCACAGGAGCCCAGAGTACAAAGAATTCCATCAGAAATAAATTACTCCCACAAACGTCCTTGCATGTGAACAAAAAAATACAAACGACAGTATTAGAAAATCATATATATATTAAAAAAATAAAAAATGAATTTGTCGGCATCACTAACACACAATAAAAGCTATAAAGTAAATACTTTGATGAAAAACACTTTAAATATGAGTACACATGGAAATTGGAAGTACAGGAGTAACTGAATGTTACATTTTGTCAGTTCACAACGCTCATGGATTGTGAATATTAATTATTCATATTAATTAATTTGCCGTTCTTTTGCTGTAAGACCAAAAAATGTATGTATCTCGAATCTTATACATTTTACTATTGTAATACAGGTTAATAAAAAGAAAAAAAAAGAATGGTTAGGAAAAAAGTTGGTAAAAACAATTAACACTTTCGCTCCACATCTAAAAAATACCACCCCCCCAAAAAAAAAAAAGAAACTACGGGACAAATGGCCTAATAAGTGAAAAAGTAATGAACAAAGAATCAAAAAAATGATATGTGATGGTTGAAGCAAGCCAACTTTAATGACCCCTCTGTTATCTCGTTAATAAAGTCATCTGGCCAGTCGACCTAAGTCAACATCTGGACACGCCGCCCGTTTGACTCCCAGCAATCCTCCAATTGATCGTCACCCTCCATCTACAGCCCACATCTAACGGCCGCGCCATTAAGGCGAGCCGGCTCTGGCGAGCCTGTTGAAAAAGTCTACAAAGCAAAGCGGTGCCTCATTTAAGCTCTGCAGCACAAGTAGCTGGCCGCCTTCAATTAACCAAACAAGTCGTAAACCGCCACACTTCGGAGGCGGTGGGACGAGTGAGAAAGGCCTTCGAAAAAAAAATGTGCTAGTGACCATATGCATGTTTCAACTCACTCTACCTGTCCTTTTTTTTTTTTTTTAATTCCATTCTCTCATTTAGCCAGAATCCAAGCCAACAAAGTGGAGAATGGGCTCCATACAGTATTTAGTGGATGATTATATGAGGCGCGACTGGCACAGTTCTGCGAAGGGTCGACTGAGGACAAATGAAGTGAACTTCACAGAAAACGTTAACGGCTGTATAAGATGCCAAGGTGCTCTGCTGTATTCATTTTTTGAGAGGACATTAATTTATGGCCATCTGCAACGTGTTTACTTGCGTAGGTCTCTCAGTCCAAAGATACCTATTAAGGTGTAGCTGGAATCACATCAGTGGCATTTTAATAAATTGAAAATCTTAATATGTATTCCCAAAATTTTAAGGAGGCGACAATACTTACTCTTGGGTTTGATGCTTTTTTTTCTCCTGATTTTCTTGCAAAGGCACTTATAAATTTCCAGACAGCAGAAGTCTTGAGTAAACCATATGAGCATATCACCTTTGACATGAACCACAAAGTGTCTGCTCTTGCAGAGAGGACTTTTGTTTTTTGTTTGTGAAACTGGAATTTCAAACAATTTAAAAGCCTAAATGATCCATATCGTGCTAGCATCTCGTACGGACGAGCCGTGTGCAAATCTATTCCACGTTATCAAGAGTCCTGTCATATTTGTTGCATTCATTTTGCAGTTTTTCCTCAAAATTGTAATGATATATTTTACGTCGACCTCACAGTGCAGAGGTGCAATTTTCGATACTGGCTCCGGCCTTCCTGTGTGGAGTTTGCATGTTGTCCCCAGGCCTGCGTGGCAGGCTAATGGAACACTCTAAATTGTCCCTGGGTGTGAGGGTGAGTGCGGATGGTTGTTCGTCTCTGTGTGCCCTGTGATTGGCTGGCAACCAGTTCACCCCCGCATACTGCCCGAAGACGGCTGGGATAGGCTCCAGCACCCCCAGCGACCTTTGTGAGGATAAAGCGGATCGGAAATTGGATAGATGGATTTATTTTATCCTCACGAGGGTCACTGGCGTGTCTTCGGGCAGTAGGCGGGGTACACCCTGAACTGTTTGCCAACCATTTACAGGGCAAACATCGTCCAACAACTATTCACATTCAATCACACCCAGGGACAATTTAGAGTGTTCCATTAATCTGTCATGCATGTTTTTGGAAGGTGGGAGGAAACCGGAGTACCCGGAGAAAACCCACACAGGCACGGGGAGAACATGCAAACTCCACACAGGAAAGCTCGCATCCGAAATCGAACCCTTGACCTCTGCATTTTGAGGCGTGCGTGCTAACTTACTGTGCCGCTCTTGTTTTAAACAATAAAATGAAAAAATATATATACTGTATATTTTTTTCCCCTTACTGGTAATCTTTGAATGACTCAGCCTATCAAAAGTTTGCGAAATTCAAACTCTTGATGAAATATGGTATGTACATGAAGTTTGTGATAGAGTTACTGGACTAAGTTAAATATAGTATATAAAACAGTATATTTTAAATAAAAGTCGGTAATGTAAATTACAGTGCTAAAAAATATCATGATTTTATGAGGCGCTGTAGCCCCACCCTATTCCATTTTCATTCCAGTGTTCTTTTTTTTACAATATTTTCGTGTTTTACCTTTTTTTCCACTCAAGGCACATTTAGAGCAGTTGCAAACAACCAATTTGGAGAAAAACAAGCTCACTACTGTCAAAAACCATCAATTGACAGCCCAGTCTTTTCCTAAAAACTCTTTGTAGCTCTTTATTGGCCAACATTTGTTAACTTATAACGGAGTCAAATCGGCATCACGTGATTTTGAATTTTGAAAAGTGAAGCCAACAAAGCATCATGTTGGGAAGGTCCCTCTCCTCCTCTGCTATCAGCACATGTTGCAGATTAGCCTGTCGGCGGAGCGTGCTCGTGTCATAATATTGGAGCGCACGAGCCACAGTGGTGGTCCTTACAGTACCACGCAAGCACACGTGCACTCTCGCCCCTTTTATCCAATGAGCTCACCACCAATTTCCCCTCCAAATCTCTCCTCTCATCATCTCACCGACATGAGATCAAACCTCATTCCTTCATGACATTCACTTACCTTGGCCCAGAGCCGCAGAAGCCAGGAAAGCAAGCAGGAAGGCCGCTATTTTTAATCCCGACATGATGCCACTCTGTTAATCAAAAAGCACAACGGAGTGAACCGGTCCCCGGTTCCTTCAGGTGTGTGAGATTGCTGAGAAGTGTTGTCGCCGCTCGGGCCGCAGTTGTCCAGTCGGAGGCGTGAGGCCGGTGGTTTTTAAAAAGATGGAGCGACGTGGGCGCTCGCCAATCCGGCCCCTCTCTGCTCACCATTGGTCAATTTTGAAGCAACATCTGCGTCCTCCGTATCATTTTCCACCCCCGAAAGAAAAGGTATAAAGGAGGGGTTGGGGGGCCGGTAAGCTTGGGGTGGGGGGCACTCACAATGCTGAGCAAGAGGGTAAGGGAGCGGATGCTAAAATTAAAAATGTTATTAAATCATGGCCTTTTTGGGGAAAATTACGTAATACAGTGACCCCCCCCCCACATTCATCGCAGGGGATGCATTCCAGACCCACTCATTTTATGTGAAAAGCTGCCATGTAGAGAGACATTCCAAAAAAAAACCTACAACTTAACTCTTTGACACACTTTAAAAGAGTTAAAAATTAATAAAACAGGCTTTGAAAACACAATGTAAATGTATTTGAATGCAAAAACAAAGCACGTATAAAATCTTTAAAATATACTGCACCAATTGTAATCTGGCGTCTCTGTGTACCTTTAAAAGGCGGGACCTGGTGAAATGGCGTGTGATGTTGGCGAGTCTGCGTGTGAGTGTCTCAGTGTGAGCTGTGGCTAACAGCTGCTCTTGTATATGCTAATTGTGTCTTTTGAGTGTTTAGCAAAGGACATTATTGATGCCCCCCTGCCAAGA
Organism: Hippocampus zosterae; assembly: GCF_025434085.1. Taxonomy (NCBI): domain Eukaryota; kingdom Metazoa; phylum Chordata; class Actinopteri; order Syngnathiformes; family Syngnathidae; genus Hippocampus; species Hippocampus zosterae. Next base: position 16,499,735 of record NC_067458.1, on the reverse strand, counting down.
AAAGTTTGTGGATAGAAATTTTTAAAATGTGATTCCTTAAATCTGGACCTCTCCGCTCCCTTACAATTTCTTTCATAAAGACGTCCATAGGCCATTCCTGAAAAGAAAAAAATACTATGCAGCGATACAGCTCTGGAAACCACATCGAAAAGATCCATTTCTCTGCTTTTGACATTTATAGGTACAGTATGTACAAAGTTTGGGAGTAAAATTGACTTTGTTGTTGTATGATATAACATACTCACATTTCCAAATTCCAAATATTGTCATTGAGAGCAGTACTTCTCAACTGGTGGGTTGCGGACCCATTTTTGGTGGGTTGCAGTTGTATTCAGAATTTTCTTTCTTTTTCAGAACAGTACTGCGGCGTACCAAGTTTCCACAAAGAACATACAACATATGGTACGCGTCAGGAAATGTCACTCACTTGTGATGTAAACACTTGCTGGTCTGTAAATCAATACTGTGCAGCACGGCCTTTGATAGCGGACCTCGAAGCTAGCAAGAAGCTTTTGGCAGGATGTTAATCTCATTTCATACTGAAAAAATGGAACATACTGTACCCCAGCCCCACAGCTGTACATATATACACTCTTAAGTCCTGGGCTTGTTAAACATTTGTTTTTGGAATTGATTATGGGCTAGATAAAATGTGCTCACTGGCCAGATTTGGCCCACTTGCCATAAGTTTCCCACCATTGGCTTAGGCTATGCAAACCTATCTCTCCTCAACATCAAACATCAGAAAGACATTTAAAAAAAACGCACATTTCCCATGGTCAAATAGTTTATTTCTTTTGAATACGATCTTTGACGTTCGTAGCCTGCGCTCGGCCTCTGCTTCCACTTGCGGTTCACGTGTGTTAACGTTTTTAACAGTCGCTGATTGCGCGGCGATTTGCGGCCAAAAAGAGTGGAAGTGTGCGTCATCTATCACGCCACTCAGGGAAAAGTCCGGCGAAGGCGAGGTCTCTGCGTATGTGCTAATGCGGCGTAATGGTGGGCTTGTTCGCGGCATGTGAAGTGCAGCTAATGAGGAATGTTGCTTGTTAAAGGCTCGGTTACAGCAGACATTACATGTGTTTATCTGTTTCACACAGTCTCTGGGGTTGTACAACATCCTCATTTTAAATTCCTGGTCAACTTTTTTAGGGGTGGTAATAATATACGGTACGTTGTAATGAGGTGATAAAAGGTGGACCATGCAGGGGTTTGCAATACCGTGCAAGAATTACAAGAATGAATAAGGCTAAAAAATGTTTTTCCTACTTATATATAAGACTGGCGACACGGTGGTTCAGCGGTTAGCACGGTGACCTCACTGTACTTCAATTCCAGTTCCGGCCTCCCTGTGTGGAGTTTGCATGTTCTCCCTGGGCCTGCGTGGGTTTTCTCTGGGTACTCCTGTTTTCTCCCACATTCCGAAAACATGCATGGCCGGCTGATTGAACACTCTAAATTATTAGGAGTGAGTGTGAGGGCCGATGGTTGTTCGTCTGTGTGTGCCCTGCGTTTGGCTGGCAACCGGTTCAGGGTGTCCACCCGCGAGACGACTGGGATAGATTTCAGCACAGCCCGGGACCCTCGTGAGGATAAGTAGATCGGAAAATGGATGCATGGATATTTAAGACTGTAACTAGGGCTTTGGTTAATGAACGAGCACAGGTTCTTGATAGATTACGGAACAAATTTTGATTTTGCCATCATTGGTACCTTGGCTGGGAAATTAAATTTTTTATTGTGGCTAAGCGCGTCACGCAATATACTGGTTTCTAAAATTAATTTTCACAACTGATATCAATTCAAGGCGGTGCAAGCTTTTATTTACAACCGCAGGCAATAACGACTCTCCCGGTCTGCTCGGCAACACTCGGGCAGCAACGGCATAAAAATCGGCGGTGCAATCAGGCCTTAAAAATAAAAGCTCCCCAGCTGTTACTGCAAGTGTAGAATGCAATGGCAACGGCGGCAAAAAAGATGGAATAGAAAATAATAAAAGCATTAACCGTACTAAACGTTGCTAAACATCCACTGAATGTTATTGATGTACACCATCAACAAATCGTTGATTGATCGTTGGACAATATTGAATACGTTATTTTTGCGTAACGTTAATATTCAACATTGTTTCCCTTCTTGGAACACAAAGCTTTTGTTCACATCGCGCGCGATGACTCCGACATACCAAAGTCCATCTGTGTAAGCAGACCGAAGCTCTGATGAAGTTTCGTACTATCCAGAACCCGAGTTTTGTAAATAAACACGCTCGTCCCAGTGCCCTCGAGCTACGGGATTTATTTACATGCGTACGTTGTTTACGCAACGTGAGGTCATGTTTACAGCGACCAATTACACTCTTAAAGGCTTTTTTACGCTAATTTGGCCTAGCAGACAAAAGGCATGGTCATCGTAGAGTTACATATCACTGACAAAAGCCTGAACAATGTTTAAATTGATATTTTTAATATTTAGACAACAAGAACAGTTTTTGTCAAAGCAAAAGAAGAAAACCAACATATTGCTTTAGTGCAAACAGAAAATGAAACAGTTGCAGGCTTCGGTATCAAACAAGAAAAAGTTCAGTCAAATAAAACTCTTTTGTTCAATAGATCCAACATGTATAATGCTACAGTTCCTATTTGGAGACTGACATAGAAACATCTCACGCTTCTCTCTAAAAAGACACCAGGTCACAGGTTCTAAATCCTCCTACTGTCACCGTACAGCAAATGCGACGAAGGCCCGAAAGACACGACTGAGACATGATTGTTTCTCATCTGGAAGATGCAAAACAAGAGACGCTGTCAAAATATTTCCCACCCCCTCCGCGTTACAGTTCAATGAGAGAGTCTGTGCCCGGGTAATCCGGGAGATTCAGGTCGTATTTTTTCTGGATATCGTAAGGCAGGAAGCGTCCAGCTAGGAAATGCTTTCCCGAGAAACTCATGGCGCACTTCTTTGGTGCCGTCAGAGAGATGAGCACTTCCGGGCTTATCCCGTCTTGACCCGCCTCTTCGACATCCCAACCTGAGAAACAACAGAGGTTGTTTTCGCTTGCTGTACGTTGGATGGTTTGTTGGTCACCAGGATTATGCAATAACGAGATACAGTCAAAGATTTCCTTCAAAGTTGGTGGAGGGTTGAACATGCAGCATTTTTTCCATAATGGATACAATCCCAGAACAAACAGTAGAACCCTATCCCATCCCATCCCATCTCATCTAAGGCTTAAGGCTCATGTATGCTTTACTTTGGAAACGCACAGAGCTTTTCCTCCTGTATCCAGGACATTTGGTCTACATTTTGCCGGAGTTTGTGGTTACCGGATACATATTGCAGTCCCACCAGAAACCGAAGTTGTGTTCAAAGTGAGTTTGTCGAATGCTGATACAGCACCAAAAAAAATATCATCAACATGTTCATAGGCTGGGAGCTATGGCCATAAAATAAAATTTCAGATTTTTATTTTTATTTTTTTAGAAAAAACTATATTTTTCCCATTTTAATTGTTTCTTTTTGCCCTTGACTTAAGGGGAAAAAAATGACAATGACGTTCAAAACAAGTTGCGTCTCCCTCACATTGGGGGATTTGCTTTATTTCTCAACAGTTTCTTTCCAGCAATTTCACCCCCAGAATTGGCTTATGTGCAGAGAAATTATTTGATCATTTTTTCTATTCCGCAGTGAAAATAAGTGCATCCTTTGTCAAAACGTGTTGAATTTAAACACGATTGTGAATAAATCAACTTTGAAAATGTTCAATTTAACATTATGTCAAAACGTGACTTAGCTCATCCATATGTGTGATGTCAGCGTATGTCGTTTTTGTCATCATATTAAAATTGTACAGGTGAGGCAAAGGTGACCTCTGCAAAATATTTGCAGCTTGTCAGCACATACCTGCGGTCAAAAACTTTGCGTCTGTTTCTTCGTGGTAATTACCGTATTTTTCAGGTGCACCTAAAAGCATTCAATTTTCTCAAAAGCTGACAACGTGGCTTATAATCTGATGCGTCTTATATATGGAGCAATACTCTGATTTATTGCACGTAGTATTTTAAGTGTTCTGTAAAGCACTTTGTTACAGCTGCAGCGGGTGTGAAAGCTCGATATAATAAAGCCTTATTGTATTGTTGCGCAGCTCCATCTAGTGGATGCATAATGCAACCGCATCCACTATTGTAGCGTCTATTCTATGTGCTTTATAATGCGATGCACCGTATATGGAAAAGCTGTTTTAAAATAGGCCATTCATTGAAGGTGTGCCTTGTACTCCGATGCGCCTTATAGTGCGGAAAATACGGGTAACTCCAATAGTCGCTTTTTTTCGGAAAAATAGAGGGGTTGCCAAAGTCGCTTGGTTTGTAACACTGCGCTTTTGTAAACTAGTTCCTCATTTTTCACAACAATGTTTAGTCCAAGTAACACACGTCAACCAAGACACAGTCGACGTATGGAAAAACAAATTGCACGAGAAAATGAACTTGATTTGATCGATAAAATAAATTCATCACGCAGCCTTAACATAAATTTCATTCCCAGTTCAACAGAGGGCTCCATCCTGCGTCGTGGTGTTCAATTTACAAACGGTTTTGTGCAGTAGTTAAGAATGATGAGCTCACACGGTGCTGCCTGTAGCAGATCTATCCTCCACACGGTCCTCGATACTCTGAAAAAAATAAACTGAACCCCAAGGGCCTGCTCGTCGGTTAAAACTCACCTGAGGGCACGTCCACACTTGCTATGGGGATCTTGACCTGCTTGAGGGTGACCAGAATCCCAGCGTAGGGCTCTTTTATGTCGACGACATCGTCCTCGGGGCCCAGCATGGCGTCAATCACCAGGTTGTAGGCGTCGTTTATGAGCTGGACCTGTGAGGGTGAATGACTTAATTCCATCGATGAATCAATTCCAACCGGAGGCTGGGCTAAAAATACTTTCACAAAGATGCTACACTAAAAGAGACTCCGTGTAAAATTTATTTCGTTTTTATTTATCCACGTTGAGGCAGTTGAGAATTAATTCGTCTGTGTAATGCTGCTTTAGCGATTTATGTGACTAATCGTAAGGCATAGGGACCGAGCCTCTCTATGAAAATCTGAGTAAAAGATTTATCTAGGTCACAAGAGTGCAGCGAAACAATGTTTTTTTTGTTGTTGTATTGGACAAGGTCACAGTCTAATGAAATGATATTCCTCCCCTCAGTTCAACAAAGTGCTTAGGAGTAAAGATGCCACCAGGTGGCGCCAAAACAGAATTTTATATTAGATGTGGCTTCGGCTTGAGTGCAAAACAACAACAAAAGATTTCTGCATTAGATGGAGGATTGGTCCCGCTAATGCGTGGGGTTTCACTGGATCTCAATTGATTCACTCATAAAGTAGAACGGAATTGGTTTTTGTTTGGTCTGGAAAGTTTTTGTGGCAAATGGAATTTACAGTATATTACATTCTTCAACGCCCCCCTCCCAATTGTTTTTTGTTTTTGTTTTGTTTTTTTAATACGTTGAATGCACTAGTCAAAACATGCTGCTCTGATTAATACTGCATTTGTGAAATAAGAATTAAATTGTATAATTTATCACTATACGGCAGCACAGTTTTTGTATTTTCCGGTAAACAGCAGCCGATAAAGAAGAAATGCACATTTAGAATATATCTGGAGTTTGTTGACAGCATGGGTTTAGTTCCCCTTGAAGACTTTGCTTTTGAATTCATTTTCATAGTTGGAATAAATTGAAAAAGACATGTAACCTCCGAGGAAGAAGCAAAAAGGCTTCCACTACAATGCCTTGGAGCGAAACAAAATTAAAAAAAGACCTAAATTGTTCATCCGTGCTGCTTTAACAGCTTGCAAAAAGTCCATTAAGGGGTTGTTTTTATTTAGCATCGAAGCTCAACATCAACTACGTAATTATTCTTCCACGATGGACTTTTTAGTGCTCCTCGGGGATGTAGGGCTGGTTTTGCATTTGAAATCAATCAGACTGTAAACTCCCTTCAACCTAAATTAGTCGACCTTAAATGCTATAAGCAGTAGGGGATAGACAAACATTGATTTGATTTGTTGCCGACCCGAAAACGAAACGTCGTGAATGTGGCGCTGACCTCTGTGGGGAGGTAGGAGAGAAAAGGGATGTCCATCTTCTCGCACTGAACCGTGAAATCCTGATGCAGACTGTGAGGGGATCGCTTTGGGTGGTAGATGGTGGGTTCATATTCCTGAATTTAAGGGAAGAACAAAAAAAAATCAAATAGGAGGTGGGGGGGAACATTATGTAAACCAACAGCTTGTGCTTGTTCCTCTTTTCTTGACAAAATGGCTCACTGTGTGTCGGCTCGGTAGCTCAAGACATGGACGTTGAGCAATGATCAGCAATTGCGGTTTGCTGCCGCCCGCTTCCTGACTGAATGTCGGCCTTATAGATGTGAGAGTAGAAATCCAGACGCCCGTGAAACCAAAACTCTGGGATGTTCAGCAGGAAGCACCTGTGATCCTTCACCTTTACGCAAATCTTTAAACATGCACATTGCCCGTCCCAAGGACGAGTGATTTGAAAAAAAAGGGGTTTAAAAAAAAAAAAAGTCAATCAGGTTACCCCCTCTCCGTCGAGCGGCAGACGATATCAAACTATAGCTGTAATGGAAATATGTACATGTCATCAGTTAATAATTTATGTCGACTTGGTGAAGCAGCGTGTGGCTCATTGCCCAAGGATATTTTTGTACTCCATGTTCCAAGTCACTGTAAACAATTGTCTGTTTGTAGTTACGGGGAGGCTCAGGTTTAGTGTAATGTGTGATAGCAGCTGCCGCGTTGGTCAGATGACCATGAATCCTGATTTCCACACGTTTTGTTCTCCATCACCTCTTCTTGCAGAAAGCAAAAAGCGACGACGATATCGTCTTCTGATATCACGATATTGCCGTTATCGTTGCATACCTACCGAATAGTATACTATGAATATAAAAAAGCTCTTAAAAAAAAGAGAGAGAAAAATGATGACTATAACCTGAAAAATTCCACACACAAGTGGATGTTGCACCAAAAAATCGGCATAGTGTGGGTGAATATCGATATCGTGGTATCCTCAATAACATACAAGGGTGTTCGACTTTGGAGCTTCTATTGTACTGGAGTATCAAAAATAAAAACAACATGGGTCAATTTTGATGAAGCAGAAAGTAGAAATAAATTAAAGGGAAAAAAAGGTGAAAAAAAAGCTAAGCTGATTGGGTGATTATTATTATATGGCTTGAGATGATTTTGTAAATATCCTGAGGTCAGCTCAGCCACCAAAAGGCAGTGCATGTGCTGAGGTGCATTTTTTTTTTTTGGGGTGCGCCTCACTCACGTGTGTGCCTGTGTGTCTTCCAGCTGACACAGATCACAATGCAACCACAAACAATGCGCGCTCTGGCACCAGAGGACTGTTTTTGGGCCAAAGTGATCGAGTTTCCGCACTTGGAGGAAACTGCCAAGTGCGGTCCCAGCGAGTTATAAATGCTAACCCTGAAAATTTGTTTCAAAGAAAACACAGAAAAGATGACGGCATCGTACTGTAAGTGATGACTTCAAGGTTTCACTTGTGCCGCGCCGCGGGTAGTTTGCATCGTCGATCTGGTACAGTTTGAACCACCAATAAATTGTGGTCGCGAGACAGACAGATGGTAAAGCACGCAGGCCCATTCTACTGTAAAAAATCAAAGACCCATATCTATTTTCAGTTTTGCGTTTGCCTTGAAATAACAGCGAGCGCGAGGCACGACGGGCCGTTTACTATACATAAAAACGACCATGTATAGTAAGGCGTTTTTAGCCGAAAAAAACGACCATGTATACTAAGGCATTTTGAGCCCAAAAAAAAATTACCATGTATAGTAAGGCGTTTTTAGCCGGAAAAAAAGACCATGAATAGTAAAGCGTTTTTAGCCGGAAAAAAAACCCGACTATGTCATCCATGTAGAAAAGGTGTTTTAGCCCAAAATAATCAATCATTTTTTTGCCCTCGAAAAAAGACCATGTATATGTAGATGTAAATGTAAGGCATTTTCAGCCGAAAAAAACCCCCACCATGGATAGTCGGGTGATTTTAGCCGAAAAAAACGACCATATTATAAGGCGTTTTTAGCGAAAAAAAACGACCATGTAGAGCAAGTTACTAAATTACTAAATTACCAAAATCAAAACAAAACACAAAGTTAAAATGATGGCTATTAACCGCTTGCCTTACTGAGGCTGCTGTTGTCTTCTTCTCTGGTCAAAACAGTGTTCCCTTGCGGATACTCAAGGAATTGCGCCTTACTACACATGGTCCTTTTTTTCGGCTAAAAACGCCTTACAATTCATGGTCGTTTTTTTTTCCGGCTAAAAACGCCTTACTATACATGGTTGGTTTTCTTCGGCTAAAAACGCCTTATTATACATGGTTGTTTTTTTTTCGTTGAAAAACACCTGACTATACGTGGTCGTTTTTTTCGTCTAAAAACGGCTTACTATACATGCTCGTTTTTTTCGGCTAAAAACGCCTGACTATACGTGGTCGTTTTTTTTGTCTAAAAACGGCTTCTATACAGGGTGGTTTTTTTAGGGGCTAAAACCGCTTTACTATACATGGTGGGTTTTTCCGCTAAAAACGCCTTGCTATATACATGGTCCTTTTTTTTGTTGCTAAAAACGCCTTCCTATACATAGTTGTTTTTTTCGAGTTAAAAGGCCTTACTAAACATGGTCATTTTTTTCAGCTAAAAACGCCTTCTATACATGGTCGGGGGGTTTTTTTGAGCTAAATGCCTTACTCTACATAGTCCTTTTTTTTTGGCTAAAAACGCCTTACTATACATGGTCGTTGTTTTCATTTAAAAACGCTTTACTATACATGGTCATTTTTTTCCGTCTAAAAACACCTTCTGTACATGGTCGGGTTTTTTTTGTTTGTTTTTTTTAGTTAAAACGCCTTTATCTTCATGGTCGGTTTTTTTGGCTCAAAACACCTAACTATACATGATCGATTTTTTGGGGCTAAAAACACCTTAATATATACCTGGTCGTTTTTTTTCGGCTAAAAATGCCTGACGACACATGGTCGTGTTTTTCGGCTAAAAGCGCCTTACTATACGTGGTTGTTTTTTTCGGCTAAAAACACCTTACTTATAAGGGTCCTGTTTTTTTGGCTCAAAACGCCTTACTATACATGTTTGTTTTTTTCAGTGAAAAACGCCTTACTATATACATGGTAGTTTGTTTCGGCTAAAAACACCTTACTATACATGGTCTTTTTTTTTTTTGTTAAAACGCCTTACTATTCATGGTTGTTTTTTTCGGCTAAAAACGTCTTATTGTACATGGTCATTTTTTTACATCTAAAAACGCCTTTCTATTTTTGGGGGGCTAAAACCGCTTTACTAAATCAGCATGTATATGTATGTATACGCTTATAAATGAAATGCATTATTATGATTACTATAAGAAATTTCAGGGGTTATTTTTACTGACCATTCATTGTTCATGACATGTACAAATGTTTGTTTTCCTAACACACTGTCCATTCTTGTTTTCTTACAGTTCTTACAGTCGCTGTTAGACCTAAAATCCTAACATCTTGGGCCTCAGACCAGGAAATTGATGTCACAATCAAAAGATGGCTACATCTGGCTCCTGATCAGGATGGTGACAGGAAGGAGAGCATGAGAAGAAAAGAGGACATGGAGAGCGCAACAATTTGATGGACAGAAAAATACCGTTCAAGAGTAACCTACATCCCAATTTGGACTTTGTGTTCACTGTTAAATAAAGAAAAGTGCATTTTTCCAGTGTATGTGAGGTTCACAAATTATGACAATAAAGATATTTTTATAACAGTCGTTTTTGAGACTTTTTTTCAAATGTGGGTCAAATATGGCTCATGAACGGTGTGGCTTAGTTGAGGTTGAATTCAGACTGATATCAGGAACCTGTTCTGGCTCAGCGTCGGGCCGGAGTAGGGCCAGATATGGTTTTACAATGCGGCTCAGATCTGGGCCGAATGCGGCCCACATCATGGATGCCATACGTGGGCCACTCCAGGACCATTCCTTGAGGTATGTGGGCCGAGTGTATGTGCCGTGTCTGCCCCAGAGCTGGGCCAGACCAATTTTGCTGACTGGGCTGGGTAGCCTATTAATCCTGATGCGAGTCAAACGTGGATTTTTATTTTTTTTATGGGAGAGAACAGTTTGTTCTAGTTTTGGAGAAAGTGAGTGATCATGTTTGGTTTTCATATGGCTAGCTAACTACTTGCGCAAGGTAAATTAAGCCACGTAGCAGGAAAACTGCAGTACTCTCTCCGTGGGTACATTTACACGTCGATGACCGCGGAACATTTGGAGCAAGTTAGTTTACACGCCGTTCCACAATTGACTCACGACTCTGTATTAAAATATATCTACCGTATTTTCCACACTAAAAGGCGCACTGGATAATAAGGCCCACCTTCAATGATTGCCCCATTTTTTTCATACATTGGGCCGCATTATAAAAACCAATCTGCAATGCATCCACTAGATGGAGCTACACTCAAGGAAACACCAACAGAACGACCGGATGTCAGTAAAGGTTATTTAATAAAGCAGTGACACAGTTCACTTAACCAACAGCAAGTCATAACATTGACTCGTTAACGTTGAACTCTCTTGCCGCTGCTCTATTTCCGTGTTCAACTGCAAAACCGATCACCTTAAGTTTAAACTCTGCGTTGACATATTACCGTAATGACCATACACAAGGCGCATCGGATTTTAAGGCACGCTGTGAGCTTTTAAAAAAATGGAAGGCGTTTAGGTGCGCCCAATAGTGCGGAAAATACAGTATATATTTTTTGTCAACTTTTCCCGTAGTTGTGTGATCTGCTTTGGCGCTGACCCACTTTCCCCACATGAAATATCGTCATTGATCAAACAAATGTTCTCTTCTCGAATTGTACGCATCACAAACGATTAATTTGCCTTTTGGGGTTTGCGTGTTATGTTTTGCACTTACAAACATGCGCAGGTGTCGCGCACACACCAGGCCAATGGAGCCGTTCTGCTCTGGCCCACAGATCACCAGCACTGTTGGCTGCTTCTTCACTAAAGAGTTGAGAGGGTAGGCCTGGAGGAAGAGCACAAATAGAAACCTGCAGCTTAGAAACAAAGACAAAAGGCTTGTAGGGGAGAAAAATAGAAAGAAGAATGTCGTTTGCCGCCATCAGGCTTAAGGCGTTGTCTCGCCCATGCCCATCCCATTTGTATGCCAGGCATGTCATCTCGAGCTAAACCCTGAACTGGTAGTCAGCCAATCGCAGGGCACACTTAGACGAACAGCCATCCGCGCGCACACACTTCACAATTTCGAGCGTTCCATTAACTTGCCCTGCATGTTTTGGGAATGTGGGAGGAACCCGGACTACCCGGAGAAAACCCACGCAGGCACGAGGAGAACATGCAAACTCCACACATCGAGGCCGGAGCCGGAATCGAACCCTGCACGCCTGCACTGTGAGGCGGACGTGATAACCAAGTCGACCACCGTGACTTTTTCATTCATTGTCTCTTAAATGAATACAAACTCAACAGAATGTAAGTAAATTGAAATTCCCGTCGGATTTAGGTTTGGGTTTTTTTTCCCCAAGATATCTTAACCGAGAGGAATTGTTGCTGAAAGTCAAACAATCCATCGAAAATTGCAGCGAGATATTTACCTGTTTGTCAGTTGAGGCAAAATCCTGTTTCTAAAAATTGTGCAGGTTTATACCGCGGAGGTTCAAAAAAATTTTGCCTTCACATTTTGCCTTTGAGCACTTAACGGTCTACCCCAAAATGTCACTTCTCCGCCTATTAATAATAAGAAGGTCATTTGGTAAATAGGTCGCCTCCCTCTGGATCCCATTTACACAAGCCTTGGATCAAAGCAGAAAAGAAGGCAGCCGCTGTCTCCATCATGGCACACAGTCTCATTGGAAATCCAGACGAGGATTTCCAATCCCCGTGGCTCCTGAGGGCCGCGGGGCCAGATGATGTTACACCGTCAGGCCGAAAGAGCAGGAGACTTGAAGATATTGACTTCATTCCCAATAAGAATATTCGTCTATCAGCTAACTCTAGATCCTAAGCACGGATCTAATTTTTGAAGTTCCAAATTGTTAAAAAGCATGTCGAGTCAAGTGTTGGAAGCAGAGAACTCGATTTCCTGAACGAGCAGAAAACAAGTAGGAATGATTTGAACAGGCCGAGGAATGCGGAAGGAATAACTCAGAATATGATTTCGTGTCGGAATTGGATCGTGGAAAAACATGGAATGCTATCAATGTGTCATTGTTGGAATTTTCAAATTAGTTACCGGTTTCAATGAAATGAACGTTTTAAAAATGCAATAGGAAGGATCGGGAACTGTGTGTTTCCCTCCCATCCATCATTGAAAATACTGTGCCCATTGTACTGAACGAAATGTAGTGTAGTGAGTTAATTGAGTTAGTGAGTTAATAGTGAGTTAATTTTGAAAGCGCTTTTCATCGTACTCAAAGACACTTCACAAGAGTTGAAAAAAGCAGAAATGGGTAATATAGGATTTAAGGACGTAACTTTAAAATGCTCGTGTAATGGGGCGATGTGCGATATCTGCGTGTGAGCGTCTGGACGTGAGCGGTGGCAGACAGCACAACCAAAGACCGCAACATCAGATACGTAAAAAAATTAATAAATTACAAAAAATGTGTGTCATGGTTAACCTGGGATGAAAAGGACATTTTATAATTTTATAACGCAAGCATTTATTTTTTTAATGCTAAGCTTTAAATGTGTCAACACTCCAGTACTTCTGAGTAAACTTGCAAAAACAAGTATCGCGTGTTGTGTGTTCAGCTGTTGGAAGCCGCACGCCGTACAGTTCGCGGCCTCCAAAATGAATTATCAGCATTAAATATCGGTGAGTTTTGGATGATCAAAATGTTTGTTTGGCTGCTCGCTTTGCTCCTTTTTTATGTCTGCGTCTTCCCTTTGTGTGCGTCTGTTTCTTGCCTCCAACAGTCTCCTTTTATTGACGCGTACTTATTAAACTCTCATCCGTGCAAGCGAGCGGGAGGATTCTTTGAAAACGTTTCATACTGCTGGAGAAACCATTAAGAAGCCGAATAATGGTGGAAGTGAGCCGCTATAAAGGGAGCCGAGTCCGTGGCTCACATTTGATGCATGTGCCGTATTGTAATTACAAAATAAGATTGGCGCCAAGTGCAAACGAACACAACGACTCATTCATTCTAACATCAAGCCTTGAGATGCGATGAAAAGCTCACGACCAGTTGGGAGAACATTTACATCTTGACGTTTCACAGATGACAACCGCGGTGTTTGACCGGTTAGCATGTCCGCCTCACAGTGCGGAGGTGCCGGGTTCGATTCCGGCTTTCCTGTGTGGAGTTTGTATGTTGGAAAATGGATGGATGGATGTTTTACAGATGCTAATGAAGGTGATCATTAGCATGCCACTTTAATTTTTAATTTAATGCCACTTTATAACACAGTTCATCATTCGCACATTTTTTTTCAGCAACTTCATTTGTTTTTACAGTACAGCATAAATGCAAGGGGTGTAAAACTCTGTTTTTGGGTGTGGGCCACATCGTCGTTATGTTTCCTCCGAAGGGCCGTTATGACTGTGAACCCACATACATATATTATCTGTAGACGGAAAAAGTTGATGGAGAAGTCGTTTTGAAATTTAAGGCTAGCAACAAAGGGGCAATCGCTAACAACCCAAAAAAATATTTGCAATGTTTCGATGAGACAATTAAAATGTGGGTATTTTAGCTAGAAAATTTAGCTAGCCACATAAAATGATGCTGTGGGCCTTGAGTTCGACACCTGTGGAATAAAAGGATAGGCCAAATTTGGAGTCGTACACATTCAATGAAGTAACATGTCGGGCATCACTCAGCTTTGGATGTAGAGCAAGAAGAGACAGAGAAGGTCCCCTACTAAGGTGCACTTATAGTCATTTTTTCCACGGCGCAGAAATACTTGTTTACCGATGAGTACTATATTGTATGCTCGGGATATACAGTATGCGTTGCTGCTCCGTGTGGCTTGAAGTAGTATTTAATTGATTTATAATTACTGTAACCTTTATGTTCATTCCCGTTAGCCTGTCTATGGCGTTTCACCTTGTCTGAAAATGCACTTTTGTTTGTTTCTTACTCAGTCTCATTTTCTTTTCATTTCATCCCAGCGATCGGACATCATTTTAGCTAGGTCGTACGACCGTCGTGGCGATACCTCGCATGCACTTTCACCTCCTATCAAGTCTGGAGAAAACTATATCAGGCCCCTAAAATAACAAAAATGATCATCTCAAGCTCAAGCAAAAGGTTTTATATGAGAAATGTTAGCGTCTGAGCGTGTGTAAAGCTGAGATTTACTGCTGGGGAGCAACGGAACGTCTCCCGTCTCCACTCAGGTGATGAACGACCTCAGACTGATACGGAAGCCCGCAGTCTGGTTCTTCCGAGTGCGGGCGGCGGTTGCGGGATTTATTTACAGAGAACCTATAATCTGTCTGGCAAGCTAAGGTGTATACGCACATATTATTGGTGTGGTATTTCTAGACACAGTAACAGCAGTAGGTGGGCAGTGAAACGGGCCAAATGGGACCGTCTAGCATCTCCTTTGACTGTAATTGTCTTCAAAATAGCGCTGATGTCATGCGTGCGGTGGCGTGCCGCGGCCAGCGGCGGCGATCCGGTTATGTTTGTTCAGTCAGGCTAGGCCGGCGATCCTGGCCACTGGACCGGGATGAAGTAGGGAAGTGGAAGCGGCGGTTTGATTCACACGCTTCCTGTCTCGGCTTGTGGCAGATGATGCCACTCATGTCTTTTACGCTCATGATTACCCACACAAGGGGTGTGCAGACTTGGAAGGATCCGATGGCTGCTTTGACATTTTTCATCTTTCATTTACAGTGGGCATAAAAGTCTACACACCGCCTTGTTCAAATGCCAGGTTTTTGTGATTTCAAATGAGTTTCAAATCTTTTTCACCATTTAAGCTTTTCAGGGACAGCGGTTACTACAGTGGACAGCTTGTCGTGTTATCAGGTGACAGGGTGCATGAAAACTATAACCAATACAACTCTACTGATTTTTTTTTTTGTGGCATCATATGAAGATCCTGCCCTGACGACGTCTAAAACATGTATGATGGCTTCACATATATTGATCAGCACTGATTGGTTTTATTGGTCAAATAAAGTGGATGTAAAAAGGCTTTGGAGAAAAAAAAATAAGACCAAGATAAATCATTTCCAAACTACTAAGATAATTAATTAAGATACCCTTTTCAAAAGCTACAAACATTATTTTTGATCGAAATTGCTCCTCCAGACAACATGATTACATGATCGTGAAGGCTTTTTTTTTTTTTTTGCTTCTGTTGTATCAGCTATCTCACACATAAACGTAGTCTCCCTCCTCTCCCGCCAAATTCCCTAATAAGAAGCGGCATGCCACTCGTGACAAGTTTTGAGGTGCTGGATTTTTAAAATGATCTACACAAAGTGCAAAGCCAACTAAATATAAGTCCACTGCTGAGACATGAGGAAGAGCAAACCTTCGAGATGGCCAGCGCGCAGGCGTGTCCCCAGATCTCGATGAGCTGCTGTTGTCCAAACCTGTAGTCCCGCACGAGTTCTGTCTCGATGGCGCTCGCCTCGCCTTTACTACAACACACAACAGGACGCAGTATATGTTGTTAATTGAATACGCTGTTTGTGTGCAAGCAAATGCACAAAGATGCCACAGGATGGCGCCAAACCATGACGCCATGATTGATTGTTTCTTCCTCTACAGCACCCCGTTTCCCTGGCAGGCACGACAGCTTCCTTTCAGGCCACCATGGACAAAAATGGTCATGTGAAAATGCGAAGCAACGGGATGGGGCAATGCGACAGCTCGTGATTGCTATGGATGCCAAAATTGTTTCCAAAAAAATCAGTAGTCATAAGGTGAATGTAATCAAACCTGACTCTGTAATGGGCCGAAACTCAACCTGGAGGTGGTCCCAAGTGGGACCGGAAGCATATTTTTGCACCAGCATCTCACATGGAGGATGGCTGTGCTGCAGCCTATCCCAGCTGACTTTGATGAGAATCCAAATAAACTCGGATTTGGTTGCCAACTAAACACAGGAACCATTTGCATTCATTAATTAAAAAAAAAAACCTTGTGCCATTCCAGCAAACAAAAATGTCCAAAAAAAAGTATGAACTGAAATGATTCTGTACAGTATAACCTTTGGATGGATTAAGTGAAATTGGACAATTTCCTATGGCACGATCAAGCGGTTAGGAAGATGAATGAATGAATGAATGAATGAATGAACAATGAAAACTGCCCCTAATTGGCCTGCATTCATGCTCCAGTGTTTGGTTGCTACCGTCTATTGTCGCTCAGCAGCTTCTGGAAAGTCTGCTCGTGAAAAAACAGACCATGTGAGTGAGTAATAAAGTGAACGCGTGCTTCCGCGCGCCAAGTATTTACACTGTATGAGTGACAGAATATGTCATCGAAGTCATACAGGGACCACGCTGCTGTCCGCATGGCAACAGCATGATAAATTGAGCTGCTATTACCATAAACGCACGAGTGAGCGTGGGTGCCTGTGTGTGTGTGTGTGTGTGTGTGTGTGTGTGTGTGTGTGTGTGTGTGTTTGGCTTTTCATCTTTATGTGACCAACTCTTGACATTAGACCTCAATTATTAACCACTGTAGACAGCATCCCCTTCAATGTACACCCATCTAGTGGTCGATGTT
The DNA here is from genome assembly GCF_025434085.1 of Hippocampus zosterae. Taxonomy (NCBI): domain Eukaryota; kingdom Metazoa; phylum Chordata; class Actinopteri; order Syngnathiformes; family Syngnathidae; genus Hippocampus; species Hippocampus zosterae. The sequence continues at coordinate 16,482,919 of NC_067458.1, read as the reverse complement.
AGCACTGCACCTCCTTGTAAATAAAATGTGGGTTCCCCAGCTGGGGCTCTTTATTGATGCCTTGGAGGATTGGAGGAAACCATCAGAAGAAATAATGCGACAGCTAAATGAGATTTTCTCTTTCTAAATCAGTAAAATGTCCAGGAAAAAAAGTTTCAAACTCAAGTCACTCAAAACGTAGCATCGAAATGTATCTCTGTGAAGGCAGGATTTTTGACATGCTTTTGAATTGGATATCATTCGGCGTACCTAATGCTGTCACACTCACGCCTGGGGAAAATCTCTAAATATTTCATTCTTTTGTTGACACACACATAGTCCCCATTGCATTCTGTTAACCTGTTAGTCTGTTCTTGCCGTTGTTATGAGGTGAACTCGAGTTCGTTTGATGTGTTGCTGTGTGTGTAAATCTGTCGAATGTAGCGCACACATTCGGCGCCACTTGACTCCCTGGTGACTCTGGTGCTGATGCTAATCTTGTTTGCCTTGCTTTAGTTTCCTTTAAGGCACAGCTGTGTCGGTGTGTGTGTGTGTGTGTGTTAGCAAGCAAGCTAGTGTATCCAAGTGGGGCTCATGGCATTTACCTGAGCCAATGAAACGGCGCCAGCTGTCACCCACAGCTCACCTCAGGGATGTTTCCTGAGCGACTGAGACAAGTTGCTCTTTAACAAATATCACTTCAACCCACAGGCTCCAAGGAGACCAGAACCACGTCGACTTCTTTGACTACTGTGGCCCTTGAGAGTCATAAAGTTCGCGTGCAAAATCTAATCATTCTAAAGGTCGTAGAAAAGTTGTTGGTGTCTTACTGTCGAAATATGAGTTGCGGAAATAGCAAATGAGAGCCAGAGGTGGGTTAAGGAGGGCCATCGAGGGCTTCTCTGCTGGCCTCGGCACTGTGGAAAGCACCAAACTCCATTTGCATTAAACAAAAAAGAAAGAAAGAAAGTATTTGTTTGATTAAATTGTATTAATTTAATCCCAGCAATGTATTTGTCCACGTGGTTGTTGATGTTGTTGTTGTTTTTTTTTTCCAATCAGATTTCAGCCTCCTTGTGCTGCCATGTCAATCTAATCTGCCCAGTAGTGCTGTCTATTGTACTATAATCGAAACTACATTAGCATTTGGAGGGGGGGGGGGGGTTCTTTAACCAATAAGATTCCAACTCCCCTCACAGAGCCTGCCCATATCACATCAGCATTCTTGCGCCCTCTATTGGTTGATCAGAGGATAATCGTTCCTGCCAAGATTGTCTGGAGCGATCGGCACACATTTACGTGTTTAATAATAAGAATCTCATAGTCACTGGTCATCGGGATTGAAGGGTCTTCCTTTTGCTCCAAAAATTAATCTGGAGTTTAATTTAGGCACGGTAGTTCCCGCATGAAATGGGCCTCCAAGAAAATAGTGAGATGCACAATTTGCAGCCAACTTTCCACCGTGTTTTTCAGTTCAAGTCAAAGTGTGTCCTTTTGAGTGTGTTGCCGCCAGGGAGCAGCACAATATTGAAGACCGTTATTTTTCTCAGACACCAATTATGGACAATGCCTCAAGGCACTAGCCCAGACAAACTTTATGTTTCATTAAAAAAAAGACATCTCAGTCTGCTATGCTTTATTTTTGTTATATTTGTTTAAAAAAAACACGATTCTACTATGTCTATGAGTACGATATATTTGCCTTGTCCTTGTTGCAATGTACCCTGATTACTAGCTCCTGTTGCATCTCCCCCCCTGGGGGTAGAGTTGATTTTTTCCCCCATGGTGCAGTCAATGCCCCCCACCTTGGGGACGCTCACCATGTCGCCATCATTGTAAGCACTGCTCAACTGTGATCCCAAGCAGCTTTTAATGAATGTGTTTGCCTTACTCTTACATGGAACTGAAACTATAAAATGGTTCCCGTGGGGGCGAGGCAAATGCAATACGGTCGGCCACATGAACCAGAAAGATCTAGCAACACTTGCTGAACAAAGCACGGTCAAAGGGATACAGCGAGAGCTGCAGCGATAAGAAGTCGGATTAAAATAAACACTGGCAGACCAAGAACCAGGCTCGAATGTAAAAGAAACCGACAGAGAATCCTGTCTTCATCCTGATAATAATGGATTTGATTAAAAGTGAGAGAGGCAAAGACGAAGAATCCCTTTGCTGTCTCCGGAGGGCATCATTTTTACATGCACGTTCTGCACACAGAAGCGCAGGCACCTTTTTGGTCTGTCATCCACCAGTTCTGTTCAGTATTCAGTGGTGCCCTGGGATACAAGCTGATTTATCCTTTGACCACACACGTAACTCAAAACACTTTTTGGAAGGTATGGAAATGCCATTCATTCATTACAGCCTCCATCATGAAAAAATAAAAATAAAAAACACTGGCAGTGTGTGTTTTATTTTTTTTAAATGGTCGTTTATAATATTGAACTTTATAAAAACACACAGTGATGTCATAACTGAAGAGAATGTACAGAATGCATCTGATTTTGCTACGTTGTGATGCTTCAATTCACTGGTCATTGTCCTGCTAATTCTGGTGTGCACTTAGACCACCGGAGGGCAGTATATTAGAGATATAGACACAAAAAAAGCAAAAAAGAAAAAAAACAAATTCAGTAAACTTTAGTAATTTTTACAAAATATGAAGCATATACAGTGTATGACACCATATATTCCAGTCAAAGATCGATTTCTTTAAGGGTTATAACACCGCAAACCTAATACTGTTTGTTAGCCGGGTAATGGCATTTTGCATTCGTTGTTAGCATTATGCTAAACTGACATTTTGTAGGTGTTGATTTTAAATATGACGGAATACTCATTTTTTTAGAGCAATCACTGTCTACCAAACTGCTTTTTGTGAAGTGAGTTCACTTTGCTGCCTCCATCAAGCGTGTTCACATTGTTTGCTCACAAGTCAAAGCAGAAAAATCGTCCGAACAGTGGCTCGTATCTTGAATCACTGGTGTTCTATCTCGAGGCACCAATGTACATTATATGAGAAAAAAATGTCTCACCACAAAATGGATATAAATAAATCACAATGAGAGTTAATTACACGGTGTCATCTGCTAGGAGACCTTTAAATATTTCTGCCTGTCACTATATGTTGTTGGCATAGGTACACGAACAAAGATATGTTATTTTTATGAAATATATGTAATTTTCAGGCCAATAAAGTGAAATTGGATCATTCCCTGTGGCACACCTGCTGTCTCTTGACAACATTGCGGCGCAGTGTTTGGGGAATCAATGAGCCATCCATCTTCTTTTGCTCATGTCCTCATTAGGGATCTGGGTGAGCTGGAGCCCATGGCAGTTGCTTTTGGGTGAAGGCGGGCGGGGGAGGGGGGGCCTTGGGCTGATCGGCTGAGCCAATCGCAGTGCACTCAGATAATACAATTTGGATGATTTGCGGTCGAAAAACACATTTCAAAATTGCCCCAGAACTGTTTGCGTCTCTCCTTAGCTGCTGTACGAGGTTGCTGATTGCATCCATTCTACCAGAGTTCATGTCAGTGCAACCTTCAGCTCCTCCAGGCCCACCAGTGGGTAACCAAGTCGATCCTCCTTGTGAAGGCTCAAGGCTGTTCTCTGATCAGCGAGCGTGAGGAATAAAAGCACACCGCTCATTAGGTCCGATAATGTTGCCCTCGCCGTATTTAGACGCAATCATTACCCATGTACGTCCGAGTCAGTGCGCAAAGCTTGAAGCAGCCGATCAAAAATTGCTTTCAATGCAAAAAGGAGTGTTGGCGGTGAGTCTCAGCTGTACAAAATCCCTTTGATCATAAAATAACAAATAGTTTCCCTGATGACAGAGGGATTCGACGTTCATAAAGCTTCACAGTGATGAGGGGCCACAAAACGACAGTGTGTCTCACAGGCATTCATGAACCTACTTCAGAAGCTCCCCCAAATTTCACGCCCAAGGGTGGACTTCAACTTTCCGTTCCATATTCGGTACCTTTACCTACTGGGAGGCAAACTGCAGAACGCCGGAGTGGACCACCATCTCACAGCATGGATCATTGACTACCTCACAAATCGGCCGCAGTGCGTGAGGTTGCAGAGCTGTGAGTCGGACCGGCTTCTCTGCAGCACTGGAGTGCCGCAGGGAACTGTTCTGGCTCCATTCCTGTTCATCCTCGACACCTCGGACTTCAGACACGCCACTCCAAACTGCCACCTTCAGAAGTTCTCCGATGACTCTGCGATTGTTGGCCTCATTACAGAAGGGGACGATCGGGAGTACAGGGGACTGACAAAGGACTCTGTGCACTGGTGCCAGCAGAATCTCCTTAATTGAAAGATGTTTGTTGTTTTTTTTTCTCTTTCTCCTTTCTTCTTTCTACATACATTCTTGCTGCTGGAGGCTGTAAATTTATCTTATCTTTTAACACGGGACAATCAACTAGAGGAGAAAAAAAATATTTACCGAATATGACCACTGACAGCCAGCCACCTCTGGCTTCTACATTCTAAAACTATTTCGTGCTTGTCTGTTTTGACCACGGTGGTTCTCCCACTCAACTGTGCAATTTCATACATTGCGGTCTCCTCCAATCATACATTTTTGAGTACCTATTAAGATGAAAAATCATCACAAAATGTTCAATTGTGTTTGATTCGGATTTCCGTAGCATTATCAATACGTCTATTCACCAACCGGCCTGGATGCGGTAATAAGAATAAACTTGATGAAATGTATCAACTGGGGATGTTTTGCTTTGATGTGTTTTTGTTGTTGTTGTTTTACTAGACTGAACGAAAATATCAATGCATCATTTTTCTAGAATAATTTTATGGGAGCACTTTTTCTTTGCCAAGATCATCCACCCAGCTCAAAAGTGTGTTACGATCGGGGTTTTATGCTGACGATTCCAATTCCTAGTTGGCTGCAGGTACGACCAGTGGGCAATCGTTTTTGACACAACTGGCCGTGAAACCCTGCTCAGTTGGTACTCCCAATTCCCGTCTTTACACTGCACTGTGTTCCCCCTCCGCTGCCGTTATCTATCTGTAGTCGCAGCCACTCTATCCGGCAAAAAGACACAAAACACCCGCAGCGATGACTCACTCCACTTAATTGGATTGATTGTGTGGCGACGTGTTTGTGCCGCTTTTAATGGAACACTCACACCTTTTTTTTTTTCACATGTAAGGAGCAAGACAAATCTTATTTTTCTTCCAGGTATATTCTTACAATAAAGCTTAACACTGACTAAGCGTCAAACATCTAAAATTGAAACGAGGAGATTGACCGAGAAGCGAGGCGGGAAAAGTTAGCGAGCGTCTTGGTGGAAAAATGCGACGATCGTTCTTTGATGACGTCATTATCATGGAGACAGCTATTAAAGATAAACGCCACGTCGTTGACACACGTTACAGATGAACCGTCGGCGTAGCTGAGCGTTTGGTGCTCGATTTAAAAAAAAACAACAACGGTGAATCGTCCATCAGAAGCTCAGCAGCCTCCAATAATGTGACGACCGGCGTGAGGATCAGGTGGCACAGCAGTAGACTCAGCTGGCCTAGTGGGCGGTGGGGGAGGAGCCCTTACGCCTCCGTACGGTCGCAATCGAGGTGCCCAGCGTGAGTTTCTTCATGCTGCTCGCTGGCGCTTTATCGAATCAGCAACTTGGGATTCACTTAGACCGCAGCAACGGATTGATTGATTTGCGGGCAGCGAATACGAGCCATGATTTGTGCCGCGATACTCATTCAAGTCAGCCTGAGCCAGATTTTCCAGGTTTGCACGTCACTCATCTTATTTGTGTATGCTGTCAAATCAGCAATCACATAATATGCATGCAAAATTTCAATTAAAAAAAAACAACAACAACAAAAACAATAGCCTTTACAAAAATTAAAATGTTCAAGTTTGACTGAATGTTTGCGAGGTGATCAGACAAAATGGCTTATTATTGCAGTGCTGTAGGTTTTTTATTTGATTTTTTGTTGTTGTTGTTGCCTAATTTAGCTCCATGAGAGAGACACAGTCAGCTGGCTTCCGGCCCAGCAGTCCTGAATTACTGGCTGCGCATATTGAATTGGAGCTGATTTACATCTCCCCGACTATCGTCCCGCTTCTTCTATTTCAATTTGATTCACTACCTGGCTTTAAGAGTCCGAGTTTTAACATTTGTGCTGCATCACCGATGGCAACGGCAGTCAGATGTCGCTCGTCTCAAGAAATGAGACGCGAGTGCAATAAAGGCCGTCGACCAAGTTAATTAAAATGCAAGCAAAGCATTCTAAGCCGACTTGTACATGATCTGAATGCAATTTAGGTACTTTGGAACGCAATGAGATCAAATAAGACCGACTCCACACCAAGAACATTTCAGATGATTAGTGGTGCCCTGATCGATTGGCCACTGATCATGATGGTCCAATTTCCGTGGAAAAATATGCGATCTGCATGTCGATTGATGCCCTTTATTGCCAATCACACACACAAAAAAAAAAACGATTGGCCACTTGTCGTACCTGCAGCCAACTAGGAATTGGAATTGGCAGCATAAAACCCTGATTGTAACACACTTTTGAGCTGGGTGGACGATCTTGGCAAAGAAAAAGTGCTCACATAAAATTATTCTAGAAAAATGATGCATTGATATTTTTGTTCAGTCTAGTAATATACTCTATATTCTATCCAAATTTGACATTCATAGTTTCAGCATTTTCTGGTATTGTATTAGATCGGCCCATTGATTCTGTGGTTAGCACGTCGAGGTGCAAGGTTCGATTCCGGCTCCAGCCTCCCTGTGTGGAGTTTGCATGTGCTTCCTGTGCCTATGTGGGTTTTCTACGGGTATTTCGGTTTTCTCCCACATTCCAAAACCTACATGGCAAATTAATGGAACGCTCTGAATTGTCCCTAAGTGTGAGTGTGAGTGTGAATGGTTGTTTCATCTCTGAGTGCCCTGTGATTGGCTGGCAACCAGGTCAGGGTGTCCCCCGCCTACTGCCCGAAGACAGCTGAGAAAGCCTCCAGCACGCTCCGCAATCCTTGTGAGGATAAAGCGGATCGGAAAATGGATGGGTGGATTGTATTATAATACACTGTTAATACTCTTTCATTCCACAAGACATACTTGTACGTCTTTTTAAAATTAGACCCCGCCTACCAAGGACGTACTTCTACATCTAAGTCTCGTTTTTGTGGAATAGAGAGGTGGAGGGTCCAATGCAATCTGTGAATGAGAATAAGCCGTTTGCATTGTAAATCATGTAACAAACAAAAAAATAATAATAATAATAATTAAAAAGCGACCAGTAGGTGGCAGTGGTGCCTCATGTGCTTGAAATGCATGCTTTTACAAAAAGCTCTTTTTCTCCGTTTTATTTTGGTAGGCTCCATTTTTATATAGCATTAGAACCAAATATTCTGTGGGCCTTGCAAAATCCGTCAAAATCCAGTAAAACGCTGGAATTGAGGGGGTTGCCCCAGTGAAAATGTCTAGGATTGAATGAGTTAATGTACAGTATAATGTGTCATTGAAAATAAAAAAAAGTTCTCCCTTTCCCATGCTTATGTGGCCATGCATGTTAGGTTTATTGAAATATTTAAATTGTTCTCAGGTGGGAGTGGTAGTTGGTCTATATGTGCCCTGCCATTGGCTGGCGACCAGTCTAAACTCATCTGGGGATTGGCTCCAGGTCACCCGTGACCCCTGCAGAGGATTAAGCACTATGGATGAATGACCAAAAGACTGAAAGCATTCCAATTATTTCGCATAAACGCACGAGCTTCTGAGAGCTGACGATTAAACAGACGGTGAAGTGGAATGATTATGAAAGAGGGCAAAGACACAAGCCAAGCTGCACGCCGTCTGCTCTTATCACGGCCGTTCATATGGAAGAAGGAAGAAGGCTCATAACAATCATCGCCATTCTTGCCTCTGAAAAGCCATCAGAGGCGTTAACTACAGCTTTCGCCAACGTAATTGCGCGCGGACCGCAGAAACCTTTCTCCTGTGGCTAATTGGAATTGGGAAGACATCAGGCGCCCAGCGGCTGCGGTCGATGCAAGTGCCGTAATTAAAAAGTAAAAAAGTTGGACGTCCTTGCAGAAAAAGGCCATTTGGAATCTCTAAAGTAGCAGCAGTAATATCCACAATGAAGAGAAAATAATGCAGCTCATTTGTACAGCAGAAAAGCTCTCAGTCATAATAATACAGTCAATCATCGCTATTCGGGTTGGTTAGGGGCCAAGGGCCGACACATAATAACTCACAACTAAAATGCTTGAATCGTAAATATCCTCAAACACTTTATGAACATTTCAAACTCAGAGTACGTTACCGTTACAAAGAAAGAGTTTACAAATGCTTTGATTTTGAAAAAACACCCTCAAATGACAAAGCCAATGACTTATGTTGTGCTAACTTATTTATCACTACTGCTAAATATATGAAGAACATCTGACTATTTGCAGTTTGCTATTCAAACATGTACCTGGTGGCATTTATCCAGAACTGGTCACTGAAAAACTCCCCGACATTATTCTTGTTTTTTCTGCTGTTTCTGAAGATGATACAAGATCCCGTCAATGGGGAAGTAGTAATTGGTGTCAAGGAATTATGCTGATATATTTTGACTGTTCTCAGAACTCTGTATGTCAAAGAGGAGCTAATTGTTCGCCCAAGTTCTGATTTTTTTTCTGTCTGTGTGTGATTTTGCTGTCCGAAGTTTTTAATAAAAAGGTCAAGCAATAAAACGATCCGTTGATTTCATCAGAACATGCAGAGAGACGGGGAAAAAAAGTGTCGCATTTCCGCCACTCCCCATTTTCCATGTGTTTATCATTTATAAGCATTTTGAGAATTTTTAGAGTTTAATCATATATATATTTTTCCATTCCATTTTCAATGGGCTTCAAATATAAGTGAATTTGCCGGATCATGGGCCTGGTCCGAATCCCACGCGAACAACCAGGGTCGACTGCATCGTAAAAATGTTTTCTTTTTCTTTTTTTTTACCAGCTTGGATGGATTGGTCTATCTTCTGATCGGATTGGTGATTGGTTACCTTTTTTTTGTTTTTTGTAATTTAACTTGCTTATCAGTGATCTTCTCCCAAATCCTGGTCGTGTAAAGTTGAGATTAACAATCCATCGATTGTAAACAGACACACAATATACAGGTTGTCTATAATTGATGAGCACAGCAGTAAGTAGAACCACAAGAGACTGCATTGAAACCGGCATGCGGCCGACCTTTCCCAGCTGTATTGGCGTGACTATGTGTGTTTGTACGTAAGCCTCTAAAGTGTGTAAAAAAAATTATATATATATATATATACACACACAAATACTTTAGTTTGTTATGAATCAATCGTCAATGTAAATATCGAAGTCAAAATTTTAATGCATAGGTTTTTATTCCAGCTGAGGGATTATCTGTTTGACAGAGGTCCGTAGGTGTGTGGGTGCGTGTGTAATATATACAGTGTATATACATATATATATATATATATATATATATATATATATATATATATCATCGCTGTTGCTCGGCAATGTCACATAAAGGGAGGAAGAAAGAGATTTACCCTTGCAATTTCCACTGCGCCGAACAATACGAAAAGACAAACCTTGGACATACTGCGGACCAGTGGTCACCAACATGGTGCCCGCGGGCACCAGGTAGCCCGTGAAGACCACTTGAGTAGCCCGCCAGTGCCTGGACATTGTGATTTGCTAGTAGAAATTATGATTTAAAAATGCAAACATTGGCAGTACTGTGAGACATTTCGAAACACGATCAAAGTCTGACAATTTAAATCATCAAGTATTAAAAATAACACATCCTCATATTATTGAAGGTATTTTGGACAAATATGTTATTTCAGACGTGTATCAATTTGGTAGCCCTTCACACAATCGGTACACATGAAGTTGCTCTCACCCTCAAAAATGTTGGTGACACCTGCTGTGGACAGATGTAACAGAGAATCTGGTCATTTTTCAAAATAAAACTAATTCCGCAATGAATAAAATGGAAATGATGTAAGTTATTTATTCTTTTTGTGTGGCCCGGTACCAAATGGCCCACGGTCCAGTACCGGTCCGCGGCCCGGGGGTTGGGGACCTCTGCTCTAGGGGTTAAGATCAGGAGATGTCATTCATATCTGACAACTGCGGACATGTGAAGCCCTTTGATACTTTTCTGTGACTTAGGGCGATATAAATTTTTGAGTTTGAGTTGACAAGACATTATATTAAATGAACATTTGTGGGTTCAATTATTTCAGGAAGTAGTTCCTTTGAACTCGTGTTTTAGAATGGGCTCATATGTGGCGGGTTGGCTATCTGTTAAGATAAGATAAGATATCCTTTATTCGTCCCACACTGGGGAAATTTACAGCCTCCAGCAGCAAGAATGTACGTAGAAAGAAGAAAGAAGAAAGAGAAAAAAACAACAAACATCTTTCAATTAAATGCAATATGAACACAAAATGGATAAATCGCAGTACTATTTACAATTTTCCTTCACATTATTTAATTATTATTATTATTATGATTGTTATGTGTGTGCGGCTGCACAACATATGGTTTGCAGATGACACCTGTGGCGCTGCTGCTGACAACGATCAAGATTTTCTTCACAGGTACTGAGAGTGAAACCTTTGATGTGAAATGCTGACCTGACATGTTTGAGATGAGGTTAGAGAATAATATGATGAGAAGAGACAAGATGAGAGGAGTGCTCATGCGCGAAATGCGGTCGTCATCTCATCGTTTGGTTCCCATCTCGCTTCATTGCCGGGGGAATGACATGCAATAAACAGACATTTCGTCTGTGTGTTACACTCGCGTTGAGCTTTTCTCATTTTATTGTATCATTTTCATCTGATATTGTCTTGTGAGAGCTCATCTAATAAAATATGGTGCATCGTATTCAAATGATTTGGGATTTAATGATGCAAGATGATAAGAAATGAGAAAATTAAAATACCTTGAGCTAGCAATGCAGATGGCATCTATTAATATTTGATAACACGATTTGATGAGAATGCAAATTAAACCCCTCGTGCCCTGCATGGTACCATGGTACCATGCAATGAAAGGAGGTCAATCCAGATCAAATGAAATGAAATACCTTACCAAGCAATGAGTTGAGATATGATCAGAATGATGTGAGGACATCAGAACAACGCAGTACAATTAGATGACCCTCGCTGTGAATGCAATGAGAGAGAGTACGTAATAATATATATCAGGGGTCCCCAACCTTTTTTGCCCCGCGGACCGATTTATGTCAGACAATATTTTCTCGGACCGGCATTTAAGGTGTGGCGGATAATTACTACAAAATAATATGCTAAGAGCTGCATGAACAGGGGGGGGGGGGGGGGGGGTTCGAGATAAACACGAGGAGCGTCCAATTTGGCCGCAACACTCTGATCGCTACGGTCTTATTCATTCATTCATCTTCCGTACCGCTTGATCCTCACTAGGGTCGCGGGGGGTGCTGGAGCCCATCCCAGCCGTCTCCGGGCAGTAGGCGGGGTACACCCTGAATCGGTTGCCAGCCGATTGCAGGGCACACATAGACGAACAACCATCCACGCTCACCCTCACACCTAGGGACAATTTGGAGTGTTCAATCAGCCTGCCATGCATATTTTTGGAATGTGGGAGGAAACCGGAGCACCCGGAGAATGCCTTCAAAATACGATACAACACAAATTCAAAGTGCATGAAAATCTCAACTCACCACATGCTGAATCAGTGCGAGGGCCGAGCTTGATTTTCGGCAAGCGGGCGGTCCCATCTCGGGGCAATAGGAGACAATGACACCTGAAATGTGTGCTTCATGTCGAGTTTACGTCGTCATTTTGTTTTAGTCGCCGTTGCTGCACAAAACCCCCGCCTCACACAGGTAGCATGTCGGAAATGGCAACAGTGCTATTGTGGCGATCTCAGAGTGTTCAGCCATAACGTGAATCCAGAACACCGTCAGAGTTGTTGTCTAGAACGTACTTTTGAGGCCGCCGTCATTTGCGATCTCCAGCAGTTTATTTTACTCATTAAGCAAGCTCTGGTGTTTTGTTTTTAGTGTAATCAGTCACGTGACGGAGAAACGTGGTTTGACGTGTGTCAAGTGACACGGCCGGATGTAACGGAGAATCCGGTATTTTTTCAAAATAAAATATCTTTCGTATTCCAAAATAAATACGACGGAATACTAAGTTCTTATTGTGCGGCCCGGTACCAAATGCCCCGAGGACCGGTACCGGTCCGTGGCCCGGCGGTCGGGGACCCCTGATCTATATGATGATTGGACTGTATATGATACAATGAAATGTTCACATATACTGCGCATTTTGATTTCATAAAATGAAAAGCAAATGATGTGTGTATAATTTTATTCGAGTAGGAGGAGATTAGATCTGATACCACACAATGGGATATGATCAATAGTAGACACCAAAGACTAGACATAATAATAGTGTAACAAGCAGTGAATAACAAAATCGACATAAGTAAACTCTTAATAATAATAATAACACATTGAGGTCCTTTTGACCGTTTTTTTCTAGAGTTGAACAAAATGTACTCACAATCCTTGCTAAAATACTTCCCGAAATATCAAATTGTCATGTGTGATAAATAACGTATTGCAATCATTTAGTTACCCCAAATATTTCACCAAATTATGATAGTTGATTTAACTCCAAAATGGCCCATGGCAAAAATGAGTTTGACACCTCCGTTTACAAAAAAAAAAAGAACAGTAACAGCAAGATGAGGTATCCGGCCCACCTATATTATAAGGCAGCAAAACAGGTAATCTGTGGTTGCTATGGCAACAGCGGAGACGGTGTCCTCATTATAAAAATGGAGCAATCGAAATATTGTGGTGGTTATTTTAAAGTCAATAGCAGCAGTCTGTGTGTCTAGCGTGTCCGGTGTGTGTGTGTGTGTGCAGACATGCTAAAGTTTTTTTTACTCTCAATTGAATTAAAACTTAAGCGCCATGGAAGCCTCTTGATTTATGAATCGGTAGAGCAGGGCAGTGGCACATCAATGAAGGATGGAAGAAATGTATTTTTGCAATTTATGCGTTCACCAAAGAAAAGATTGAATTAGCATAAAATGGATGAAAATGTGTTTCTTGATTGTATTGTCCTCACTGAAGGCAGGACCCATCATGTTCAGTCCATGTGTGACAGCAGCTTGTGTACTGTATTCTGTCTTGGAACGAGGCAACTACATGCTGCTTCACAATATCTCCAGATGATGTATCCACATGTCAATTCTCAGATTCTTACACATCCACTTTATTTTATGTTATGAGCCTTCATGGGTTCAATGATTTCCAGCTTTATTTGGCATTATTCGTTTTAGAGAGGGATCAAATGCTGTGGCGGGCCGTGGCTCACAGGCTGGAAGCGTTATTTTCAACCAGCCTTTTCCTTCTACTTCCGTCTCAATTCTTGAGCAAGCCTTTGGCCGAATAGGCTCTTTGTCTGTCTACACCTCCTCAGCGTCACGATTAACCTGTCGGCTTTCAGACCAGATGGGAGCGAGGGGAGGGCCTTAGCAACCGCCCATCAACACATCCAAGAAGCAAAAAATTCCAAGGCACTCCCTCCGACTGCCTCATTAGAGGTGCTGGATCGGCTGGAGAAAAAAAACAGACCTCATCTGAGGTAGTCTGAACTGTGAAGCAAATAGCTCAATTTGGAGGAAGTCATTCGTAATGTGGAATGTCATACGACAGCCACCGTTGCTATATCACCAGCTCAGCTAATTTAATAGCTTTGCACCCGTTGTTCTAGGAAACTTTCATTCCTAAATTTATGAGATACTGCCAGCTAACTTGGGCTTGGTGGGGTGGGGGGAGAGCTACACAAAAGATATTTGCACAACAGGCATGAAGCACAAACAGAAACGGATCCTGGTCCCCCCAAAGGGGATTCAGTTGAACCAGACAACCGAGCCAATTACTAGGAATTGCCAAAGCCTGCCCGGTGGCACTGACTCACAGGAAACAAGGCAGTTGGACTCGCAATACCTGATGACATTCACAAGCAAAGCTCATTTTACACAGAGATCCTGCAAAATGGACGTATCTGTGTCGTGACAGAAAATGTGAAATTCATCTGCCTGTGGCAGGGGCGGCCCGGTAGTCCAGTGGTTAGCACGTCGGCTTCACAGTGCAGAGGTACCGGGTTCGATTCCAGCTCCGGCCTCCCTGTGTGGAGTTTGCATGTTCTTCCCGGGCCTGCGTGGGTTTCCCCGGGTACTCCGGTTTCCTCCCACATTCCAAAAACATGCATGGCAGGCTGATTGGATGCTCTAAATTGTCCCGAGGTGTGAGTGTGGGCGTGGTTGGTTGTTCGTCTCTGTGTGCCCTGCGATTGGCTGGCAACTGATTCAGGGCGTCCCGCGCCTATTGCCCGAAGACGGCTGGGATAGGCTCAAGCACCCCCCGCGACCCGAGTGAGGATCAAGCGGTTCCGAAAATGGATGGATGGATGGATCTGCCTGTGGCTTTTCAACACAACCTTGCGAAGACGGAACGTTGCATTGCCCGTGTGCACTTTCGCACAGCAACAAACTTCACACCACTGTAGAGACGTCATGGGAAATTCACCAGGGCGGGCAAAAACAGGATGCTACATGTGACATGAGAAAATTATGCACTTGCCGTTCGATTTGTTGAAGCAGCAGGCGGCTTGTTAAAGGTTATTTTGTTCCAGGTAATGAAAAAAATGTTTTGATCAAGACGATCGAGATCTAGTACAAGAGTGACAGCAGCTGCCATGTTCGTCAGAAGACCTTGTCGGCTGCATTGTGTGCTACCTTCGCGTCAGTCTAAAGCGGGGGTCGACAACTTGCGGCTCCAGAGCTGCATGCGGCTCTTTAGCCCTAGTGGCTCCCTGGAGCTTTTTTTTAAAAAAAGGTTTGAAAATTCAGAAAGAACGAGATCCCGGATACAAGCGGCCGAAATGAGTTTTCTCCGCAGGGTGTCCGGGCTCTCCCTTAGAGATAAGGTGAGAAGCTCGGTCATCCGGGAGGGGCTCAGAGTCGAGCCGCTTCTCCTCCACATCGAGAGGAGCCAGATGAGGTGGCTTGGGCATCTGATTCGGATGCCTCCTGAGCGCCTCCCTGGTGAGGTGTTCCGGGCATGTCCCACCGGGAGGAGACCCCGGGGAAGACCCAGGACACGCTGGAGAGACTATGTCACCCAGCTGGCCTGGGAACGTCTCGGGATCCCCCGGGGAGAGCTGGAAGAAGTAGCTAGGGAGAGGGAAGTCTGGGCTTCCCTGCTAAAGCTGGCGACCCGGCCCTGGATAAGCGGTAGATGATGGATGGATGGATGGATGGATGGTTTGAAAATTGAAAAAGAGGGAGGAGGGATTTCCCCATATACTTTTTAAAATATGGTTTCTGTAGGAGGACAAACATGACACAAACATTCTTAACGTTTTCCAATGCTGTAAAAATGTGTAGAATATATCTTAAAATTCAACATTTCTGTCAATGAGGATTTGCGACACACGTTAATCAAAGTTCTATTGTCTAAAAAGTCTTGCTCCAACAAAGAGAGCTCCCACGCAGTATTAGTATTATTGTGTCATGCTAAGAAAATGTCGCTCTCTTTCCTGTCACCTCCATCAGAAGAGCCTTGACCACTGCTGCTAGGACGCCCACCGGCTTAAGAAGCTTCAAAGAGGATTTGCACATAAAACGAAATAGCATTTCAGAAATGATCATTTACGGGAGAAACGACATTCTCTGCGGCGATGAGCACAGCTGGGAGGTCCTGCATTCAAACCCGTGTCAACAAAAAAGGCAACAAACGTGTGTGTGTGTGTGTGATGCATGATATCGGGCAACCTGCGCTCATTTGACATGCTCGCCAACCCGCAAAGGCTCAGCTGAAGATCAATTTTCTTCAGTCGATAGGATTGATTTCCCCCCCTGCCAAACCAAAACACGCATACAAATAACTCATTAACAAAAGAAAATCCTGCCAACACACCGAAAGACACAAGCCTTTTATCATTCGTAATTAAGCATCGGGGCTCTCGGATGGGATTTAGCGGCATCAAATCGGAAAAACAGAGTTCTTTCACTTTTGTGCCGCGCTTGTCCTCGGGGTGGCGGCTAAATGTGGAGCCTATTCCAGTTGATCAGAGGCAATTGGCAGGGTATGCTCTGGACTTGTCGCCAAGCCAAGCACGGAACGGCGCAGTCACTGTAAAATGAATTCAGAAATCAATCGTTGCAAAGATTTGCTCACAAAAGCCAAAAAACAATGCCTCACACCTCACTAATTTGCAGTTACAACCGACAGGATTTGTCCCAGCTGTTCGCAAACTCCAAGTTAAATATATTGAAAGAAATCTGATTATGTCTGAGCTTTTCAGTTCAGCAACAGGTGAATGATATAACCCGTGGTAAACTCCCTATTGCGTAAGCTTTATAAACTCAACTTCTCAAAAACCTGATGTGCTCGGAAAAAAAAAATGGGGGACACCCTTTTAGTATCCGGTCCGTAAAAAGAAAAAAAAAAACATCTTGTGTCAGCTCTCGAACATTACATGTTTTGTGGGGGTATTTATGTGGAAATGAGCTGTGTAAAGGAGGAGAGAAAGCATTGAGCCTCCGCTATGAGATGCAAACATGCGCAAGGTCGTACGCAGGCCAGTGTGGAGAGACCCTCTTTCTTCTAGAGTGGGTGGTCTCTTTAAGTGAGACAAAGAAAGCAAATTCCGTGTGACATTTCAGCCTGCCGAATGGGTGCAACCTTTTCGGTCCTCTCTGAAACCGTTTTTATGCGGAGCTAAAATAGGATTAGCGTTCGCTTTTGTAGAATGTGGCATTGGGTGCCGGCTTGCATTAGGCAGGGATGTTTATCTCGGCTTCCTTTGAGTGAGATCACGATGGGGGAAGATGGTAATTTTGCATCGAGAGCACCGCATGGCGCTGTTTTTCCTTTCTTCTGTTCATTTATATTTAATGCTGGGTAAGGAGGTACAATAAAGGAAAGTCAGAGTGTCGGGACAGGAGCTATTGGGTGAATATAGTTCTGCCCATGGGAGTTGGCCATTACTCAGCTGTACAGTTATGTAATTTGGTGGCAATCGGATAAAAAAAAAAAAGAAAATGACCAAAATTATCCTAAAATGGCCACTTCAAACCTAAATGTCTTGTGTGTACTCGGACAATTATTCCATCCATTGTGGGCTCATTTGTGCTGTGGGTGAGCTGGAGCCTTTTTCAGGTGACTTGGCAAAAAAAAAAAAAAAAACAGGCCTGTTCTAAAAATAGCTCATCAGTTGGGCTGAATGATTCCCCCTCCCCCCAAAATGTGTGTGTGTGTGTGTGTATATGTATATATATATATATATATATATATATATATATATATATATATATATAAATATACATACATACTGTACATACATACATACATACATATATATATATATATCTTCAGCATTGCAATTAATTCATTTTAATATACAGTTATTTTTCAAGGTCCTCTTTCCATGTATTTTTTCAAACAAACACAATCTTAAGTTGATCTGTAATAAAATAATATCAGATGTCGATGGATAAATGTTTTGGTCGTCTAGGTTAGGCTTACACTAAAATAAAAGCAAGTGACTGATGAATGAATATGCAAGACTGTTTAATGATCTACTTCAATGAGTTTTAACTTTGACTTGTGTTCACGACATTATACAAGTGTGGCGTAAAATGTAAATCATTAAATCATCAATCATCCAATCCAGTTCTCACTGCAACTTTTAAACTACACTTCTGAAGCATTGAAATTGTCTTGACTCTATATAATATTTCCACACCCCAAAATGCAGCCTGTGCAAATTGAAAATTGGATCCTCTCACTTAAAAAGTCAGCTAGGACAGGATCCAGCTCACCCGGACCGGATTGAGAACAAGCGCTATAGAAAGTGGATGGATGTGAGATTTTCTCAGTGGTGGTGGCGTTTAATACAGATGATTGGTGACAAGAAGTATGGCCATTATTTGAGACTAATTGAGACTAATTGACTTTGAGACTAATTAAAACTACTCTGACGTGATGATGAACGTTCTGTGCCGCCCTCTACCCAGGCAAACGTGAGCCCCCAACAAGCCATCTCAACTGCCACAGTGGCACTTTGTCAAACCGTCTGAACCGGTGGTGCTTCGGGACGCTGGTGTGTCATGAAAAATTGTTGTTATTCCTTAGGAGGTGCACTGCCCATCACCGTTCTAATGCTGGCAGCTGCATTTGGCTGTGTGACAGCCTGGCCATTTTTATTTATAGGCGCAGTCGGCAAGACGGAGAGGCTGGATTTGCTCCCGGACACTGTTTGTCCATAATTCTCCACTTCCATTAACGTCAGATTAGAACAAATGTACGTAAGATGGGGCAAAAATTGTGACAAGTCTCTTTTTAAAGTCAAATCTCCTGACTTTTATGCCGCCATATCCTTAAAGGGGAAGTCACGCCCCAAATTTTCTCCACAGTAGTATCTTCTCCGCGCCTCCACTAGTCTAAACACGGCATTCTGGTTCATATTGCGTTTGTGGAATATGAGTGAACCATCAAAATCCAGGGGGCGGCCATTTTGTCATTTTCAGTTGTCCGAAAGTGACATCACAGTTGATAGGGCTCTGCTAACGAGCAGTCACGGCTCAGGTGTTTTACTGAAGCTGCGCCGTGATTGGCCGTTACCTGAGTCTTGAGCAAAGATGATGTCATTTTTAATGGACAGCTCATAGCAAAATGGCCGCCCCAAGAGATGGAGAAAAACGGGTGGATTTTACTGCACAACTCATATTCCACAAACACAATCTCAATCAAAATGCTGTGTTTAGAGTAGTAGGGCTGCACAGAATTTATTAATGTAAAGAAAATTTGGGGGTTGGCTTTTTTTTAGAATTCGTATGAGCCATCCTCCAAGTACTTTCCGGTCACTTCAATCGGGTAGTCATGTTCCGAAGCAAAATATGTTAATTCCAAAATGCCTCGTGTTTTTTTCTCATCTTTGATTCTCTCTCTATTTCAAGCATCATGGCACAGGATGTTACTCACAATCAAGAGCTTTCTAGCTCAAAAAAAAAACAAGTCCCAGAAGGGCCAAGTACCCTCAGATGCAAATTGTGACCTGGAAGAATAAGAAACCCCTGACAAAAATGTCAGGCGGTCAAACACCGCGTTGATCTCAAACGACAAATAAAGATTAAATATCGAGCGAGCCAAAATTCAATTCTGTGTCGTCATGACAAAATGATCAAACATTTCATGATCTTTATTTAATTTCGAACCAGATGGTTCGGTCGTGCGCGGCGCCACAGCCAACATTTGGCCTATGTCCCACCTTCCCCATCACGCTTCATGAATATAAATGCATCATTTGGAAAAGATTTATGAGTCACGTACTAATGACATGAATATTTTAAATGTGAATTCATTATAAGCAGGAATGTCGTCGCACAAGGGTACCGTACGTACGCACACAACCGCACACCAGAGTGAATAATTGTTCATGCTTCCATTTCAATGGAATTGCAGTGATGGATTGTTTTCAAGAATGAAGTCAAATTATGGAAAATGAAAGAATCTCATCTTGGGAAAGTGCTTTTGTTTCAATGGGACTTTTCCTTCTTTACCCTTTCAGGGACAGCGGCTACTAAAGTGGACAGCTTATCATGTTATCAGGTTACATGGTGCAGGAAAGGGTTGAATCAGATTTTGTTCAAGTGATATTACAACTTCAAATTCATTCTTTCTGAGGGGGAGGGGGCAGAGTATGTTATAAGAAGGCTGTGGTTGCATCTTTTTCCAGAATATTTGAGAAATTGCATTTTTCTCAAGTTATGTTATGAGAAGTCATATTGGACAAGAAAGTTGTATTCTAATGAGAAGTGTCCGACTCCAGAAGTTACTAGTGCAATCTAACAATTGTCAAGGTTTTTTTCCCCCCCCCCGAATCCATTTTTCTAAAAAAAAAAGTAATTTTATAAGATATCCTTTATTTGTCCCACACTGGGGAAATTTACAGCCTCCAGCAGCAAGAATGTAGGTAGAAAGAAGAAAGAAGAAAAAAAAACAAACACCGTTCAATTAAGTGTATTATAAATAAAAATTTGATAAATCGCAGTGCTATTTACAATTGTTTTTCACATCATTTAATTATTTTTTATTTTTTTTATTTTATGAGGAAAAAATATATATTTGCAAATTGTCTCTCTTAAAAAAATATAAGTGGCCATCTTACATTTGTTTTTTAGAATAAAAGGTAAAATAAAAAGGTAAAATATGTATGAGCCACATTTTTTAGGAATGTGTTTTTTTTCTTTTTTCAAAAAAAAAATAGTAATTTTCCAAGAATAACATCAGCTTGCTTACAGGTAAAGTCAGATTATGTGAGAAAAAAATCTAATTTCACTTGGCTCAGATAGATTGATTCGTAAAAATATAACTTTTTCCTCATGACATTTGGACCTTATCCATGGATTATTACTTTTTATTCTGGGGGGAATCGAGATACTCTCATGTGATTGTCTTTCGCATTTTTCTGATTTCAACAAAATTGGAGGTGGAGTATGGTGTGATCATCATCATCATCATCCTCATCATCATTATCATTATCCACACTGAAGTTCAAATTTGCATCCCATTCAACCTGCATGATTGACATTTCATGAGTGGGGGTGCCTACCTGAGGTACCGCAGCGGTTCTATGGTTTCAGGCTCCGCTTCAGCTGAGCTGTGGTTCATCTTGTCCATCTGTTTGTCACCCAGCAGAACTGATAAAAAGACAATCGAGGAGGAGCCGCGCCTCGACCAAAGCAGCCCCCCCCGGACACTGTGTTCTGAACAAGCACACACTGAGCAGTCTATTTTCACAATAGATGGCTCGGATGCAGATGGTCCTCGTCAGTCTCCAGTCTCATCCCCTACTGAGCAGCACGAAAAAGCGGCGCACTCACTCATAGAGCGCCGGCCAATTAAGAATCAGGAGAGGCAACGCGAGCCGGCTGATTGGCTCAGGCGGCCACCATCACAGCTGCACGACCCCCTTCCTCAAATTCACACACACATTTGTGCGCGCTCCTCGGCGACCAAAGCATCCCTTGATGTGGAATGTAGAGCAGGCACCACAGCGGGGAGACTTGCAAACATTTCAAATGAGGCTGATAAATTTAGTCGCGTACCAAAACAAAATGGGGGCGTGCATATGCTTGTTTCCCCATCAGATGTTTCCTGTGTTGTGGAGATGGATGATACCACGATCGATGTAACGAAAATAAAAAATACAAATTGACCTGCTAAAAAAAAATAATAATAAAAATTGCTTTTTCTTTATGTCTGTGTCAAACCTCAGTCATCCGGGTCATGGTGATCCGCGGAGGTTGAATCACCGGAAGTGAAGTCTTCCCGTTTGTTGATTTTTTTTTCCCCGTTTGCTGAAAATGTTTAAAAATGGCTTAGGTCAGTGATTCTCAAAGTGTGGTGCGAGGACCACTAGTGGAACGTGGGCTCCATCTAGTAGTATGAGAATTAATCACCGTACAAGTGCAGTTCAGTTGTGTTTAACACATTAATTTTTTTAAAGTGGTAATAAATATTTTTTAGATGCAACTTTCATTTTCATAGACAATTAACAATTTGAATTGAATCACTTCAAATCGTAACATTCTTAAACTTTTATGGATAAAATTTCTTGTATATATTCCCCTCATGAGATTATGTAGTAATATATAGTTTTCCATATATAATTTGGATATTTTTTCCTGGTAAAATTGCAATTTTGGAATTACAGTACTGTGATAAAAATATTTGCCCCCTTCCTGATTTCTGTGTTCTTTGCAATTCAACTATTGGGCCGTGCCATGCCAAAACACAGAGTTGATTCAAACCAAGATTTTGATTTAAATGAATGAATCTATTTGTTTGATAGTGTTGAGTATATAATAGTAAAAATATAAAGTTGAATTGTCAGTGATATCAAAGATATGGATACTTTTGACACCTTTGCTTAACAAAATAAAATGGAATCTCTGAAAATGTTATTTTTTCAAGAACATGTGAGCGGTTAGACTTAATTTTAAAAAATGCCAAGGTCACATGATCCACAAGGTCAAATTATAGGTCATAAGGTCACATTATTAAAGTGTGCACCCATTTTCTAAATGAATGCAGATTTGCAATCCTTGTTGAATTCCCTTTCCAACAACAACTTGCCATAAATGTCCACATTTGGCGGGCCGTAGCTCCCAAACCGCTGCTCCAATTGACCTAAATTTGTAATGTAGTGCTGTGCCATCACTGTCAACAAGTACTGTACAAGTTTCATTCAAATCCAAATGCACTTGGTTAAAATGTTCATATATGTTGAGGGGGTGATTTGGCATGGAATGATTCTATCAGGCATTTCCTTGTTAGGCACCCTCTTGAAATCGCTTCATTCCTTGTGATCAAATCATCTTTTGTGGAACTTGATCATAATCTTCCTAGCTGTCCGCCCAATGATCAATAGCCGCACCCCATGCATTGATGCATCCATCCATTTTCCTGTCTCATTAGTGGGGATGGGAATCAAAAACCAGTTCTTTTTGAGATCCCATTCCCATTAATTTGATAACAAGGAATTGCCTGACAATTATGTTGTTCAAGGCAGAAGCACTCTCAAGTTTGGCAATATTTAATGCGAAAAGATGAGATCAGAGAAACTTGCAACACTTGCAAAGCATGAATGGACTAGATGGACGCGCCAGTTCCGTATTTGAGATAAGAAGAAAGCTGACTTGCAGTAGCCAGGCAAATGCACAGCAAATAAAGACAGCATCATCATCATCAAAGTATACTGGCTGTCTGCTGGAATTAGATCGACTGACCATGAATAACAGAACCTTTTTACTTACTCAAGCTACCTAAGTATCAGTGAAGCGAGTTGGAAAATTTTTGTCTCCTTTGTACTACTGGGTCACTGGTAAGCGTGTTAAAATAAAAGCTAAACTTAACAGGCGGCACACCAGGATATTGGCGAGACTCACGATCCCTTTGTCTTGAAAAAGTAAACATTTGGATGACATTCGGCTATTTTTCCGCCAATTGGGGTCACAGTAGCTTGAAACAGACATTGTAAACTTGTAATTTCAGAAATTTTCCACTACGTCTCAGGAAGGAATATTTACAACATGCAACTCATTTACGTAAACGTAACATGTTATATACGCCACTTAGTGACGTTCAAAATGTTATTGCCACAAGAAAAATTGCTTGTGAGCATAAACACTATTAAAAGGTACCGTAGGTTAAATGTGGGTGATTTTAAAAAAAAATCCTGGAAAAGCCTTTTCTCAACATTTAAAAGCTCAAAATAACCTGATAAAAATACATATATGTGTACGTACATCTTCCAGTATTATCAGGAAACGTTTGTAAAAAAAAAAAAAAACAATTTTTAAAAAGTGACGTTTCACTGAGGACAAACGGGTTCAAGATGCAGCATTTGGTCTACGCTGCCATCTAGCAGCACCAAAGAAAAACTGCACTTTTCAAGGGGAATGATAACAAATCTTCATATTTTTGAAGAAAAAACTATTTGATGATCCCCGTAGTCCTCGAGGGATGTTGGGGGCCGGGGACTCTTGAAAGCAGGTTTACGACAAATGGAATGCTATATAGAAAATCCATTGGGTATTTTTTATTTGAGGAAAAATAAATCTTACTGGATGTCTGTGTATGGCAGTACAGTACACATCAATTAATGTAGAAAGTCTTCATCTCTGTCACGAAACTAATATTGTACAAATAAACGGTATTATCATTGAGACCATGCAAATAAGGATTTCATCCAGATGACTACACATTAATTTAATGAAGCTATGGCTTGAATCCTTGTCCTAGAGATGCGATACGGCATCATGACTTATGCCACACAATATAATTTTCACGATAACGCAGGGAGGTTACCGATGTCAGAAAGGTCACAAAACCGTGTGAAAACATACATATATCTATGTAGTTTAAAATGTGTTGTGATTACGCGGACCAAAAGTCACGCTTTTGATGATTGTACTGCTTTTAATGGCGATGACGATATTGCGTCAAATTTAATATTGCGATATTGCCATAGTCCCCCACCATTACCCCCTCCCTCATATATTCGCTTGATTCACCGTCTTCATTGTTTATGTCTTGTGACCTGTTGTAACTGTCATATGCTTGTGCGGGAGTTTTTTTTGCCTCACTCAAATTATCCTCAAAATGAGGGTATTTCGAGCGTGGGTTTTTTTCTCCCTCTCTCCCTCCCCCTGTGGTTTCTTTCTGACATTCGGGTTGAGTGAACGCTGGCGCGTTTTGGCTGCCACTGCTCAACCCGTATTGTTTTGTGTTTTTTGTTATTGTAAAGTGTCCTTGAGTGTCTTGAAAGGCGCTTATAAATAAAATGTATTATTATTATTATTATTACCGTTACAACCCTAGCCTCTCCCAGTAACACACTTCCAAGTCCATATCCTGTTGAGTATATCGCATTAGAAAGTAATGATACATAACCACTAGAGGGCGAAATAGAATCCGCAATTATCTACCGTTTTTATGCATTTTTTTAAAAGTATCGATATTACTTTTCAAAGAATTTGGAGATACATGCTTTTGCATAACATTGGAGTTTTGCATTACATGACATCCTAATGTCACATTGACTGTAAGCCAGTTTGAATTCTTGCAAAGGACTTCATTTAAGAATTTATGGAAAACAAATCAGCCATGGGTGGGTTAAAATTTGTTTTTATTGTTTAATAGGGTAGGGGGCTGCAATAAACAAATATCTCCTCATACATCATTTTCTTTTGTGTGGGTTTGGCCACGTCTTTCCCTCTAAAACAAACGGAATGGTGTTGATTTCAAACAGTGACGGTCTTGCCGTTTGCATCCCCAAGATGTAGGTTTTTGTTCCTTCTGCTTTTTTTGCCTTTCGGGAACATGGAGACAACCTGGGATGTTTCCTTCGCAGATTTTCGTACACGGGAGCTCAAGTCCAAAGTGAAACCAGGAAACAATGGCACTAAGGAGTGGCACCCAAATTTCGTTGTATGCTATACAATTACAATAAAGGCGATTCTGATTCTAATTTTCCCCACCATGGGACAATTTGTTCAATTTGTCCGAAATTACAAAGAAATATGACACATGCATCCAACCATTTTCTATACCACTTTTGGTTTGGGTCCCAGCTGGGCCTGGAGCTTATCCCAGCTAACTCTTTGCCAAAAGCAGGACAGGCCCAGGACTGCTTGCCATCCAAACACAAGGTACAATATACACCAACATTCACACTCACACATATCGAAAACCTGGTTTTCAATAAACCTGTTATGAATGTTTTTGGAATGGAAAGGCCAAAGCTGAGACTCAAACCCCAAACCTCAAAACTGTGAATCAGGCTAGCTGACCACTTAGCTCCTACGCTGCCAAAATACTATCCAACAAATGTTAATTATCAATGTTTTGTGAGGCTTTTCAAGTGAGCCTCTGAGGTACAGAATATGTCCGGTTCGCCTGATCTGACAGTGGAATTCCAAATTCACAAGCAACCTGGCCACACTTTTATTGGCTATTGCAACACGTTGGAGACTTGGCTCCGTTGTTAAGGAGCTAAACACGTAGCACAGTGAGCGTTACTGTTTGAAGTCCAATTATCCCCTAGCGCAACCTCTGTCAAGAAGCTGACGCGATGACACGTTAGACTTCCTGGGGCGGCGTTGGGCCTTGCATCACTACATTCTGAAAGCTGCCCAGCTTCTTCTTGACCGACGAGCGGCGGAGATCCATTGACACGCATGTCTCTACTAATCACGCGACCCTATAAATAAACCCAGGGACAGTTGTGTCTAGAGAAGAAAACAATGCACCACAACCTAAAGGACTAAAAGCAAAAACAACAGAAAAACAAAGCATGTCACAAAATGACATTCCTGACAAATCCCCCTCCAGTTTTAGCATGACATCATGTGCTGACTCCAGAGAGGCTTCAAATAAATTCCAAACCTTCTAGCAGAAGGGATTACATTTGGGCTCCACTAGTTTTCTTTTTGGAAGTGTTACGTCCCTCAACGATAGTCCTCAAAACATTATAAAAGGCTCCCAGAACTTTACAATATTCAGTGAAACATTTTTTTATCTTTATTCTTTCTCTTCTAAATATTTAAAAGTCAGCTACGACGTGGAAACCGGCAGATGTAAAACCACCTTCAACAGTAACGTGAGCCCGCATAATTCCAACCTCGGCGTGAGGCAACTTCCAAAACGTTGGAGGAGCACAATATTTGGAAAAACAAAAACACGCAGACAAGAATCCTCACATTCAGCCATACAAAAGAATCCGACACTCATGGGCTTCTCTGGTACACTCGATGGAGGTCAGAGAGAAGAGGCAGTCTGTGTGGACTTTTACAGTCTTTTTTTTTTTTCTTTCTTCTTAATTTCAAACAATCCCTGCGACGAGATCTTCAGTTCAGACACCGCACCGGACCTCCCGGAGAAGGGCTAAGGCGTGTATTCTGTTGTGTCTAATAATAATAATAATAATCTTAATATCTTTTCCCTGTCTAATCCATAGACAGAGGAGTTTGGGAATTGTGTGACGACTCCCACTCTAAGATGGTCAACCGAAAGAAGTTTGAACCTAAACCACCTTGAAAAAAAATACAAATAAAAATAAACATGTACTGGACACAATCCTTGTATCCTAGACTTGGGGAATGGGCTCTGAGGAAATGGAGGAATTTCTCCATCTCAAGAAAAAAAAAAAGAAAAAAAGAAAAAACAGGGAGCAGATTTACTGCCTCCCTGCATCATGTTCATAGAAAGGATTAGAATGATAATATGATAGATGGGTGGGCGCACAATGGCTATCATAGATATTAAGGGAGGGAATAAGAATAGGAACGGGAGGGCGGGGGGACATGAGGCGGTATTATTTCCATGTGTTGGCCGCCTGGGAGATGGAGCGGGAAGGGATCATGTCCAACAGGTATTCCCGCTGGCGCTCCACAGAGGAGGTGGTCTTGTGGGTGGACAAGCTGGGGTTCACGTAGGCCATAGTCACGCCTGGCAGGACATAAAATGGTTAAAACAAAATGCACCCAGGCTGTTTCGACATGCAGGGTGAGAGAAAAGATGAGGGGATAAAGTTATTGTCCACAGGAAGGTGAGTGGATTCATTTTATCCAATATGAGCAAAATAACTTATTTTTGACCACACGATTTGCAACTACGTCAACATGACATGGACTACAATTCAAACACAACTACCACTGACCGGCGGAATCTATTGTGCGGGTTAGGCTGAACATTGAAGAACAAAAAGTATCAAGGACGGGGCTTCTCACTCAATGTGTACATGGACACCTAAGAGTTGCCTTCTAAATGCCGTTTAAATGTCAGTACATCTTATATTTATAATTCAAGCTGGGAATGTAATGTAGAGTAGCAGCTTCATTTTCCTTCACGGGATGAACGAACCTACATCATATTTCTTTAGAAAATGTTTTCTCTGTTTACTTAATCTAAAACATGAGAGAGACAAACTTTTGGCAGAATAAAGACTACAATGGGAAAATTGAGATGAAGTAAGGGGTAAAAGGATAGTGTCACCAATATTAATATGATAAAAAAACATGACAGAGGAAGTCATTCCCTCAAAGAGTGTCATCTACCTGCATTGGTGCTGCCCTTCCTCCAGGCAGTCACGTTGCCCTGGTTACTGTTGCTGCCACCGGCGCTGACCTTCACCCCTTGCTGGAGAGGGCGCGCCGCCCCATGCTTACTTGGCCTACTGCTCAACGCCGCAGCCGTCACTGCGTTCTGCAGCTGTGACGAAGGAGGGTGAGGGGAATGAGTGGTGCCAAAACGCAATGACTCGCTGAAGCTGAACGCGCCTGTGCGCTATGTGGCGCTTACTTGCTTAATGGCAGAGTGGTGCCCCGTCACAGATCTGTGCGGCATGGCAGCCCGGACCTGCTTGTACGGGTGAGACACCAGCACCTCGCTTTTGGACAGCGAAGGAGAGGACGAGGTGGTTTTGGAGACGGGCGTGGCCGAGGAGGTGGTGGCCTGCTGGAGGATGCGCTGCTCGATCTCCTGCTCCTGCTGCAGCGCCTTTACGAAGGCCGCCTTCAGCCGGCTGGTGTGCTCGGCCTTAAGGGCCTTTTTCTGATTGGACGACATACACTGGTTACACAGGATGGTCCCGGCCTTTTCCTTCCTCCAGCGGGAGGTGAAATCAGTTTTACACTGGGTGCAGGTGTACGGCTCTTTGGGAATAGAGCTAGACATGCCGGCCGTTGGACCTAGATTACCTGTGGGTCGGAGAGTCAGGGGACTTATTACAACATTTTACCAACACCTCAAAGTCAATACAATGAAACCCCTCTACAACGAAATCATGTTTGCAGCAAGAATCTTTTCAAAGCAAGGGACTTTTCACTGTCGCAAATTTTATCTCAGACATAAACACGAGCATACACAAAAAACAAACGTGTACTTTTTTAGCCAGAGTACAAAGAAAAAAAGGGAAAGAAATTGCGAAATTTACGATCAGCTTTTACTTTCACTTACAGCAATTGCTTGCATAATTTCTTTTATTTTGCTTCCTCCATCATTCATTTTTATTATCTTTATGCTGTGTTCAAACATTAAAGATGTTCTTTTCTTAACTCCTTAGTATGCAACGGTCTGTTTGTCGCCATTTTAGCAATGCAATGTTCGTGCTGCGTCTGAAACAAATACTTCCTGTATTACTGCACTTATGTAAATCAGTGTGGTGGTTGCTGTTGCCGTTTCCAAACAAAGCAGTAGAGGTCGCTGTGGAAAACAGAGTTTGGATTAGACTTTTGCTGAAGGTTTGTTTTCGTTGTCGTGAATCTCATTGCGAGGCAAGAGCAGAGAAAAATATTTCGTATAACGGAACAGGTGGACTTTTCGTTGTAGGGGGAGCAGAAAAGTGGGAATGGCTTTCATGCATGAAAATGCTTTCACGCGAGCGGGTATTTTCACCTATGTAGGTTTCGTTGTAGAGAGTTTCACTGTAACAGAATGACAGGCCCACCCACCTCTGCCAAGCATGTCCAGGAGTTTTTGCACCACTTCCTCCAACCCCAACAAGTAGATGAACTCATTATTGGCGGCGGAAGGTAGGAAGTTGAACTCGGGGGCAGGTGGTTTGGGCGGCGGGATCTCCAGTAACGTCTTTTCCAGCTGCTTGCGAAGGGCAAGCTTGGCGGCGGCCTGGCGGCTGGCAGGCGAGTCATTGATGCCAGAGTTTGGCGACAGTGAAGAACCCTTAATGCCCGTTGGAGACGCCTGGACACAATAACAGAACCCACCTGAGTGACCAAACATTTAAAATGCACTTCTCAAAGCACTGAGAGGTGTGTGTGTGTGGGGGGGGGGGGGAGGGGGGGTGAAATGAAGAAACCAAACCAACTTTTCCCCAAGTCCCACACACACACAGCTGAACCTTCTCAAGCTAGATGTTCCAATGATCATATAATTGCAGAATTTGAAAAGGCACATGGCTATATTGTCACCTGTGGGATGTTGACCAATATATTACTGTTGGCCACATTAGCCACCCGAATGAGGCCCTGCTGAATGATCCTCTGTCCTTGGACCTGGACGTTGGGCACGGATGCCCGTGGAGCCAGCAGAAGCGGAGGAGGGCCCGAGCCGCCGTGCTGCTGCTGCTGCTGACGCAGGCTGGCGATCTGCTGAGGAGTCACAGTAACAGGCTGATTGCAGCCGAATGCAGAAACAGACAAAACCCAAAAGGACACAAGAGCCAGAGACGTGAGTGGAGTTAGGACATTGAAGGCGGTACATCTGTTGTGAAGAATGTTGGGACTAACCTGGGCTCCTCTGACCAGTGGGGGCATGGTGGTCTGAGAGCTGTGTTTGGACGGGATATGTTGACCACCCCTCACCAGAGGCGGAGGGATGACCGTGCCTGAGCTGCGACCCGTTACCTGTCAACATATATTACACTATACCAGGTGTGCGCAACACTATGAACACGTGTCACATGATACGATACAATACGGGTTGAATCGATGAGTTGACTTTACTATCCCACATGAATGTTTATTACGTCAGGTCGACAAATCGTGAATTAAGTTGGTTTAGTGTCTTGTCTTCCAATCGGGCAATTTACAGTGGACCTTCGACTTGCCTGCAGTTGCTGGACTATACTGTATATACTGTCAGTCTCCGTGGAACAGTGAAATGTCCAGGCAACAAGGAGACACTGTGGATATATGTCTGTCTGGATGGGGTGAAGAGTATGAAAATACGACGATAGAGGAAGAGCAGAGCCTAGCTATCTTATCCTGTTTCAATTATCACTACTCATATCATATAGTCAAGTCATAAAAGACTCCAGCTGTGTCGCCAAAATGTCATGTCCACTAAATGCATCTGTGGGCTTTTTAAAATGTTATTCTTTGATGTGGATTGGTCCAACTCCCAATGAGACTGGTGACATATGGATGCTTCAGGCATTAAAAATGAGACTGGCAAGATGGACACAATCCTGAAGTCTATTCACGTGAAATGGAATTTCTCACTTGGACTGTTTCTTTTGGTCTGGCCGCGATGTCCCGTTTTACAACACACTATGCTGTGGAAGAGGAAACTGGTCGACTCAGACACATTGGCAAGACTCCCGCTAATTACAACAACTACATTCAGCCAACAGTGACTTGTATTTTTATTTTCATCAATGACGTCACTAATAAATCATCTTCGCCTCAACTTTCATCTCGTCAACGCCGACGACATTAACTTAAGTTGCTCGACCCCTACCTACAACCATTTGAGGACCATCTCCTGAGAGCAATGCTGTTGTGTGTACCTGGAGGGGTCCTTTGCTTGATGTAATGCTACCTCTCACCAGAGGAGGAGGAGTGGCCACAGAGCCGGATGCCTGGGGAAGGAAAGACATTTCAATTCTGTCATACAAAGTAACAATTGTGCAGGATTGCAACACATGCTTCCGTTAATGTCTCATAATTTGTTAACGTCACACATGCATCACCCAATGAACTGATCTGTCTGTCTATCAAAATGCTGGCATCAGCTGATCCTCAGCACAAGAATCCGCAGCCAAAATAGCTCAGCAGACAATTCCAACATCAGACATAAATCTCGTGGCCCAGTATGAACTTGAGCCTCTTTCCCCCCCCCCATTTTTGTTTTACCTTCTGAGCTGTGCTCTCCTTCTGGATCTGGCTCTGCCGTAGTTTCTTAAGCAGCACCAACTTGGCTTCTTGGAGTCGTAGCTCTTCTTTGAGCTGTTTGATGATTTGCTCTCGCTCTTTGGGAGAACTCTTCTGCATAGGACAAGAGGAAAACAGAAATTAAAAATGTTACTATTCCAAATCTAAATAGACTTTGACAACACCCGGCAAACTAGCGCTGCAGTTTTCCCACCATAAGTTTTTCTGTGTCGGTCTTGGTAAAACAGTGGCCGTTCATGAGGGGACTGGATGGCTCGTTGTCAGACAGCACAATCACATCGTCTGGTGATGGCGGCTGGCGCTCTCTCTTGATTTCGCTGAAGGGAAGACAGTCAGGGAGCATGAATAAATTGTTTCGGAATCCCGCTTTGACTGAATGCTGCATGACTTCATTCTAAAAACTCATACAGAGAAGCAACCAAGCTAACACCATAACGCTTGTAAAACATCGACTTTTGGAATAGAAGAATAAACAGCAGAAGTTATGATGCGGGCTCATTTTAAGCAGAAAGAATCCAAGTGTCCACCTCGTGTTGCCAGCATTAGGGAGTGTTTCGGTGTCATGATGGATGTTTATGATCCCATTACGATGAGATATTAAATCCAGAGACGGTACTGCCCTTGTTGTGATCCTCTGACCAGGACTTGAATTATCTGTCACTGCGATCCAGCATTTGAGTGTCATCTAAACCTCATTCAGTGCTCAGTTGAGATGACCAATGTAGAATGCCACGTTAGCTTCTCAGAATAGTTGATAGCTAACAGCCGGCTGTCACTTGATGGCAAGGTGTAGTATTATATTGTAATGTTTTACATTGCATTAATGGTTGATTTAATTTTATACTGTACGATGTAAAGTTAGAGCTATTTTATTCATAATATTACCATAAAATCTAAATGGAAGAATGCTACGATTATTTAAAAAAAAACACTGCATCCGGTAACGAGGAACATTTGGCTTCAAAATGTCAAAAATCAATAAAAATGAAAATTTTAATCGGAAAAAAACATCTGTTTTTGACTCGTGCAACGAAGCAGATGTTCAACTTTCCAGTCTGCAACACAGAGCCTGTAGTTTTCACATATGTCCACTAGGGGGCGGTATTCAATCAGAGTTTTGGTCACCCTCCTAATGTGGCGAAAATGTGCTCCGGGGCACACAAGAGGACAAGAACCGGGAGATCAATAATAGAGTAATGGCGGCAGAGGGAGTAAGCGAGAGAACAAAGGTTCGTCTCGACCAAACAACAACATGTTTGCATGGAAGGTCTTCTCTTCTGTCTCCCTTCTGATTTAAACGCTGGATCTACGAAAAGTCAAAAAGTCAGAAGAAGACCTGGCTGAAGAAGAGTTGAGTGACATTGAGGTTTGGTTCAATGGATGAATGACGCACCCACACTGAAAAGACTGACTCCAAAACGTGTCACTGCGTAGGCCCGTCTTACCACAGAGAACCTCGAGGCCTTACCTCCTCCTCCCCTACCTCTGTGGCCTAGTCGGAAAGGGAGAGCCTGGGCCTCGGTTCTCCCCTCCCTCCCAGCTGCCGACGCCAAAGTCACAAGTTGAGCCAAGCGGAGGACCGCTGGAGACACGGCAGAGGGTGACAGTGATGGGGGGAGGGGAATACATGGCCAGGAGCCAACCTATTGTGTACACGCTCTCACTCAGTCACTCAACCAGTCGCTACTTGGCGCACCCCTCCCCCAACGTTACTTGTTCATCTTTTATACTCCCAATACGCTCACTTCGCACTTTGGTGCACAGTTCTGCCTTCAAATGCGCAAGGCCGCCATCTACGAGACACCCCTCAGCAGGACAGCTTCGCAGGAAGCTGCATATACACTACTGAAACTACACATGTGACACAATACGCCAGGCGTGAATCAAAAACTATATGTGCAACTCCTGGAAATCTTTCAAAAGTCCAAAGATGGCCATCTCACTCATGTATTTTTCAAATTAAAAGTATGCATCTTGCTGACAGTTTGCCCTCCTGTAGCCTGAGGGGGCAGCTGTGTGCATTCCATAAACGCAGTTATATTGAAATTGTCAAACACGGGTGCTATTACATGGGACAAATGGCAAGGCGGGAGGCTCGTTGGTTGTCGAGGTTGTCTTTGCCACTCAGCCGGGAAGAGCTCCCACATAAGGTTGGTTATGTAAGGTCCATGTAAGGTTTTTGCATGCCTCGGCTTTACATCTGAACCGCAGACTATAAGCATGGCTCAATCAGGAATACGTTTTTCCAACGACAACGGATGCTTCGCAAGGAGCATTAACATCGGCACGGTCGTATACTGAAGAGATGATGCGACAAAAGTGAGTTCTATCAATAACTCCAAAGTAGCAAGCAAACTAAAGTTTCCTCATGGAAATAGTCAAGACTTCCCACAACATTAATCGATTCATATTGAACATTTTTGTATGCGTTGTGTTGTGACTAATTAGACATATCCTGAGGCCGGTTCAAAGGTGACAAACCGAGCTGAGTCAGCTCTCAGTTTCTATTTCAACTGCCATCGCGTCGCCGCACGCATTTATCTTTCATCACATAACATCAAGCATTCGTCGGCCTGGTCATGTGACACACCCACCATTCCTCCAGGCCCCTCCCTTGTCCAACTGCTCCTTCCAACGTCAAAACCATGGCAACGGCCAGTTGGAACCAGTTTGTGACACGTAGTCTTCATTTTGTGCAAGGAGTGTAGCAAGCTCAGGTGCTGCCGCGGGAGAAAATGGAGCCCACAGTAGCATCAAACCCCCCCTCCCCCTCCCCACCCTCATTATGAGGTGCAGGCTTCATATGCAGCCGCCCCGCAACTTCCTGTACTGCGCTCGCCTGAGTTCGAGAGGAACCTGAAACTCCAGTGGACAGCTCTGTGCAACCACAAGGCATTGAGCTTGAACGCAAAGACACTAAAAATAACTTTATAGGCAAACTCCTCCCCGGCGAAGAACACGGATCAATGTGCCGCCTGCCAGATCACAAGTGCGATCAAGAAACGCTCATGTGTTCTTTGCACCTTTACCCTCACTTAGCTTGAAAGCTGATTACGGATGTTGGAGGAAGAAAGTGGTTTAGTGCGGACAACACTGAGCCTTATTGTACAGGAAGAAATGTTTGCGTATCGTTATCATCCCCATGTACGGTGGAAAGCAAAAGCATGTCACCGCATAACACGAAGGCAAACACCATGCTCACCTTTTGGATGTGCTCATATCGACAGGCTGATCCCCCGTCTGCACCTCCACCTTAATGGTGGCCTTCACCTCCCCAGTCTTTAGGATGCTGGCTGACAGCTTGCCCGACGGCTCACTCTTGAGCGCGACACCGTCCGCTTCGGCACCATCCGGGTCCAAGGGTTTTCCCTCGCCGGCCCCTTTCTCCAACTTGACCCGTTTGGAGTCCATGTCTCCCGTGCTGTCCCTCTCCATGGCCCTCTTCTGGCTGCGCGTTTGACGCACCGCCTCCTCTGACATGGCTGCTCTCAACCTGCAGAAATGGGAAAGCAAACTCACCGGTGTGGAAAAACGTTGCTATTGCAAGCAAACAAAATGCTACGCCATACTTGTAACTACTGTAAGGACAAAAACGGAGCATTAATCATGAATTCATGATAACTTCACCTACTTATTTGACTGAGAAATGGCAATTGCCTCATTCCCTCACCAACTCGTAAGCAAGACATCAAAGCATATCATAGCATTCCGCGGCGGATACAATGCAAATAACTTGACCCCTTGGGACTGCGAGCGTTTTAGCAAGGCGCTGGAGCAATCTGATTGGATGCTCAATAGGTACATTGTTTCACTGATTCCAGAATATCACTGCCACATCCATGCTTTTTTTTTTAGCTTGCTGTGGAAAATGTCAAACATGAATTGTATGGTTCGCCAATCCCACACAAATATCTGTGTTGTCCTTAAGTTGAAAAGGCGCAGCTAAACAACCAATGAAAACCTGCCTTTTTCATGATCACAATCCACCCCTACAGCTGTACTGAAACATTTAACAGTTGGAAATGTGCCTTCAAAGGCTTAGGGGGGGGGTGGGGGGGTGGGTAGCAGAGTCCGACTACATTCAAATCTTGAACGATAGTGGCTCGTAAGAATCCATTTGTCTTTTGAAGCAGTTATATTGGAATATATGTTATATTCATATATGTCCGAGCTTGCAGACAGCCGTGCCGCCTAAACGTCACTAAATATTCAAATTAGATTAGATTAGAAAACCTTTATTTGTCTCGCAATGGAGAAATTCCCATTTCACAGCAGCAAAGTTATGAAAGGAAGAAGTAGAAGAACAAAATATAGGAGCTGCTGGACAGGCAGCCACTCTGACGGCGCCATCTTGAAGTCAACCTAACAAAAATGACACAACATAACACATAAGACACAGACAGTCGAGCAATCTTAATCACTTTTCCCGCATACACTTTGTTGTTTGAATCAGTTGTAGATGAAAGAGGAGAGGATCAAAGTGTTCTTTCACCAGTAGATCAGAGTCATCATGCTGAAAATGTGCACACGTCTGCTACAAGCCAAGTTTCAAAAGCAAACACGAAGCTATAGCGTCCATTGACGAAAAGAGATTGGCTCACATCTCCTGTCCCACGTAATCCGCTTCAACTCCAAGCTGCGACTCCCAATTCCACATTTTTCCCCCCAAGATGGCGCCCGAGTAGGCAGCCTTCAGCAAGTGCTCTTCAAGAGCCTTGCTTTTTTGTTCTTTTTTGTTGTTTTTGTCTTGTCACATGTTGTTTGTCGTTTCATCGTGTGGACCTGATATGGACTGTTTTCAGCGCTTTTTGGCCACGACATTCGTCAAAGGAGCAGTATCTGTGGTTGGTGGTTGCGCCTTCTCGGCAGCACGCCTGTACCAGCACAGATTTTGATTGGGAGGAATGTCGGCGCCATTGACTGTCGGTGCTGGACAGACCTGGGACGCTCGTGTTTTTTGCACCTGTAATGGGCAGCATTTTTCACAACCCCGTTTTGTTCAGTGGCTATGTCGGCGCTGTTGGACAGTTGGCGTTGGTGCGGCTGGATGGATGGCTGCTGAAGTTGAGGATGAGGAGAGAGGAGCGTTGGCGCACAGCGCCGATACGTATTTGGAACCGCGAGTCGCCGCTTGGAATGGAAATGGATTTCCATGGGACAGGAGAAGTGAACCAATCTCTTTTTTCGTCAATGGATGCTACAGCTTCTTGTTGACTTTGAAACTTAGCTTGTAGCCGACGTGTGCACATTTTGAGCATGACGTCTCTGATCCACTGGTTAAAGGACACTTTGTTTCTCTCCTCTTTCATCTCAAACTGCTTCAAACAACAAAGCGTGTGATGGAAAAGTGGTTAGAACTGCATGACTGTTCGTGTTTTATGTTATGTGTTGTGTTTATTATTTTACTTTGTTAACTGTTTTGTTAAGCGCTTTGTTACAGCTGCCGCTGTTGTGAAAGCGCTTTATAAATCAGCATGTATTGTATTGTATTGTATTGTATTCGCATCGGCAGGCTGTCCTGACACTCCTCTCTTCTCATCGTCGGCTCATCAAGCCTTGCATCCATCCAGCCGCAGACCATCCAACAGCACCGATCTCTCCGCTGAACAAAATGGGGCTGTGTAAAACGCTGCCCATTAGAGGCGCAAAAAAAAAAAACAAGCGCCCCAGAGCTGTCCAGGAATGACAGTCAAATGGCACCGACATTCCTCCCAACAGTGCTGGTATACCAATGCTGCAGAGAAGGCGCAACCGCCAAGCACCAAGTCTCCTCCCTGATGAATGTCGTGGCCAAAAAATGCTGAAAAACAATCCACATCCGGTCCACACGACGCAACAACAAACACAAAGTGACAAAACAAACACAAAAACAACCACAACAAAAAGCAAGGCTCTTTAGAGGAATGCTTTAAAAAGAACGAATAATATTTCTGGTGGAAAACCTGTCTCATAAATATGTGGAGTTCTTTATTAAATAGTTCTGGCAAAAATTATTTTTTTTTGTGCGGGTTTGCCATGGAACAGTAACAATGTAGACAGTCAATTTTGTTTCAATGGTTATTTGTTTTGCTTCTTTACTTTGTTTCGTGGGCATAGAGCGTGTTCCATTTAGCTGAAACATCCACCCTTAAAAAAAGGTCCACCCTGCATCTTGTCCAAGAGCCAATGCCCCAGATTCTGACCCAAATCTCTTTCAGTACAGTTAAGATGATGAAAGCCACTTCCCACATAACCTATTACACAGCAGAAACACTACAACATTCAAATTCAATCCCAACTGGGTCAGATGATGCAGACCTAGCTTCCTCAGCTCTTGCCGCTTCAATCTCCCCCACCCCCACCACCACCAAAACGAAGCAGCCAACGTGGTAAAACACTTGCAGGACTCGTGACAATACCCTAAGATTAATTTAGACTGTGCCGTTCCCCGATAAAAACCGGTCCAAACGAGTCTTGTTAATTGTGGAGATGAACAAGTTGCCCCAAAGGACCAAGCAAAAGACCTACTTAAGTTAGTAGTTAATTATGTTGACAGGTTTTGGAATGTTCAAATGACATTCCGAAGCATGTCAACCAGAATGATAAGTTGGTGTTGTCAATGTTATCAAAGGCACCTGAAACACATTACCGGGAAGGTCGAAAGCAAAACCTCAAACCAAGTCCTGTCTAAAAACACCTAACAGTAACTTTAACAAGTTTTGATTATTTCTCCATTGTGAGCGAGAATAAAAACCTTTCACAGAAAATTTTTTATCTACATCTGTGTTTGCATGAACGCACGTAATAAAATGTCAAACCCGCGCCGGTGCACCAAAACTAAGAAATGTGCTAAATTGTGCTATCCTTGGACTCAAAAGGCTCAACATTCAATCTGGAATTTACAGTGAATAAATCAAACGGTGCCAAGCCCAAACTGATGGGACAATGCCGTTTTTAAAAGGAACAGCTGAGGTGCAGGTCAACATAAACATTGGCTTTGCTGGTCCCAGAAGAAAAAGGAGGATGCCGTCCTGATCCATCAGTTCATGCTGCTAAGCAACAAGTCTGGTAAACAAAATTGTCCTACACGCACGCATGTGCCGCTAGTGTGGCATAATCCCGCACACACTTGAGGGCGACCGAGTGGTTGTGTATCACCGGGTGTGATTGTTGCATCACTACGCCGCTCAGTCCCAGGAGTTTTCCCATGTCTTGTCTCTTGGTTTCTATATGAGCTCTAGAGGCTTGTGGTGTTTTGTGAGCGCTTCACTCACCGCTTCTAGCTTATAAGAAACTTGAATCTCTGATTCCAACTTTTTTTTTTTTTCGCGGGAGACTGATATGTCAAATATCACATCAACTTAAAACTAGATTTATGTTGTCTCCCAACAACATCCATTTATATTTTGGAAAGATTTTGCATACTGACAACATTTTAAAAAATTATAATCTTGTGAATGGCCTTACATGTGGTTGTTTTTGTTGTTTATATTTTCTCATTATTTTAAAAAGATAAAAACGGCCTACCTAACAAGTTTCACTTATCTCTCTGTCATGTACAATTCCAAAGACCAGACTGTACAAGTGGTGACATTCATTTGACAAGGTCTAAAAACTAAGAATATTAAATGTGGGGAAGAACCAGCCTGGATAAATCCATCCAGTAAAAAAACTGTACGTATAATTATATTAAAAAAATAATAAAAAAGAAACAACGGAATGTGAATCAGAATAAGCACAGGTGCAAACCATGTTTGTTCATGCAGCCGGCTTTGGATGTTCCTCTTGCTTCCCGCAGACTAATACTGTAGTAGACGGAGCGAAAACATCTCCTCGTTTCTGCCTCGACACACAAGCTTGTGTAAATCCATCCATCCATTTTCCAAAATCACTTAACCTCATCGGGGTCGTGGGCGTACTGGAACCTATCCCGGCTGTCTTCGGGCAGAAGGGCGTGGGACACCCCGAACTGGTTGCCAGCCAATCGTAGATGAACAAGCATTCACACTTGTGTAAATCAACACGTAAATGATACCCAACAGCCATAGTCTAAAACCAATCTTGAATTCAATGAAACAGGTTGCATGAAGTACATTTCCACGCCTGCTGTTCCATGTGATGAGGTAGGATGCTTTTATTTTTTTCACCATGAAAGCAAATGGAAATCGCCTGACCTGGTTTGACACGACAGAGTCTCTCTCCTTTTGTGTCCAGCGCTACAAGGAAAGAAGATCAATGCCAAGGGCTCATCCACCGCCCTTTAGGTAGCGTACCAGCCTCTTATCTCCAGCTTCATAATGATTCCCCCACTGGGACCCGACTGGGCCCAGTCAGCCGCCACATTAACGGCCATTTTGGGAAGCCAAGGCTTTCCAGTCATGTCTTTATGCTTCAATTAGAGACGTGCAGGTCAATAATAGTTTTGTTTGGAGTTAGTCACGTATTGCTTGATCGGGAGGCGCAGGGGTGGGCGGGTCACTTTAAAAAATGTACGCATCTCATCTCGGATATTTGGTTCTAGATTGAGTCAGCGGTTTGGCTTTCACGCACATCAACCAAGCTTCTTCGAGGATCAATGTTAGACTATTAACGTGTAATAACATAAGGATTCTTTGCACAGTTAGTCTTGGCTGTATGTATATTGTCGCTGTCCAATGAAGACTGCATAGCTCCACTTGTACTCTTAAAGCAACTAATTAAAAGCCACATAAGGCCTTTGTACGGTTACTTGTCTATTCGCACCCATGATGGAAAGTTGCGTTCGGGGCACATCTTGTTCGGTGTGGCAACAGTGATGATGCATTAGGCATAGTTTTGACACCGGATGCATCGCGCTCATTTTTATCCGCGTTTGTGCTGGGTAACGCAACGCTTTTGAGTAACCGTATGAAAAACTATAAGTTGGATATAATCAAAAAACACTCAAATTTGGAGAACTCAATTAAAATTTAGATTAACGCGATTAAAAAACATCAATGCGCTAAATATAACTAATTATTCGCAATTAACGTGATAATTTGACGCCTCTAATTAAAATGTGTAACAGTTGGGAATGGAGTCTCGTTTGTGTTAAACTGCAAGAATGCGAAACAGAGTTGAGTGTAGCTTGAGACGCATGTGTTCTCAACACATCGCGAACCCAGCGTGAGTCTAAGTGATGGAATTATGATGGAAAATACACAGACGGTTTTAACAAGATGTTTGACAGATGACTGCATATTTTTCAGATTGCTGCAGGCATGTACAAAATCAAGCATCGAAAAAGCATTTCAACTCAATTTAGCATTTAAGATGTCAAATTTCAGAGTCATGCTTTGGTGTCATTGTACGGTTTGTGGAAACAACCCTGTGAGTGAGGACGGAAATCAGAGTGCATTTTCATGATCTACTCTCGGTAACTCATTGGCTCCAGCTTTATGAATGTTTTGCACTCCTGTTTTGATGCCAGATTAATGGCGCCCGCAGTTATTCCCGAATGGAGGTGAGTTTGCATGTAGCTCATCTTCCGATAGGTGACATCACATACGTAGTTGTTCTTTAGAACACAAACCGGTTACAGCCGAGTAAAGTCGAGTCATGTTAAAAGTGTTATTGCGCTTTTAATCATAAAAAAGTCAAAAGCACAGGTGTCAAAGTCAAGTCCCGGGGGCCAGATCTGGCCCGCCACATCCTTTTATGTGGCCCGCGAAAGCAAATCATGTGCATCAACTTCCATGATCCTTGCTAAAATTGCACCAAAATGTCAAATTGTCATGTATAATAAATAATGTTGAGATTTTTGTGATAATTTTGTTACCCTGTTAAAACACATTCAAACAATAATTGAACAAACTACAATTGTCAATTTGACTGGTTTCAAAACTGGTAATCCATCAATTAGTTGTGTACAAGTAATAAAATATAAACACACATTAGTTTCACCGTGGTATCGGCCCACCGAGGGAAAATGCAACCCCAAAGCGGCCCGCGACAAAAATGAGTTTGACACCCCTGGTCTAAAGAATTAAAAAACCCACAGTTCATAAAAATCAATCTCCTGTTGGGAACCCACCTAACCGGGCAAGGAAAATGTGAGCAGAACCCCACAGGGCCCCCCCCCCTCCATCTGTGATTTCGTAATGAAATCACAGATGGAGGGTTTCCAGGTTGACCACCACAACCTGCAATAGATGCCAAGTGGGTGTCATCGGCGACAAGATGATATGAGTCCAAACGGCATTAAACTAGTAATGCTCTCCGTTTTACCTCAACTGCTTTAAGACACAATTGATTCAACACATCCCATCCATCCATCATCTACCGCTTATCCGGGGCCGGGTCGCGGGGGCAGCAGCTTTCGCAGGGAAGCCCAGACTTCCCTCTCCCTAGCTACTTCGTCCAGCTCTCCCCGGGGGATCCCGAGTCGTTCTCCAGCGTGTCCTGGGTCTTCCTCGGCGTCTCCTCCCGGTGGGGCATGACCGGAACACCTCACCGGGGAGGCGCTCAGGAGGCATCCGAATCAGATGCCCAAGCCACCTCATCTGGCTCCTCTCGATATGGAGGAGAAGCGGCTCGACTGAGCCCCTCCCGGATGACCGAGCTTCTCACCTTATTTCTAAGGGAGAGCCCGGACACCCTGCGGAGAAAACTCATTTCGGCCGCTTGTAACCGGGATCTCGTTCTTTCGGTCACGACCCATAGCTCGTGACCAGAGATGAGGGTTGGAACGTAGATCGACCGGTAAATTGAGAGCTTCGCCCTTTGGCTCAGCTCCTTCTTCACCACGACAGACCGATACAACGTCCGCATCACAGCAGACGCTGCACCAATCCGCCTGTCGATCTCCCGCTCCCTTCTGCCCCTACTCGTGAACAAGACCCCAAGATACTTGAACTCCTCCACTTGGGGCAAGATCTCCTCCCCGACCCGGAGGGGGCACCCCACCCTTTTTCGACTGAGGACCATGGTTTCAGATTTGGAGGTGCTGATCTTCATCCCAACCGCTTCACACTCGGCTGCGAAACGCTCCAGTGAGAGTTGGAGGGCCCTGTTTGAAGGAGCCAACAGCACCACATCATCTGCAAAAAGCAGGGATGCAATACTGAGGCCCCCAAAACGGACTCCCCCTCAACGCTTCGGCTGCGCCTAGAAATTCTGTCCATAAAGGTTATGAACAGAATCGGTGACAAAGGGCAGCCTTGGCTGAGTCCTACCCCCACTGGAAACGATTCCGACTTACTGCCGGCAATGCGAACCAAACTCTGACATCGGTGGTATAGTGACCGAACAGCCCGTATCAGGGGGTTCGGTACCCCATACCCTCGAAGCACCCCCCACCGAACTCCCCGAGGGACACGGTCAAACGCCTTCTCCAAGTCCACAAAACACATGTAGACTGGTTGGGCGAATTCCCACATACCCTCGAGGACCCTGCTAAGGGTGTAGAGCTAGTCCACTGTTCCACGGCCGGGACGAAAACCACACTGCAGTCTGATTCAACACAATTGGACAGAATTCGTTGCCATCAATGAATGGATTATGCACCAAT
Organism: Hippocampus zosterae; assembly: GCF_025434085.1. Classification (NCBI taxonomy): domain Eukaryota; kingdom Metazoa; phylum Chordata; class Actinopteri; order Syngnathiformes; family Syngnathidae; genus Hippocampus; species Hippocampus zosterae. Next base: position 16,440,128 of record NC_067458.1, on the reverse strand, counting down.
AATTCTAAAATACTGTCATATTATAATTAGGATTAAGTTAACCTATGCTAAACAGTCCCAGAGTGGGGGGCAGGGACCCAGCTGAAGTGGTGCCATGTTGGGGAAGGGGGAGGGGGTGGGAGGTCGCGCACATGTGGCGAGGGGAGACGTGATCTGAACTGTACTAAAGTGAAAAACACGCTTCCTCGTCCTCTCTCACACTTGCCCTTTGTCTTTCCCTCCCACACAAAATAGCAGAGAAGGTAAGTATGTATGTGTGCCCGTACATGATTGTGTGCGTCTGTGTGTGTGTCCCTCCCTACTGGTTCCGTCCCGAACGGCAAGGGTTAAGCCCCTGCCATTTTAACGCCACTGACGGATCAGACCATTAGGGTGTTACCTAACAAAATGGAAGCCTTTAACCCTGAATCCTCCGGACTGACTCTGTGTGCTCTTGTGTGTGTCCTTGTGCGTGTGCCCTCGTGAATGTGCGAGTGTGTGTGAGAGAGCAAGTCAGGGCCAGAGGCAAACGAAAGTGTGTGTAAGCATGTGTCCGCATGAATTCAACAACAAAACATTTACGTGTGCCGTTTGCGAATGATCACAGACACAAACGTGAGTGTTTCTAATCCCTCGCTAAGTGCATCCACGAGCGTCCGTTCAAACGACAAACATTCTTCTGAGCCGCTTTTCTTGAGAGCGCCACACGAGCCCCGCACATAAGCACGCCATTACAGCCCTCGGTGCCACACCGAGTAATTAATTGATTCACACGATTATCAGAGCCCATCTTATTGACCACCGAATGACCTAAAACATTTACTCGCCACAGTTAAAAGGAATTGCCTGCCGCAGAAATCTAAAATTACAGTCAAATTGGTTTCCCTGTAATCCTATAAAACCAGAAGCCTAAACCCACAAAAAGACTGAAAGACCAGGACACATGCAGTCTGCTATCAGATTACATTTCTCAGAAGTGGATGCAAACAGGAAGTGACCAGAGAAAATGAGGGGGTAAAAAGAAAAGCGAAAACGACTCCGACATACATCAAATGAGATAACTGGGAGAGGAACAAAACACTAGACTACAAGTTTGGCATGCCTGATGATCGTTGTTTTTTTTTTACTCTCCATAAGAATCACAATCTGTCAATCAAGAGCATGCCCACACTGACATTTCGTCCAAACAGAAGTTCGAAGAACATCAATCCCAGAAAAGTCAAATCCGTTTACTGCTCACTAAACTACACAGACATGTGTGTAACCAAAAATACACTCCTCTGTATGTACATCAACAACATCGTCTTAAAGCGAATTTTCGTCAGAAGGGGGGTCATGTAAAGATTAGGTTTTGGTGGAAATGCGTGGTCGCAGACCGTTCTCTGTATATCATAAGCACCATAAATTGTTGAACAAAACAATCAGCTACTGTACCAATAATACATTCAGCTGAAATGCTCATTAAAATGTCATCACCACATCAGGTTTTGAGCGATATTTTGGTCACGATGAACTCTCTAGTACCGTCATCCAGAATTTAAATTTAAACTAAGATTTTGACTGTATTTACTCTGATTCTTCTTATTGGGAAGACTGGATGATGGGTTCTGATTGGCCGAAGGTTTGAACGTGCTCGCGCAATTAAGAGCGCTCCAAAGTTCAGCGATGGCCAACATCACCAAAACTGTCTTTTGAGCGGTGCAGAGAATGACATGAAACAGTAAAGCAACATTACGGTTCACCCGATGAGTCATTCGATACGACTTTTGAATATTTGAACCACATGCAGTAACTTACAAACTTACAGTCATCAAAACCATTGTGTTTGTTTCTATTAAGAACATAATTGAGTTCCAGTATTGCTCCTTCAGGGACGCATCGAGACCTGCAGATGAGACGCAGTTTCAGGCAATACTGGTCATGCGGGTTCCACTTGTGAGCGGAAAAAAATGCATCGATATGATCTAAGACATGGGTGTCCAAATGATGGCCCGAGAGCTATTTGTGGCCCGCGACCTTGACACTCCCCGCCCCCCAAAAAATCATCACACTAAAAATGACATGACATGGGCCACAAGGTTAAAAGATGTAGGTGGGCTGAATGAGAAGTGTAGAACTTGTTTGTTTGAAGATACAAATGAACAATTTATAATTAAAAGGAGAACAATTTATCGTTACAACGCAGGAGTGAAGAAAGGTAATTCTATTTTAGAGGCAAAAAAATCATCCAGTCATCCAGTTTGTGATCTACGGCTGATTTATGAAGACATCACATTAATGATCCTTAACTAACTGAAAAAAAGGTGACATTACTACAGTTTGTTCATTTTGGGGGGGTTCTGAATGTGGAGATGGGATTCGGCTGCTGTGAAATACAAAGCAGTACTTATTCTGTGACATAAAAAGCTGTTGGCCACCCCAACATCCTCAACTATTTGCCTTGACACCTATAACAGAAAGCTAATGAAATTAACTAGACAATATAAATAAACAATCTTACAGCGAATTTCTTGACTGACTTTAGCGCATTTGAAAAAGTTGAAGAATTTTAAAGTGGACCCATTTTTCTGTATGCGCCCCTCAAACGAAAATGTTTGGACACCCCCCCAATCTAAGGCAACAACAGCCCTACGGTCAAAGTATTCACTGTTTCATGTTCGTGGCAAATGAGGAAAGCATGGATCAATGGGAGAGAGACGTGGTAATGATAACTGTGCATTTCTAGCAAAACAACATTTAGGTTCAGCAGAATCGTCATGTAGCACAGTTGATTAGTGTAGTCATCACGTACAAATTAAGGCATACTATCATATTTGTAATTGCCGAAATACACTTAGTGCAACATAGTGCTACGGCTTCAATCACTTTGCAGCATCGAGGTCAATCAAAGTGATTGTTGGAACAACACGACACAAATGAGAGTAGCTTGGATGGAAACATTTTGATGGTTGTTATTGAGCATGTTTACTCGTCTTTACGGCGTAGTGAGTATTGTTTTAACTTTGTCAATATACATGCGCGAGATCGTGCCAAAACGCGGTCGACTTTAGTCCTGCTTGGCTTGTCCGAAATTGTCGGTTGTTTTAATGCCAAGGTGCTCTTCAGGCGGAAGGACAGTTTTTATGTACAGCACTTAGCTTCTTTCAACACTTGACTAAGATAATAAAAATCGCAGAGTAATAAATTGAGTGGCCCTTGGTAATGGTCCCTTTCTGTTACCCTACATGCTACACATTTATTAATTAAAGGTTTTACGGTTGTGACAGCTGACCGTGAATCAATGTCTGTTATTTTAATTGTTTCTAAAGCAGCATCCCGGAACAAACCGTCTTCAGCCCTAGAGACTGTACAAGGCAAATAAGTCAAGAGCACAAAAACATGACTGTGGCGTGTGACTCAAAGACAATGGTAGAGGAAACATTTTAAGTGCAGTCGGGCACAAAACCAAAGTTGTCTGCTATGAACTGCACTCAGGATAAACTGCATACACATACACGAGTCTGTATGAAGAACAGGCTAAATAAGAAATGGGTCAGTCAACCAAATGCTTGCTCTGAGGCCCCCGGCAAAAGCGATACAGTCACTGGTCATGGTCATGTGATGAAACATGGCTATAAAATGGCCGCTTTGCCAAGGACCTCAAAACTGTCTAGGACAATGGGGAATCTTAAACGTGCCAGTACTCGTGTGTGCTGCCAACCAATATTTTGGGTGGCACTTTCGTTTCACGAGCACTTCCTGTTAACCTTTTTCGCAATGACTGAGCATTCGCAGACGTAGACCACTTTGTTTAACCGCATTCCACAGTGGAAGAAAAGATAATATCATAAACGTTTCATCACAAGATGGATCAAAAAGCTGTTTTGTCTTACAACGCTAAAGGTTACCACCAGTGAAAATCTGAAAAGTCGCAAAAGCAATACGAGTGGGAGACTTTTTTAAAATCTCAGCGGAGACGCTATAATTTCAATGTGTCGTTTGTGTAATGATGGTTAAACAGGTTGTTCAGAATGAATTCTGTTGAGCTGGAAAGATTGTCATTTAAGTCTTAAAGCAATGGATGCAAAATCAAGTGCACTACTTGGCAATGGCCAGCAGAGGCACTCTTGTTTTACCCAACTCATTTACGGTAGGAAAACAACGTAAAGTCGGTTAAGACCCAACTACTAGATGCAACCAGTACTTTATAAACAATGCATAAAGATTATGGAGGCGAAAAACAATTGAAATACAAGAGGTAGCTATCCACAGTCTCTTCACACAGATTCCACAAATGTGTCACATCAGGACCATGACACAGAATTTCAGAATCAAACTGCCATTTTGTTTTACACGGAAAGCAGCTGCAAATGTGTGGACGCTTTCAAATAGCCATCAGTCATCCTGCAATCCAAAAATTTGGAGATGTCCGCAGTAGCCTCTGCTGCGACGTCCAAAATCATTATAGTGCAATGACAATTGCTTTCAACACAAGAAGGTCGGAAAACTGTTTGTCAGGTTAAACTTTGCACCCCCTATCCCACCATTGTGAAATACACTTACTATGGAACTGAGGCAAAATATTCACAGGTTGACTTTGTCACCATTTTCTCTGTCAGTCTCGCTAGAGAAAAATGAGAAAAGGAATAAGCTGTTTGTCAAAGGTATCATCTTCTGAGCAGGTTCTGCAAATAGAAAAAATCCTTGCAAGCCTGATTTAGCAGAAAAAAAGTAATTTGAGTCATGCATGTCTGCTCACATCATTCTCAGCAAGTCTTTTCCATAAAAAAAAGACACCCCCCCCCAACCCCGTGCAAATCCATAGTCCATCATAAAATGCAAAGCGACGTGCCCCAATCGCTAGCCGAGGGTGGGAACTGGCTCTCATATGAGAGGGCTCTTGTTCAGCGTTGTAAAATGGAACCTCCAAAGACCAACCAAAATTATTCGGGGAAAAATATTCCTCAACAACGCACACATTTTTAGGTACCAAACTTGTCAGGATTAATACACCTCATTTCTGCCAGCATCAAAGGATTAACTCTGCGTGCGTGTGTGTGTTTTGCGAGGAGAGAAGAATTTGCACTGGCGGTTACCATGAATTAAGCAGACTCATTTCAAGCAAACACGACGCCGCTCTTCAACTACTTTTGTTCAGCGTTAGAGTATCTTTGTCAGGCCGGTTAGAGATATACCAGTAGTTGTGGTTGACTCAGCACAAGCGTTGACATCTTTTTGGTGCACAAGGGACTTTGTTTTGGATTTCCTGCCGTTGTGCAGTGAATTTGAGTCTGCCTGTCTGTGACATTTCTCAAGAGGGACACAAAAAGACAGATGTGTTTGGGAAGACATCCTATCCGTTACTGACGAGTGCAACCTATAAGGTGTGTCCTGAAAAGTTCCAGGACTATGTCATAAAAGATATATTTCAAACCCAAACTACAAGCTAAGAATTTTTCCTTACAATGTGGGCCAGACAATCAATCAGCAAGGCCACAGACAACCTGCAGAATTTACTTTATTCAGTGCACAAGGGAAAATGTGTAGTTTGAACTTGAAATACTGGATATCTTTTCTGACATGTTTTGTATACAAATAATGGTGCTCAAACATGTAGCGAGTGTGGGTTATTCCATCAATAGTACCCTAAATGTATCCCATAATGCATCTTGAAATGGAGCGAAAAGCCACAAGTAACTGGAAGAGGATTATATAAGCACTGCACCGAAATAGGATAAGCAAAGGAATAACACTGTATGTTACACGGACTCACGGGGGAAGAGGCAGGAGCCATCAGACAAATGTTGATAAGTGCTTTGGATGTAGTGGTTTTCCAAAATTCACTCACCTTAAAACAATTCAATTGATTTTTTTTTTTTATTGTTCAATATATATTTTGGAAGATCGACCATCTTACGTTGATCCGTTATGTTATGTAATTAAGAAACAGCAATGACCGAATTAACAGCGATGGGTTAAGTCATGGAAAAAAGTGACCTCCCCTTGCAAAAACAACAACAAAGACAAAAACAATTGCAGACAGTTACAGTAAGTAACGCAGAATTTATCATCAATTAAAATCAAGCCCAGGCTAATTGAACTATTCGAAATCTTAAATACGTTTATTATTTACTGTTCACTTCACAAAATACAAATAAAATAAACGTGAGCAATTACACGTCAATGTCCATCTATACAATGCTGAGGTCATAATTATACATAAAATTCAAATGGTACAGGTAACAGTATCCTAAATGTACATAAACGATTACACTGAATCTTGAGACACTTAGTTGCTGATGCATGCACACGTTGCAAAACGAGACAATTTGTGGACGAACTCACACTTGGTATGTTCCCCTTCATCTGGCAATTTGCGGGGGTCTTAAACGTAGGTGGCCACAACATGCCTCATTCAAATTACACTGCGCTCATAAACTAACCACCAGAGGGTCGTGGAATTGGAGAAATGAAAAACATTCTGGCCTTTTTAACAGATGTGCTACTTTTAATATTGTAACATAGGAAGGACGATATTGTGGCAACTTAATCTTGTGATATTGCCATTATGTTTACATCCCCTCTGTGGAGTGCAACAATCCATACAGAAGTTCCTCGGTTAAGGACAGTGCCAACATATGGCATTTCAAGTTATGAATGGGAATGTTATCACGCAGCTCAAGAAGATACGCTCGGTTACCGCAGAACTCACTGTTGTTCATTTGATTGTATCGATTAATTGCCTCATGTTTTTTTACACAAATATTTCCTGTAATTATAATATTTCACGGTTACAAACAGTGCACACAAACTGGTTTGTGAAGCGGTGCAAGAACACCCAGTCAAACAACATGCCATATTTACTTGTTCTCATTGCATCGTTTTAAATTTAGGCGGTGAGGACAAGCGGTTTGGAAAATGGATGGATGGATGGATGGATGGGCAGGCAGGTATTTGGCATGTCTGCCTCACAGTTTTGCGTTCCGACTTCCGACTGATTTGGTTGGTCTCCGCCATAGGATCTCCGTCGTAAGCCGGGGACCCCGAAATTCAAAGGGGAATTTGGTGATGGACAGACTAAGGTACTCGTCAGACGTCTTCAGAATGCAAATGTTTGCAAAACTAAATCTGCGTAAGAACAACATTATTACTGAGATAGATATTTCGCTTTGTCTTGAAGCCAGTGCGCGAAAGCTTATTTCAATGTGAATATGATTAGCATTTAAAACAATGGTATAACGCAGCAAGAACAAAGTGTTGTGAGGACAATGATTTGATTACGTGTGCAGTTAATCCGTCGTGGACAAAAAAAAGACAGACAGACACAGAGAGAGAGAGAGAGAAAGCGAAAGAGAGAGAAAACACGCACACCCAGGCGGAGGCACAAGCGTCCACCATTACGCTTCCATAAAAGGCTTTTCATGGTTGAGCTAATATGACAAAGTTTTAGGCTCAATGGCTTTACGGGAGCGTAATAATCGCACCTCAGCGAGGAGAGGGTACAAAAAAAGAAGTCTTTCAACTGGCCCACGGCAATGGGGAGAAAGTGAGGCCGGTGTTGGAATCAACTTAAGTGTTGTCAACTTTATAAATGCTAAGAAGGAAAAGAAGAAGCTATCTCAGGACTTACTATCAACAACCTGCCCATCTGTCCGGTTTCTGTCACCGTGGCTAACTAAAAGGCGAGCTAACGACCACAAGTCATTAACAGCATCCTTTTGAAAATAGAACACAATTAACACGCTCCGCAAGCGGCGTGTTGTCTCGGGTGTACTCGTGAAATGAGAATAAAAAGACGCGTGATATTTGGCTCCGAGTACGCGTGTGAATAGCGATACACACGACAGACAATGAAGAGCGACCTGATCCCTCGGAGCTAACAAGCTAAGTTAGCCTGCTAATGAGCTCATGCTAACTCTCTGGACACTTGCCTGCCCAGACACACTGTCGCTAATTTTATTCTTCACACGGACCAGTCGGGCGTTAATTAAACACGGAAACTCGTGCATTTTGCCCACTTTATACGATATCGCAGCCCACGCACGGGTTAAACGTACGTCATGACTTACTATTGCAGCATCTTAAATGAAGTTTCGCCAGTGAAGTTGGTGTAAATATCCAGAGTTTGGAGACGACGCACGCCGTGGCTGCGTTGAGGTGTGAGTGCTCCAACTGTTACCTTGCGCGATGCTAGTAGGCTAGCTCTGAGCTAGCATCGGCGGAGAAAGTTCCCCCGTATCGCCGAGATGTGATTGTCAATACAAAACGTGGTATAAGTTGTTACCGAGGACGGATGCTTGGACTTACAGAGTCTAACGGGTGCCCAGCCGAGTTCCCCGTGGTTCCCAGGGGGGTTGTGATACTGGTATTTTGCTATCTTCTGCTTATTAAAAAAAAAAAAGAAAAAAAAGAAAAAGAGAGAGAAAATCCAGGGGAACCCCTCTCCTCAGTCCGCTGCCACTCCGGTTGCTAATGTGAGCCACCACAGGCGACGTCATGCTGCATTCAAGACACCTCGGAAATGTTTCATTTCTAACTGCTGCGGTGTTGGGAAAACATGCTGCAGAGTTGTACTGTACTGAGTTTGCTAATTAAAAATAAAGTATGCAAATAAATCGAAGGGTCATTTTCATATAATTTCATCAATAATGGTATTGACTGCTGGAAAAATATAAACTTTATTATTATATTGTTATAAGTTATTCGTGAGTTAAAATTTTAGGCCTTCACAGTAAAGGCAATCCTTGTCAAAAGAGCGAAATGATAATAAATAGTTATAAATATTTAAGACAATTTCAAGAATTCCTACATATTGTGTGAATGCAAAATGGCAGCTACTTCAGCTCACAGATCCCTCTGGTGTATGACAACATAATGAAGTTCTATTCGCTTTCATTAACAGTAAAGACAGCTTGAAGATGAACATTTGTAAAATAACTTCAAAACCAAACTCTTAACACGCCAGGATGCATTTGCATTAGTTTTCATAGAAATGTTCCATTTAGTTAAAATAAAAAATAAAAATAATTACCATCTTGAGCGATACGCGGATTGTTGTTATTCGCGGGCCGGCCCAGGCACGAACATTCGCGGCAGTCGACTCACTGCCAATTTCCGAATGTCGTTGAAATGGTAAGTGGTCATCAGTGCGACCTCCAGTGGACATAATTAGCAACAACAGTTCTATTGAAAAATTGCCAAGCGTCCTGGAAAATGAGCCACTGCAACCCACATCTGCCTCAAGAAAAAAGAGAAGCATTTACACACACACACACACTACTATTTACTTAAGAGTTTAATCTTATAAATGTTTGAAATGTCCTTCAACATGGCAACATTCCACATATCTTTCGGAACACCACGACACACACAGTACATGTAGGAGTCATATCGTACCTGCTTTTTGGCCACATTGTTTAGTACCGTTTTGCATAGACACTGTATTCATATAAATAAATCAGCAAAAACGAAGTTTGTAGTTTCATATTTTTTAATTGGAAAATTATTGAAAACATGAGCATTAAAAACATATTCATTGATAGAGTATAACTAGTACTCGAGCTTAAAGTGTGTCCTTAAGAGAGTGCCTTAAATACCAAGCGTTGAAATCTCTACATCGTAAGGGCTAAAAATACATGACACTTTACTAAACTGACTTTATAAAATTTCGCTGTACAATAAAAGGTTTAGTGAGTGGTGACTCCAGATGCACAGACTGTAAAGAACACAATTGAGTCGAACTAATCGTCTCAAAATGGGAATTACAAAAAAAGTATGTAAAAAAAGGACAAGATTGGAAAATGATGGATTAAAAAAAGTACATAATTTGTAGAAATTAATATATTATAGAAATGGAGGGGGCGCAAAATGATATAAAACATTGCATGGATGTTGGATCCATACACAATGAACACTGAACTTTCATAGAAATGCACCACAACTCTAATTTCGCAAAAATGCAACATTCCAAATGATTATTTCAGGTGAAATATATTACAAGAGGTCATTTTACTTCTCTATTATGGATTTTGTGCAAAAAATATCTACCAAGTATAATCTTACTCGCAAACCCAGGTCAGGAACTAATGTACAATGAATCCAACGTCAGTAACTTCCATGCATATGAAAACAAAAAAAAATGAAAGCATGATGTCAAATATTTAACAACAGATACAAAAATATGAATAAATACTTTTTTCTACATCTTTATTAGCCTCCTGTCTACCTATCGCCCTGTCTTCCTGACAAATGAAAACGAAAGCTGGAAAATCGAGGACTCTGGGTGAAGTGAAGTAGCTCTTAAGTGGGGCGGGGAACCTTACTGTCATGTTAGCTACAGTCCTTTGAACAGATGTTTATGATCATATACTAAAGAGCTGCTATTTGTTTTTAGAATTGAGAGGGGAGAGAGACATAAGCGGCCCATCCCTGCTCGAAGCTAAACCAGTCCAAACGTCATGCCTCGATCCAACCAGACGACAACAGTAGTGGTAATTGTTTTTACAGCAAATTAAAACCGTGATAGCAGTGAACCAGGAAATTACAAAGTTACTTGGATCGGAATGAAAAACGATCTGGATAGCAACTTTTTAAACTACGTTTGTTGTGGTAATGTACCAGCAGCAAACACACACTCATGCTGTCACACATACACACACAGCCCCCCCACCCTCCCTCATAGTAGGCTTGCGAGGCTGGTAGTGGGGCCGTTCTGGGCTTGGATCTGGACAGGAGGGGGGCCGTCAGTCCACTATGAAACACAAAAAGAAGCAAATATTAGTTTATACATGTTTTGAAAGCATCGCAGAGCCTTCAATTCTTATCTGGTTGACTCCTAAGCTATTCTTATTTAATTTTTTTTCTTCACATAGGAAATAACCTGAATTCATTTGTTACAGGTTCAAACCGCTGCTAACATAAAATCATTTGAAGTAGGAATACTAATTTATCATTCCTAACTTTTGTATCATACAAGTGTAAAGAGATTTTCAATTTCTTCTTTGCCTCCGCAAACTCAACCATTGAGACATCTTTCCAGATAATTTTGGTTAAACTCAGAATTTTTCAAGTTTTCGTGCTTTCGACTTTCTGAGATTCTAATTTAAGAGCACTGGTGAGAGATGTGAAGTCCTCTACGTACACTAATGAGGTTGTGCTCGGGGAGGCTGCAGGCGGCGATGTGGTCTTGCAGCAGCTGTTGGGAGAAGTTCTGGTGCATCTGAGCTGCTTCGTGGGCATCCATGGTGTTCCCCAGCGCCTTGTTCAAATCTGTACGTGAAAGGCATGGAAAAAAATTAATTTGCAGTACGGCCAGCTTCTGGAGCTCAGATGACGTCCATGTCCTCAAAAAGGACATTCAGAACACAGATTATGTTCTGCAAAAAAATAACAAAATAATAACACTTGGTGAAATAAAAGTGAAGTACCTTTCAACAGCGCGGAGGACCAAAGCTGCACAGACATATCAGGAATCTTGCTGGCCAGCTGCATGGCCGGTACCACCATGTTATTGCTTTCCTGCATTGAACAATGCAGAAATTGCGAAAGCCGCTTGTGGTGATTGAGACACGGTGTTTATGAGGGAAAATTATGTTTTTCCCGAGAGGAGGGGGGGGGGGGGGGAGTATTGGCCATCGGAATTGTCATATGACAGCATAAAAGCCTTCAAAATAGAAGGGTCGAGAGAAACGAGAATGAAAACCAAATGTGTCACCTGTTTCTAAGAAGACATTGCAAGTAACTTTAGCAACCCAAAAGAAGCATCCGGATCAGTAACTGAGTCTTACTCTGTGGTTGCCCAACACATAGAAGATGTGGCCCAGCAGAACCAGCGAGCAAGCAGTTAGTCTGTTCAGGTCCTCTGCATTAGACATCTTCAGGGTTTCTCTCAAGAAGCGTCTGGAAAGAGAACAACAAGAATGTCTAAGTGTCTCAGGGTTGAGTCACAAGAGAAAAAGTAAAAAAAAATCCTCCTACTTGGCTTCATTGTAGCGGCCTTGGAAGAAGGACAACAGTCCCCGGATGTAGAAAGCAGCGGCGCGGAGGCAGTGTGAGCTGACCAAAGACCAACATGTTATTACAGCTGCATTGCGCTTGACAAAACAAAAGTCTTTCGCTGCTGAACATTACACTCACTCAAAACGTTATTAGATACACAAGCAAAAATGTATATTTATATTTCTAAAAAAATAAAACAAAAAAACGTGGTAGTTGTCAGTCTAAAAATAAATACAATTGCCTGATAGAAGGCCTTCTATCAGGCAAACAGGTTCAACGTTATCTTACCTGACTGGGAAGTTGTGGTCTGGGTTTATTCTCTCCAAGAGGCTGTACAACTGCAGGAGAGAGAAATATCAAAATTAACCATTTTACATGGTTTATTCCACTAATATTCTCCAAAATACCCTGAAATCTGGATTGAGTGTCATCAATTGCGCTTTTCACTTATAGCGCCCTCTGGTGGGCAAATTGTCATACAGGCAAATGTTCTCAACTTGGGCCTGGTCATGAATCAATTGCAAAAGGACTAAAACACATCATTTAAATGTGCAAAGTTCATTTTAGAGGATCCAACCATTCTCTGTACAGTTTATACTCGCAGGTGTGCTGCAGGTTATCCAAGTCAGCTGACTTTGGGCGAGAGGAGCCAAGAAACTAACCTTTGAGGCAGGATGTACAGTATTAACCAGTCGGCCATTCATAAAATAATATCGTGAAAAGGAGGTTTGAATAGAATAACACACCTCCGCGCACACAGAACATATTTGATAGAGTGTACCAACTTTGACCTTCCTGTGCTGCCTCTAACTTCGGCTCCGACTCCTCAACCTGGTACCACACCGAAGTCAGAATCAGGTAAGTAAATCAATAAAATAACTAAAGCTAGTCAGTGGAATTTTGCTGCTAGGATAAGCTGTGGAGAAAAAAACGTGACGTGCTATAAAAATAAAAATGACTGCAATTCTGGAATCTGCATGCCGATTTGAGTTCTAATCAGCATAAAAATCTAACCCAACAGATTTTTTCCCTCAAATTGTACCCCAGTGTCATCGGTGACAATTGGTATGTGTGTACCCCGCTTTGCTCCCAGCATCAGTTTGATATTTTTCTATTCCACACTGTATACTTCAAGTACACTACGCCCTCACGGTCATACCTCTTGGTGTCTGTTGCCTTCCCGAATGTAAACGCTGGCCAAATTGGTGACAATGTAAGTCCACAGCTCCTGGTGCGTGGTGAGCTGCAACACAAAAGACACACATTTGAGTCAGCAGGAGCGGACGCCACAGGGCAGCCAGGAAATCATCCAAATGCGTGCAGCAAAAACGGGGATGCGTTCACCCGCAAGGCCGTGGTAAACTGTGCCTCTGCATTATCCATGCAGTTCACAGAGATGCAGTAGAGGCCCTGAAAGAAACATACATCAAATGACTCCTCTTTATGCCTAAACACGACACCAAAAAAAAGGGTTGATATACTCACTAATAAAGTGTGGAGTTGTGCAGCATGGTTGGTGAATAACCTGGGAGACTGTTGGCAAAGCTGACACACCTGTGAGATCTGAAAGGAGAGAACGAGCGGTAGGGAGGGTTCATTTTGCAGCAAATAAGTGGAACATGCAGAAACAGAGGGAGGAAATACCTCCTGTAGCGCAGTGGCCTTGTGGCCTGTGACAAGCCTGCACATGATGATGTGCTCCAGTAGAATGACTTGAAAGGTAGAAAGGATGGGGCTGCAGTCCAACACTATCAAACAGACATCAAACGATGTAATGACGGGCAGTCCGCTACCATTGTTTAGAAAAAGCACAATGCACTCACTTTTTAATTTCTCAAGTTGCATTAACGCCTTGTCTGTGTACTTCTGTGCTTTCTCCAGGTAACCCGCTTGCATGGAGTGCATCACTGTCACCTGTCGCCAAGACGTCATCACATCGGACGGTCAATTAGAGGTCAAGGAAGTAAAGACGGGGGTACTTTCTTTGTTATTTGCGGCACTTATGAAAAGGATGTCCTACTTTTGTCACTGGTTGACAGCATATCACACAGGTGTACTTCGCTAAACCTCTTTTTAGTCAGCATCCAAGCATTCTAAAAAGATGTTTGTGCCATCCCTAACTGCAACATTAGCTTCTCGTCACTTATGTTCTACGTTTGTGTTATTTTTAACATTTTATATTACATTTGTGTAATAAGCGTCTGTTAGGACTGGAGTAGACCAAATGATTTCTAATGCAACTCATCTCAATTGTAAGTGTTTCAAAAGTCAACCTGTGCTATATAAACGTATTGGTAAGGGCAAAGTAAATCAAGTGCAATGCTTACCAGATAAACAAGGACACACATGTGTTCCTTAGGGAGCCAATGAAAGAGGTCAGCCGGGTTGCTGGGAAGGATCTCGTCATCGTGGAGTGTCGAAATGGTCTGGATGCACTGCTGCAGTTGCTTCAGACACGGCTTCACACTCTTCACCTGAAGGGACATGGACATGATCCTATCAATACATCATCCTAAGAAGACATCAGGAATATCCGCACAATCTGATATGACCCAGTACGAGAGCTGCATCTAAGATAACGAAGCAACATTTTGATTTGACACGGTCCCGAATGTACCTGTCCAGCATCCAGGTAGTGTGTGACCTGCAGGACCAGGAAGAAGACTCTGAGGGACTCCTTCTGGATTGGATTTCCCTGCCAATTCTCGACGATGGTTCCACACAGCGTCAGCAAGGGATGAACCTCGCCCAGCTTCCTCTCCATTAGCAGCAGCTGTTGGGCAAGGAAAACATCACTCAGCAAAAAAAAAAATCATTTAGAATCATTTCATAATTAAGAAAGGACACAAAGAGAAAAAAAGGGTGTAAAGAACTGATAAGGATTATAATTACAGGACTAAAGATTAAGAAAGATGAGGAAAAGTTTGACATTTTACAGAGATTAAGTAACAGAAGAAAATGTCATCATGGGGCAATAAAGAGCTTTTTTAATTTTGTAACTTTTTACAAAATTTTAATAGAAGTGACCCGACCACATTGATAAAGAGAAAGTCGTTACAAAAGAACAGTTGTTTAATGAGAAAAACTAAATCACATGTCACAAAAATGGAATGCCTTGCATTTTAAGAAAAAAGTGGCAAAACGTTTCTTGGCAATTTCATTTTTTTGTGGGGGAGAGGAGTTTTATAATATATAAAGAGAAACAGCCACACATTACATAAAAAAGTAGCAATTTTATGAGGATGAATGTTGTACATAGAAAACACAATGAAAAAAATACTCATGAGATAAGTTGAAATATTCATTTTATGAAAAAGCTTCATTTTATGAAAAAGTCTGGAAGAAAATGACGAGAAACAATTGTGATGGGAAGATAAGATTAAAATATTTTCATTGTAGTTTTACAATAAGAAAAAACATTTGGGACACTCGTGTAATTAAAAGAATGCTGAGTAAATAAAAAGTCTTATACAACAGCCAAGAAAAAAAAAAAGTCATAATTTTCCTGGAATGAAGAGGCAATTTATGACTAAGGAAAAAGAAAACTATGACATTCAATCCTGTAACATGACTATTGGACTTAATTCTTCTCATAATAACCCAAACTTATTTTTGACGCAACATTACTATTCATTGCCTTAAATGTGCCCTTTGTAGGCAATTCTGTAACGCCACCAATAAAAGTTTGACTTACCATGCCTTTACTGAGGAGAAACAATGCCCTTGAAAAGACAAAAGCATCAGGTCAGCATTCCTCACAATCAGTCAAGTGAATCGATATTTACGTCCACATAATTAAATGAGGCAGTGTCAATACACATTCCACAAAAATCAATCGCGGCTAAGAAAAGATGACACGGTTAGACATTGAACAATTGCGTTAAGATTAACATTTCTTCAGTCCACTTTGAGGATGTTTCAATGGCCAAACGACGAAATAAATCTAAAAATGTACCAGTTTGCACTTGTAAAACGTTAGCCGAGACGTACCTGGTGTATTCCGAGCCCACCACGCGGGCGTACTCCGCGCCAACGCCCAGCAGGTCACACGCTGACACCAAGTCTTTCTCCAGTGTATGAAGTTGCTGGGAAACAAGAAAATCCCTTTTGTGAAAGTTCAGCAGTTTTCACCCTCACTGTTCTGTTTCGGTCTGAACGACGCAGACACTGAACAGGGATAATCCACCCGGCAAATGTCCACCTTTGGAGGTCATATTGGAGCTGTGTGGAATCATATATTCTACAGTGTCGTAGCTGTGACTTATGTGTGGCCTTAAAAGGCGGGACCGAGCCTTGGTGAGTGACATGTGCGACAGTGAGGACAGTCTAGTTGGCGACTGTTGGTTTAAATTAGCGACTAGACTGTTACTTGGCTAACCATTACCAAGCCTGCGTGCCGAGTGTCTTGGCATCAGTTATGGGTCAGAGATGCTCATGTATGGATGTGCTATTTACCCGTTTCTTCTGCTCTATCATTTGATTTCGAGGGCACTGAGGGGCGGTTGAAACAATCCATGACCAGTTGCGGGGACATTAGGGTACATTTTAACAAGTGGTGGGAGACTATATTAAATTAGCTAATTACCGGTAGTTACTTTGTGTAAGTGATTGCAGATGCTGAAAGTACGTTGTGTAAGCCAGTTCATCTTCTTTATTACATGTGAAATAATTCTAAAATTTGGTAAATTTCTTTCACGGATTGTTTCCTCCGACCTTGTCGACATATTCGTTTTCTTTTTTGTTATTTTTACGACAGACAGTTGCGCTTGCTTCCGGAGCAACAAAAGCGCTGCAAAGCTGTGAGGTGAAGATTTTTATACCTTAAGAGACGAAACGTCAGATGCTATTGTCAAAAGATGGGTTTATCAAGACAGATTCTCATGCACCAACCAAACGGCGACAGGCTCGCAAACTAGGCAATAAAGCATGAAAAACTGCCCCCCGGTCCCCCCAAAAAATGCATGGAATACTTTCATTTTCAACATCTTTATGCAGTATGCCTTTCTGCAACAACTGCAACCACAACAAAATTGCAGCGTAGATTGAACTAGTGTGTCACTGTCTCCAGGTGTTGCATAACCAAATATTTTTTCCCCATAGTTGATGCTATTGTGATGAAAGGCAAGACCAAATCAATTCGGCAACGACATTGCAACCGTTTTTTTTTGTACAATGCAGCATGTCCTCAAACTTTTCCGGTTTTAAGTGAAGACATATTGTGATGGACTGACACAGAAACAAATTTAAGCAAGTATTAAAAATGCACTTCACCATTAAGGTGATTGTCGGTGTTGTAATTAGTGGGAGCCCTGCAAATATTTAGCTTTAAAGAGTCCTGTGTTGTGTTCCATAGCATGGTATGTTGTAGGAGAAAAAGAAAAAATATTTCCCCCTTTTTATTTAACACGTACTTTCAATTTTAGGACAGACTTGCATATTTTGTTGGTGGCCATGCTATATAGCTTCAAGGATGAATAAAGTTCTTATTAAACGGTTGTTGTCCACACATTCTTTGGACCGAACATCTAGGCGATGAAGATGGCACTTCACTTGGTACTGCTGCCCTCGTACCATGCTGGCAGTCCTGTGGTTCCACTGGTCTAAAATGTTTGTATACTACAGACAATCGGAATAACAGAACTAGTGAGATTGACTGCTAAAATGATCAAGAACCTTACACTGCATACTCTCACACCCGCGCAGATATATGAAGATGTCACCTTGTCAACCTGACATTTTCCTGCCCCTCAGAGTGATACTGTCTGGCAGAGTGTCAATCGCCAGCAATGGTAGCAGACAAGTCAGTCGAAAGTCCTGTATATTGGCTGCTTGGAAGACGGGATGTCAAAAACACGTGTGTCAATAAGTCAACTTCAAGCTAGATGTGGAGTAGTGAAGCTGACTCGGCGATTCATCTATCGAATCCCTAATTGTCGCCACTACACTGAGATGGCACCGACATTTAGAAGAAAAACAAGCGCAGTGCTCCCACTCACTCTGGCACTACAATCAATGTAATGGTGAGTTGTATTTTTGAGAATGTTTTAATTTGCTTACATGACAGTCCATTAAAACATCACCCTTCGTAAGATCCGGTGCATGTTATAAAAAAAAAAAAGGTGGGAGACCACTTCTACAAAGAGCTGGTCATTAGGAAGGATGCAGGGTTAAGGCTTTAACTTGTATGCTATTTTGACCATTCTTTCATCCAGAATTTGATACATACCGCCAGCTGGAACAACAGCCTGCAGTGCCAATACGGTGTTTGTTGAGATATTTGGATGGCCTTGCGTAGAAGAGGTTTTGCAGAGTCCACCAAATTCTGAAAATGGATGAGCAGTTACAGCAGATGTGAATGAATCCGAGGTTATTCAATGCAAATACAGCGAAGTAACACGACTGCAATCAGCACCACCGTGCAAGCTTGTGTACTGGAGTGGGAATCCACAAGTACATCAACGTCTCAATATTACCTGTTGGCAGAAGAGTTCCGATAAAATGCTTGCAGCCTCAAACTTGACATCTTCGAACTGAGGAACTTGCTGGGATATATACCACTGCAAGAGAAGAAATACAAACGTTGTTAGAGTCCGAAGTCACCTTGTTGTTGTTCTCTGTAATATTGGACCATTTAGAAACCCATTCACAGCTAATTATGTACAGCACCTAAAAGAATGAAAGCGCCCGACTGAGGGCGAACGTGTCATTATGTAGTGAAGCAAATGGTACAATTACAAACTAGCGATAATGCGACGAACTGACAAATGTAAACGAAGCGCTTAAAATGCCTTCGGTGTTTCGTTGTTTCCCAAAGTGTGGCCTAGACCCGCCGGCTCCGCCGCTGCATCCCCGCTCTTTCCTAGCTCATTAAGCCGACTCACCGCCTTCTCCAGGTGGCTGCGGGCCAGATCGCTGTTCTTGGTGTGGTGGTAGAGGACCGAGCCCAGCTGGAGATGCGTACGGGCCTCTATCCTCTGTGGCGGTTTGAACTGGAACACAGCCTGGAGACAATGGACGCAAAGGCGGATTTTGGGCGGACTGGAGGTTCGGAAATGCTCCGCAAAGCCGAGCAGGGCGAGGTACCAGCGCTCCGGGGCTTCTACGTTTGACGCCATTTTCCCTGACAACAACAAGTTTTTCAGCGCTCACAGGCCAGGCTGCTGGGTTGCCAGGTGCCGACTTTGAAAGCCCTCTGTCCCAGCTACTATGTCCAATTCGCCCCCCCCCCCTTTAGTTTTCACATTTGTGCATTTCTTACTTTTTTTCATTACAGTTTACTTGTGTCACGAATTCACAAAATATAGCAACCTCAGAGTCTATTAGTGTTTTTGAAGGAATATATGCAGTGTGAATACAAGTCTCCACATCCCTGTTGAAAAACGGAGACCAAAATCACTAATTTCACTAGTAATGTGACTTTACAATTTGGGTGAATTGTGAAAAGTTCCAAATACCAATTCAATGTTGGCACAAAAAAATCTGATTTCTGCTAGAATTAAAAAACAACAACTAAAAAGCAAAAAAAAAAAAAAGCCTACTGGAACATCTGACCTTATTTGCAGCTTATCTGAAGAATTTTAAATGGTGGCGATGCATAACCACTGCCATATAACATCAACTGATTGGTCCACTGAGCATAACCACATCCCAGACAAAGCCACATTATTTAAATCTTTTTTTAAATATTCCCTCATGAAAATAGTTTTTTGATCATTCGACTTTTTCAGAAATTGTTCCACACTTTTGCAACCCTATGTCTAAATGAATTGATAAAACTAGAAACACACTGTATACAAAATACATCAAATTATAATGCAGAATCTACGTTTACATTTTGGCCTGTTTAACTTCGGTCGACATGCTTTCGTTTTTAAAACGCTGAACATTTAAGGGACGTATAGGCTAAGAATTTGGCAACCCAAGATTTCGGGAAGTGTCGCGAGAGTTCACTTGTGACCTATTTCGCTTGTGGGCATTGTAGTCCAAAACAGTGGGTAGCGTCGTCCCACTTTCTTGAGGACGCGGACCGTGCCAGACAAAACCAAATAATCTGGTGCGCAGCAGAAGAGGCTCAATGCAGATTGATTTCCTCGCGTCTATCGCCTATAAAAAGGAGCTGGAGAGTTTCACAATCCACCAGACTTTTACAACCATTTCCCTGAGGAAAGGAGTCGGGGATAAAACAACGCGAAAAGGCTCTTTGGACTTGAGTTGCAGCTGGCGAGAGAAAACAAGCCGTCCATGCAGCAATGTTGCCATAACACCTGGGAAGCCCGTTGAGGTACAGTACACAATATTATAGCGTTTCGTCAAAATGCATGATGCACTGGTTACCTAGGGTTTAGATCGGACGTACGGTCAAAGAAATGTATTGTTTGTTGTTTGTCATTGACAAGAGGACAGTATGTTCCAAAACCCACCCCCCCCACACACACACACTGTTTACGCCCCCCCCCCCCCATTTGAGTACGATATTGCATTGGCACAGCGACTCGTGATCAATCAAAACAGGGAACACAAAAAAGGGAACATGCTTTGCTGCAGGATATTCCTAAGCAGTGCTTATTTTGCAGAGATCAGATCTACCTACATTGGTTCCGAATCATGTGTGTGCGTGAGAGTGACCAGCACCACCAGTGAGGGACACTCATGGCCCACCGCGTGCACGACCACCAAAGCCGCCTGCCAGTAGCCCAGGCCACGGTACTGACCCTGCCTCCTTCCAGCCAAGCTAAAGTGAGTCTCCTTTAAAAAATGAGGCCGATGTGTTACATAACAGTTATTTGATTCACGAGATTACTGTTGAGTGATAGTGTAAGCCTTTCGAGCATTTTCCCAATATCCTTGATATTAAATCTAAGGACTAAGTACTAGTATGCTCTTTGTCCTCACTACTGTAAATCATAACCACGGTGAAAATACTGCGTCTTACTAGTAACAGGGAAGCACTTTAAAACGTTACATTTGAGCTACGATAGATAACAGGCTGCAAAAGTGCATCGCTTGCCTCAGTTTCAGGCCGTTTATCATCATGCCGTGTGCGTGCGTGCGTGCGTGCGCGTGTGTAAGGGTAGATCCCGTGAGATTAGTTGATCGAAAAGTAGATCTTCGGTCCAAAAAGTTTGGGCACCCCTGCCCTAGATATTGACGAGTTAAATTTTTTTAAATGTCACCAGTAGTACCCATGTATTCTACAGTTTTACCTCAAGAGCTGTGAGTCCTACATTCATTCATTCATCTTCCGTACCGCTTGATCCTCACTAGGGTCGCGGGGGGTGCTGGAGCCCATCCCAGCCGTCTCCGGGCAGTAGGCAGGGGACACCCTGAATCGGTTGCCAGCCAATCGCAGGGCACACATAGACGAACAACCATGCACGCTCACACTCACACCTAGGGACAATTTAGAGTGTTCAATCAGCCTGCCATGCATGTTTTTGGAATGTGGGAGGAAACCGGAGCACCCGGAGAAAACCCACGCAGGCCCGGGGAGAACATGCAAACTCCACACAGGGAGGCCGGAGCTGGAATCGAACCCGGTACCTCTGCACTGTGAAGCCGACGTGCTAACCACTGGACTACCGGGCCGCGTGAGTCCTACAAGTATGCCAAATTTGTTCTGCAAGTGAGGACAAAAAGTTTACTAGCTTAAGGTTGTTGTACTGCCAAACTCTTTGTCCACACAAGTAGGACAGTTCAGGGAAATGTACTCTCATTCTAGTAAAATGAGTGTCTTTCTCTCGTTATTACCTTCTACGACAGTATGACATTTTTCCACAGGGCAATTTTGGCATAGTAGTCGGACTTCATGTTATTCGTGAGGTAAATCTGTGCCCTAGTTGACAATATTGTGCAGCTATTATTACCAGTGGTATTTTTTTAAATTTTGCCACGATTGTTAACTTCAGCAGTACTCGTAGTGCGCCAATGTCAACTAGCACATTGTACAAATAGTAGGCACAACAGTCTTATTCGCAATTACAAAAGAGCATTCAAGTACATGGGCGTTAAACTGGAGACCGAAAACATTTTCAAAACGGCTTTTTATACTGGAACCAAGTTGGCATGGAACTCACTCATTGCACCACTACAGTCATTAGTCACACGACCACGCCCTCAATTGAAAAAAAAAATACATAAATAATAATAAAACCTCAGAGCAACCGTCAGCTGCATTTAATCCACAACTGCTCCTAATACATAATCATATTTTTTCATGAAATACCAATTTACCATCAATGGCCCCTTGGTGGAGGTTTAAAAAATCATACATCACGTGCCCCCGTGCTCAGCTCAGTGTTGTTTTTGTGACACCGCCAGAAAGAGCGTACCGCAGTAGTCAGTCTTGCCTCGGCTGGCATTTGTGGTTGTAAATAGCAGTAATGTACAAGTCGGTCCAAAACTAGGTCAGGTTACAGGGCCTGTTTGTATTCGCAAGCATTTTTTTTCCTCCACATAAGAAGGAGTATATATTGAATGAAACAGTACCAGTCACGCTGTCACCATAATAAAATATTTATTGTAATTATGATGTAAAGTAACATCTGAACATTCTTTCGTGTCATAGTCCGAAAGTGAAATAGGTTGTGAGCTGAAGGGAAAGCAGGCGAGCAAAATTAGCTTGCATGGTAGCATAGTGGGAGAGTCTGCGTTCAGATCTCTGCCGCTCTATGTCATCTGGCTCCTTCTCACATTTCAGAAACATGCGTGATATGTTCGTTGAAGTCGGAATTGTTCGCAGGAGACCATATAGTGGAGATTTAAAATAGATACGAAATAAAGGCAAGTATTTTGGATTTTGTCATTTTGCTTTGGAGTGTTATGGCGAGGCGAGGCAACTTCATTTCCATGAAAGAAATTCTGTTTTGAGTCTGATTTTATTGTCGAATAATTCCATTAGGATTTCTTCATGAAGTCAAGTACAGTATTCATCTACAACATTTAAGCTTATTTACAACGAAAAGATATTTAAAAGCAAAGGAAACACATAAAAAGGAGCTTTCTGACAGTACTAAAAGACTGTAGAGCAGATGTCAAACTCAAGGCCCGGGGGCCGGATCCGGCCCACCACATCATTTCATGTGGCCTGCGAAAGCAAATCAAACATGTCAACTTCCATGATCCTTGCTAAAATCTGTTCCGAAATGTCAAATTGCCATGTGTCATAAATAACGTTGAGATTTTCTTATCCTGTTTACACTCACTTGAACAATAATTTCAAAACAGTAGCCGATTTCAAACGTAGTAATCCAGTCATAATACAATGTGATGATTAAATATGTTTTTACTGTCATAACGGCCCTCCGAGGGAGGACATCACTCCAAAGTGCCCCACAACAAAAATCGGTTTGACGCCTCTGCCGTACAGTGAAAATGATTTTTTTTTTATCATGGATTTTAAAGTACCGGTATTTATACTTGGGGCTGATTTCACTCCCATTGGCACTTTATCCATTTGCGTGCAGCATAACATCTAAATGCTGATTCACCATGTTCGTTTTGAAACTTGGGCTGCGCTAATCGACCCGAGTCTGCATGGGGAGGGATTCTGTCCGTCCGGATAGCCAGTTGTCACGTCCGCGGAAGCAATTTCAGCCTTCAAAATAGCTTCTGGCCTCAGTAAGTTGTGAAATGGCGCTGTATAGCCCTCGTGAGGCCACTCTTATCACTCCTGAGTGGCTGTTTATTGGGCTCAGCTGTCCTTGAGGTGTCAGAAAAATAGGCACCTGTCGACATGTGCATGCGCTCACGTGCGCATATATGGAGTAGAATATCCAAAGTTCACACAATCTGTTGTGATGTTTGTTTTTGTTATAGGATACAAAATAACAGCCATGCCATTATTTTTATTATTTTTATTTATTTATTTTTGTTGTATTTTTTTCTTATCTTATTTGATGTAGTTTTTAACATTGTACTCGTGATTTTAACTGCTTGTTGTAAGGTGTCCTTGAGTTTCTAGAAAGGCGCCCACAAATAAAATGTATTATTATTATTTCATTGACCTCATAGTTTTGTTGTTGCCTCAGTAGTATTTGAGTGTGGAAAACAAAAAAAAAAAAAACATTCAACAATTTCAACAAGCAAGAAGACTCCAGTTATATTTACACCTTGCAATATGGCAACAATGCACTATTAATGTGAACGTGATCGATGCAAACTCTCAAACAGGACCTCAGGCCCACCTGGACGGCGTTGGACTCCCTGCTGTGCGGGGCGTTCGCCGGAGCCGTCGCCAAAACCGTCATCGCACCCCTGGATCGCACTAAGATCATCTTTCAAGGTAAGGGGCGGAAAACATTCGAGATCAGGCCATGGAAGGTTGAAACATAAATCATTTATTTACCGCCAGGTTTTCTTTGCTCACTGCAGAATGTTAAGTGTCTGATGTAACTGTTAACTAACCGCTAATCCTCTTATTAGATGTTTAGCCTACATGGGAGAGAGCTGGTTGTTCTAAACATGTTGTTTTTCCATTCCTTAGTCTCCTCAAAGAGGTTTTCGGCTAAGGTGAGTTTCACTTTCATCTGCAAAAATGTTTTATTTTGGCACGCAGTTGTTCAGCACCAAAACGTGATTAAAGTATGTCACATATGAATACAGTGTGCAAAAACGATAGCGATGACAAAAATAGTCATATAAGGGATACCATCTAACCTTCTCACCTTTACCTCACGTTTGTTGTGCCTTGACACGTGATATTAACATTGCAGAACAGTGCAGAAAACATACAAAAACAAAATGCCTGGTTTGGTCTGTAACTCCTCAAAAAAATGGGCAAAAATCTTTCATCATTGTTTCAGCTGTTGTTTTCTAATTCTTAGATTCTCAGTCTGCTTTAATGAAAGACTACATACATCTGGCAATATTTACGGTTGAGAGGCTGAAATTTAGATCATTTGGACATCTTTAAATTAAACAAGATCGCTAAACAATTAGCAATATAATTATTGATGAATTTAATAAATTATTTGTTGCACTTCTGAATCTGATACAGATAAAATGTTGGGATAAAATTACTTTTTGTTTGGCATTGGGAATGAAAAAAAATTTGGATTGAAAAAACTGGAAACAAGGGGGGGAAAAGAAAAAACAAAAAAAATTGTTTTTTGTTGTCGTTTTGTTTAAAAACAAAATAAGCAAAGAAAAACGTCACAACAAGCAAACCAAAACGTCATTTTGGTTATTAAAAGTAAAACTCGTTCAAAACATTTTTGTTGCACCTGAGGGGAAACGTTTTTAAACAATAAATAAATAAGATCAAATGAAAAGTGACCTCAAAATTAGATGGGGCAAAAAAAAAATCCACAAAATGCAATTCTGTTGTTTTTAGATTAAACATTCCAAAATAATAATAATAACTCTATTCCAGATTTTCCTTACTGGGGCTTTGGAGCCATTCAAAATGAACACTTGGGTCTGTTTCTCTATTGGGTATTAGTACAATGAGACATCTCTCGCTATTCTAACCCCCCAACCCCCGCCCCCCCTGTAATGCGCCCAAACAGGAGGCATTCAGGCTCATCTATAGCTCGTACGTGAAAGATGGGCTGCTCAGCCTGTGGAGGGGCAACTCCGCCACCATGGTGAGGGTCATGCCATACGCTGCTATCCAGTTCTCGTCCCACGAACAGTACAAAAAGGTGCTCGAGGGCCACTACGGCTGTCAGGGAAAGTAAGCTCCACCCTGATGACGTTCACAATAATTTATTTGTTTTATATTTGTCACTGCAACACTTCTTTGCTTTGTTTCAGAGCTCTTCCACCATTCCCGCGCTTCCTGGCCGGCTCAATGGCTGGGACCACCGCTGCCATGCTGACATACCCGTTGGACATGGTGCGGGCCCGCATGGCTGTTACAGCCAAAGAAATGTAAGGGTTTATCGTGTGGATTTTGGCTAATGTTACTCCATGAGTCGTGACTTAATATCTTTTGGGCTCTTATCGATATCCCCACCCCAACATAATCGAAAGAGAAATAAAATGTTGCCGACTCAGTTTTTGTACTGTAAGATCAAATCAGTCTGGATTGAAAGTCAAATCTGTCTCGTTTGATTTTGACAGGTACTGCAATATCATGCACGTCTTTGTGCGCATTTCCCAAGAGGAAGGTTTTAAGACCCTCTACAGAGGCTTTACACCTACAATTCTGGGTGTCATCCCCTACGCCGGCATCACATTCTTCACTTATGAGACCCTCAAGAAACTTCACACAGGTACCTAGAAATATCGGGACGCCTGGTCCTTTACGTCTTCCTTTCATATATCATCTCTACAGCAGCGTTACCTAAATTTGTTCACCGAGGTTCACATACAGACAAATTAAAGAAGCAAGGGCCACAAAAAAAATGAAGCAAATAAGAATAAAAAGCACTCAACAACAACAACATGCTGTTGTAAAATATATCAGAATCAGGATTACCGGTAAGTCATTTTATGGTGGCTTCTGGTGTATGCGCCTGGGCCAACAGGGAGCAGTTTTATATATCGATTTACAGTCTCAACTGCCAAGTAAGTCTCATGAATAATAGTTGTTTTTTGCAGAGGATAAAGAATATATGTCTGGGAATATTGTTTGTTATATTATCTGTATTTTCATGTATAGAGTTGCAGAAGGTATCATCTGTGATGAATGAAAGTTCACCGCACCCTGCTCACCCAACCATCTTTTCTTTCCGCTTCTTCTAGAAAAGACAAAACGAGCTCAGCCGTACACCGTGGAGCGCTTGGCTTTTGGCGCGTGCGCGGGTCTGATTGGACAGTCGGCATCGTACCCTCTGGATGTGGTCCGTCGGCGCATGCAGACGGCCGGCGTCACCGGCTCCGCCTACAACACTATTTTGGGCACCATGCGCGAAATCGTGCGCCATGAGGGCGTCGTGCGCGGACTCTACAAAGGCCTGAGTATGAACTGGCTCAAGGGGCCCGTCGCCGTGGGCATCAGCTTCACCACCTTCGATATCACGCACAGCCTGCTCCTCAAAGTGCACCAGATGGGCTTCTTCGCCCACTGACTGGAACAGTTTGGACCAATGGAGCTCAAAAGCAGACTTTAAAAAAATAATGACAGAAGAAAATAATGACTATTAAGCAAAAACCTGTTCTATGTTTGCACTACTTGATATTTTTTCAAGAGAATCTGAAGACTGCCTCGATTAGCTTCGATTACAATACAGATTTACATGGGTTGTGACCATACTTGGGAATGATTTGTCCTAAGGCTGAACAATTTTGAAAAATAATTGAATTGCGTTTCGCCCCCTCCCTCAAGAATACAATTGCGATTTAAAACAATAATTTCCATCCAGGTCCACTTCCCATGTATTTTTTTTTTATACAAAAAACAGCAAGAAATTAATCGGCATTACTGGTACTATAAACATTAATATCAGATTTGTTACACCTGTACATAAATGTTTTGGTCTACAAATTATCCTTGCGCTAAAATAAAAGTGAATGAACCATGAATGTACTTGAAAAAGTTTATATACTACAACTCAAGTTTTAAACTCACCAAGCACTTTCACTTATGGTCTTTTCAGCATTCAAGAACAAGTTTTACCAACTTCTGTCATTTCAACTTTTCATATTTCATGAAACAATGGCATGTAAATAAATTGACTGTGCTGCTTAAGCACTGAATTTATGAGCCTATATGACAGAGAAGTGGGATTTTTTTTTCTTCCCAAATTGCAGCCTTAGAATTATTCAACCCCGGTTTGTACCTTACTGTATGTTTTCATATGATGAATGTCCCTTTCAAGCACTACCATGGTGATTTTGACTATAATCATGAGTTGAGCTCAAATAGCTTTTATGAACGCCAACAAATGCATTTGTGGTTCAGATGTGCAGAAGGTAGCCGGGCATGCTTTAATTGGACAATATGAGAAGGAAATCCACATATCGATATTTTAAATAAAAAGATGTGTTTATTATTGGTACACCTAATTTAGTCATTCAATTTATGTATATTTTCCAATTCAAAGTGTGAATGAAACGCCTTTTCTGTCAAACGCAGCAATGTCTTATTTGTCCACAGGAGGGCGCCCTGTAACAAATCATACTAAATGCGCAGAGTGACAGTGAAATAAAAACGTGGTTGCACATTTATGTCATGTTCATATCTGTTTTACGTCAATATCAAATATTTTATAACCGTTAATTCAATGCGACAGTTCATACATATTGATTTATTTTAATAATTCCGTGTTTTTTTCGGTACTGTATTTTACAAAATAAATCGGTATAATTGCCTGTGTTACATATAGATGTTAAGGGTCCTCGCTTTACGACGGTATCGACATACGGCATTCCAAAATTGTCACGTGGCAGAACAACAAAACCCAATTACAGTTTTGAGTGAGTGTGTGTGCGTGTGCGTTAGTATGCTAGATTTTCTCCTTTAGGTGGCAGCAGTGAAATACGCGAACGTGGAGTTGGGGGGAGTCGGGTGTGAGGGGTGTTCGTCACACCACCACATGACCCGAACTTGACATCCCCGGCCCACACGGTTTTAAGACTTGTAAAAAGTTCTTTGTCAACACTGCCCAATGGTTTGAAAGCGTTATTTTTTAAATATCGATTTAACAAAGGGCAAAAATAAGAAAATTATTGACACTGAATTACTTCACATTATAAATATGATTATATTTCATTTTAATCTAAATTCCTTACTTCTTAATTCAGATTGAATGACTGCAGATTTGGTCTATGATGCATACATATGGGTTTCCATAACTGAACGAACTAGAAATCCATCCACACGAAGCATTATTGTGCCATTGTCAGTTAAGAACGTAAATGCCTCGTTCATCTTCTGAAAGGAATTCACCTATATCCTCCATTTCATTTTCATCTTTTTTACAAGTGTTGAGCAATAAGAAGGATGGATGGATGGATGGATGGATGGATGGAGCGATCCTGTCCTCCGTCTCTCATCCCCCTTGCCTCTGACCTTGACTATGAATTATGGGATGTCCTGCCAACAGACAGGGCGCATAGGCCTGGTATTGCAACAATCGAGACAATACCACCAGGTTGATGCAAGCGTGGTCATGGGGCGGGTGATTGAGTGAGAGGAGGAGGGAGGGATAGAAAGATGCTTCTTGAAGGCGCCGTTGCCATAGGTAACCTGCACCCGTGCCAAGAAGAAGGGGTGCCTGACCATTTGCATGTACTCAAATGTGGCATGAATAATTCACTTTGGAGCCCTTCGCCCCCGCATGGCGGACAATAGCTGTTCACACATACACAAAATCGAAAAGAAATGTGACGGCAGGACAATAAAAGCATGCCGAGATGCGATTGGGATGCATGCGGCATCATATTTCACATGGTGAGTTCTTCTGTCTCGCTCTGAATGACCTCAATCACAATGGACGCCGCATCGACGGGCTGCGTGGATTCCAGAAGAACACCCTATTTGTGCATGCTTTCTTTAAAAATAAAAAATAGGGAAGCCTTGCGCTGTTTAAATGTTTCCTTTATTTTTTGGAGCAATTACCTATAACACATGCAGTGAACCCAATTCAATAGAATGTGAAAAAAACAACAACAAAAAAGAAACCGGTTTCCCTACATTTTGGCTTCAAATCAATGGCTATTGTTCTGCTCCTTTTTGGGTGCGTGCTTTGGTCTATATTCCATCCATCCATTTGCTACGCCGGTTATTCATACGAGGGTTGCGGGTGTGCTGGAGCTTTTTTCGAGCGGGGGACACCCTGAACCGGTTGCCAGCCAATCGCAGGGTGCACATGGATGAACAGCCATTTCGCTCACAATCACACACACGCACAATTTTGATTTTTCAATCAGCCTGCCATGCATATTCTTGGAATGCGGGAGGAAACCGGAGTACCAGGAAAAACCCCCACACAGGCATCGTGAGGAAATGCAAACTCCACACAGGAAGGCCGGGGCCGGAATCGAACCCTGCACCTCTGCAGTGTGAGGCAGACTTGCGAACCAGTGGTCATTGTGCTGCCAGTATAATACAGACAAACCAATATCGTGTCTTGAGATGGTCTCAGTTCCTCATTAAGCTGCAGTAATATTAGTTATTCCTGGCAGAGGATAAAGAATCTGACCATATGAGTGTCTTTATATCCCCTGTCTACATGTGTTATGCAAAATCTGTGTTCAAATATCTCGTTCTTAAAAGGGTTACAACGACACAACACGGGGTCACGTGTATCTCAAGGCAACACTGTCTCATATGTCATCGCCTCCCAAGCATATCAAATACTCCAAACATTTGAGAAGAAGCTCTCGGCATTACGCGGTCCAGTTTGGGATGCAACAGCCTGCGTGATAAACATGATTAACGTGTGGGCTGTGGCAGCTAGCAACGGCGGTGCTGATGTATTGGATGAGAGTGTAAATATTAAAGCATGTGTGTACGTGCGTGCATGTCCCACGTGCCAACCAGCTCTGGACGACATTCAGTCGCAGTCACTTTGATGGGCGACTCAAGACTGGAGCCACTTCGC
Source organism: Hippocampus zosterae (assembly GCF_025434085.1). Taxonomy (NCBI): domain Eukaryota; kingdom Metazoa; phylum Chordata; class Actinopteri; order Syngnathiformes; family Syngnathidae; genus Hippocampus; species Hippocampus zosterae. The sequence continues at coordinate 16,409,685 of NC_067458.1, read as the reverse complement.
AATAGACAGCGCTCATAAATCCAGCGGGCATTCGAACACCTTGAGAGGGATTTTATACAACATAAGCTGTCCAGTAAAGGCCTCTTCTGTAAAGTCCCCTTTATGGTCGCAAAAATATCTAAATGTGGCTTCAAAAGCCAACTTTGAAACACCAGTTCTAATTAAACCCCCCCCCTTTTTTTTTTAAAAACCAAAGTCTTTGTGTAAAATCCAATTAATTAAAAACACTACTTTGAACCCCTAACAGTATCTTAAAACCCTAATTGGAAACCCTAAATGTAGTTGAAAACCCACATTTTATTTTGAAACCTGAATTAAAAAAAACATTAACCTCAAGGTCAAGGTCATCTTTATTGACAAATATGCTTTATGTATGACATGCAGCATAGATGAAATTTCTTCCTCTCAATCCTCAGTGCAAACCTCAAATTAAAACCCAACTTTGAAACGCAAGCCCTTGTTTAAAACCTTATTTTGAAACCCCAACTTGTTTTTAAAAACTCACCATTAGTTAAAAAGCTCACACTGGTTTAAGACCAATTTGAAACCTTAAGTCTGATTTAAAGCACTAACATTATTTTAAGACGTTACTAATCCTAGTTCAAAACCCTACTTTGAAACCCTAACCTTTAAAATCACACGTAGCCCTAGTTTAAAACGTCATATTGAACGCCCAGATTTTTTTTTTTTACCTTACTATGAAATCCTAACCCTAGTTTACAACCCAAATTTGAGACCCTCTGTCTTGTTTAAAACCCTAATCGGAGTTTAAAAACAAATATTTTAACAATGTCGCACATGACATTTGCCCTGGATGATCCAATCCATCCCCTTGCGCAAACCGGGATCCCCCATGGACGATGGTGTCCTACGCACTGTGCGGACTAAGCTTTTATATCGGGAGAGGCGGCCCTGGTTGCATTCCTCGTCCATTACCCTCACCGCCGTTAATTAATTGTGACCCTACTTTGAAACCCAAACACGAGTTAGAAGTGTAGTGGCTCAATGTATGCATGCTAAAGTGCTGCGGGGACATCCCCCACCCATCCTCCTCCTGTGTGCTATAGCTCAGCCTTGTTAATTTTACAAGATCCAGCACATATGGCCACTTATGGCTTTGGCAGAGCTGTTAAAAGCTGCGAGGTCGGTGCATTACTGAGCCGCTTCCATTAGAGGGAGTGTGCACGCCGGCCCGGACCGCACTCAATCAAATTCGCTCTGCAATGGCAGCTATGCTCCATCGAGGTGGAGGGGGAACTTGAGTCACGTGACTTTACTCTCGTCAGACTAGAAGTGCCAATTTTTAGGACTTGCTGCGACAGTGGATGAGTACTCGTCACTTTGGGTCCGATACAATTGAAGGACGGTTCGTATTAAAGTGGAACCGATTCAGTGGGATTGCGATTCGATTCAAAATGGGAATTTGAGAGGCAATGATGATGAGGCAATGAGTTTCTTGTTCTCATTTTAACAATGACCTTGTCAGGACTATGTACGCGGACATTTTTTATATATCCATGAATCAAGTGTTTTACAACCTTTTTTGAGCCAAGGCACACTTCTTTCATTGAAAAAAAAAAAATTCGCGGCACACCACTAGCTGAAAATGTGAAAAAACCCACCTATTAACAATTAACATGTTTTATTGTGCGGCCCGGTAGTCCAGTGGTTAGCACGTCGGCTTCACAGTGCAGAGGTATCGGGTTCGATTCCAGCTCCGGCCTCCCTGTGTGGAGTTTGCATGTTCTCCCCGGGCCTGCGTGGGTTTTCTCCGGGTGCTCCGGTTTCCTCCCACATTCCAAAAAACATGCGTGGCAGGCTGATTGAACACTCTAAATTGTCCCTAGGTGTGAGTGTGAGCGTGGATGGTTGTTCGTCTATGTGTGCCCTGCGATTGGCTGGCAACTGATTCAGGGTGTCCCCCGCCTACTGCCCGGAGACGGCTGGGATGGGCTCCAGCACCCCCCGCGACCCTAGTGAGGATCAAGCGGTACGGAAGATGAATGAATGTTTTATTGTTACCCTACCGGTTTTTAACATTGACTAATGACATTATAACAGCTTGAATTGTAATCAAATGGACACAAAGAAAAAAGTATTTTATAATCTTTCATATTTATTGTTTCACTGTCGTCCTGCATTCATGCGGCACAAATTCGCTTGTCTCGAGTGGTCGAAATACAAAGCAATTGGCTAGCTGTTGCTGCTCCCTAGCGGTATGAGAAGGTACTACACAATTACTTTCTGGGCGATAGATCACATAGGCATACAAATTGGATATTTTGAAAAACACTGCATTAATACATCCATTTTCTAATTCACTTACCCTCACGAGGATCGCGGGCGTGTTGGAGCCCGTCCCATCTGACTTCGGGCAGCAGGCAGGGGTTGGGGGGAGGGGGGGGGGGGGGGCGGGGCGCATCCTGAACTGGTTGCCAGCCGATCACAGCGCACACAGAGACGAATGACTATTTTCGCTCACAATCACGCCAAAGGGACAATTCAGACCAAGGGTAGTGAACTCCAGTTGGTCGAGAGTTATGCCTTTCCTGTTTTAGATCCTTCCCTACTCCATCACGACACACCTGATTCAAATGATCAGCTCGTCAGCAGGCTCTGGAGACGCCTTAAACAATCATGAACAATTGAATCAGGTGTGATCCTCGTACACCATGGATGTTCATGATCATTCGGTGTAAAAATACATTTGGGGGGCTTAGTGTGAACGTTCAAAAACAGTGGCATCTGCTATTTGCGGGGCTGGCCTGTAAATACTGTAGCAAATCAGAATATAATTCACAGTCATTCACATGTGTCTTAGAGTGTTAAGAGAAGCGCTATACATTTGATTCATTATTATACCTTCAAATAGTACAGTTGGTTGAGTTCCCCCAAAACAAAATGTGGAGCAAGATCACAAAAATACGTTTTCATTTGTAATCAGCTACGAAGGAGCACAAATTCAAGCAGTTTTGTATTTCTCAGGCACCATTCTGAGAACTAATCAAGAGCAAAAGCATGAGAAACTGTTTGTAAAAACAAAACATCGTTTTCACTGAGGTAATTTGTCTTCAAAAATGTAGCGTGTGAACTGAACTGTTTTGGGGTTTTGTTTAGTTTTTTTATAACAAAGTCGCTCATAAACCAAGGATCCGACGTATGTCTGTTTCACTATTTTACATTTGAAAAACAAAAAACATTCTTGTCACGTGCGGAGCAGGTTCGAACCTGATGAGAGGTGCACACCGGCGGCAAGCGCCACCTTCAAGAAGAGGAATGAAGGAAGTAGCGTGGCTAATTTACCATGAAGGCAAAGACAGAATTCGAAATTGGTGGAAACGTGTCGTAGAAAATTGTTTTTCACCGTCAAGGTGACAGGAAGTTAGGATGTGTTCATCTTGTACCCTTCTTTTCCCACCAAAATCAACTCCAGCCAGCGTTTTCGACCTATTGGTGGTTTCTGTGACAATGTGACTCGCAAACAGACTCACGGGGGTCATTCATAAACATGCATGTGCGTTTCTTTACCCCCCCAAAAAAGAGAAAAGAAAAGCGGAGGTGTGGATGGATGGAAGGCCACGGCGCGTTTTGCATGAGAATGGCTCGGGGTCCTGTGAACCTTCTGCTCCCTGTGCACACATTCAATGGCGGCGCCGCGGTCAGCGTGACAAAGTGGGCCCCGGGTTGTCCGACGCACACACTCCACCCGCCGTCTGCCCCACCCGCCCACGGCCACGGTCAGTCCGCTTGCTCCCTCTGTGTGTATACACACACACACACACTGGGCCGAGGCGATATTCTATGAGGCGTCTGGGGAGGGCGGCCAAGTTCAGGGGAGGCGAGGGGACGACTGAACTGAGCGAGGGTGAACTTATTTAGGCAATTTTTCCTTCAGCGGATTCTTTGAATGTTGCGCTCTCACCGCAACAGCGAGCGCAATTCTTTCTCGAAACAGTCCGGTTCACAAGAGTCTTTGTTGGTTGCTAGGATTTTGACTGGGGCCAAGGAAAACTATCCATTCATTTTCTGGTGCGCTTGTTCTCATTTGTGTCATGCCTGAGCTGGTGTCTGATGCCTAACAAAGGTTCACAATCGCATTCATATCTATGGACAATTTCGAGCAGTGATTCTCAAACGGTGGGTCGGGACCCAAAAGTGGGCCGCTGATCCATTTTGGGTGGTCCTGGGACAGCTAGTAAAAAAAAAGGAAAAAAAAGACCTGTATTCTTACTTTGTTTTTACTCTGCTACAGTACAGAGGCGTAACAAGTTCCCACATGGAACATACTGCAACACCGGTCAACAAATCCTTTTCTACTCAGAGATGCAAGTAAACGTTTCGAGATTGATTTTTTTTTTTAATGCTGATTCAGAATCTGCCCATTTTTTTATGATTTCTAGTTGTTTAAAATAAGGGCTAGGTTGAGCAACAGGTGGTATTTTTTCTGAAACATCGTCGCGATAAATTACAATACAAGGTTAAATCCATATAGTACAGAGTTTTAAAGGACAAACTTAAAAACAACCAAATAAAATATATCAAACACATGATGTACTATAAAAAAGTAAATACTTTTTTTTTAAATCAGCGAGGAAAAATTCATTTTGGCACATGTAACGCCATCTCGAATTCATCGTTGATGTTGACCAGCGTAATTAGATAAGCCACAGGAAGTGTATCTGCCTAGCGCTAATTTGCTCCGTAAACATACGCAGTGCAGCTCAGCCTCTAGCTAACATGAGCGATACGCTTTTGGCGGAACATCAAACTAAAATGTAGACAGCTTTTGCAAGTCTAATATACTTCGCATGTATTGATAGAGGCTATTTTGAAACAAATAGGTTTGAATGCAACTGCAACTGATCGTTTTGTCTAGATGTGGCCTACAAATGACTGTCCACCATTCCAAAGTCCTCACAAGGTACCCATCCCTCACCCTATATCAGCTGGGAGCCATGAGTTGACACTATAGAAGGAAAAAAAAGATCCATTTATATTTAAGATTTCTGAAAACAAGTGCAATTCAATTTTAATCATGTTTTGGGTAAAAAAAAAAAAAAAAAAGAAAAATACAAATCTGGGCGGCCCGGTAGTCCAGTGGTTAGCACGTGGGCTTCACAGTGCAGAGGTACCGGGTTCGATTCCAGCTCCGGCCTCCCTGTGTGGAGTTTGCATGTTCTCCCCGGGCCTGCGTGGGTTTTCTCCGGGTACTCCGGTTTCCTCCCACATTCCAAAAACATGCGTGGCAGGCTGATTGGACACTCTAAATTGTCCCTAGGTGTGAGCGTGAATGGTTGTTCGTCTCTGTGTGCCCTGCGATTGGCTGGCAACCGGTTCAGGGTGTCCCCCGCCTACTGCCCGAAGACAGCTGGGATAGGCTCCAGCACCCCCCGCGACCCTAGTGAGGATCAAGCGGCTCGGAAGATGAATGAATGAAAATACAAATCTAATGTTACATGAAAAAAAAACACTGTGCAGGTTAAATTTTACTTTTCAACCTTTCATGCACCCTGTAGGATGAAAACCTGATAAGCCGTCCACTGTAGTCAAGATCTTAGACTTCTCTAAATATTAATTGTAACATTAACATAGACATCCTAAAAAAATGTTCATTGTTGCGGTCATTATTCACTTTGTGAAACTCAGCCTAGGGAATGACTAAAACTGGCGTTTTCATTTCAAAATGTCAGTTAAAATTAGCAGTTGCATTTTCTTTTGGTGTGTGTGTGTGTGTGTGTGTGTGTGCGCGCGCGCTTTGTCTCCTTTTTGTTATGATTACCCACTCAGTCAATGTAAAACATCGTGAATATCGAATGTACGTATTTTGACAAATCATCTGCATTGCGTTGTTTAAGCACGAGTGCAAAATTTCAACACTTGTCCACAGGTAGATAAAATCTTCTTTTTTCTTCTTCCGTACCGCTTGATCCTCACTAGGGTCGCGGGGGGTGCTGGAGCCTATCCCAGCTGTCTCCGGGCAGTAGGCGGGGGACACCCTGAATCGGTTGCCAGCCAATCGCAGGGCACACAGAGACGAACAACCATTCACGCTCACACTCACACCTAGGGACAATTTGGAGTGTTCAATCAGCCTGCCATGCATGTTTTTGGAATGTGGGAGGAAACCGGAGCACCCGGAGAAAACCCACGCAGACCCGGGGAGAACATGCAAACTCCACACAGGGAGGCCGGAGCTGGAATCGAACCCGGTACCTCTGCACTGTGAAGCCGACGTGCTAACCACTGGACTACCGGGCCGCCCGTAGATAAAATAAAAGAAGGTAAATAAAATACAAGGAGGTTGATCCGACAGGCGTCACAGAAGTTCTGTTTTCTTAAACAAACAAATTGTATTTTTCAAAGCAGAAATATAGCAACACATCATTGCTTTGTAGTTACACCTCCATGTAAATAACCCTGTTTGTGCATTTTACGGCTTTGTGCTCCGCCGTCCCCTGTCGTTAAAGGCCTTTTGTGTAGCAAACTGCCCAGCATGTTAACAACACAAACAAACAGTGGAGGGGCAATTAGATGACAAAGGACACCCCCAGCCCTCTGCCGCATGCCAGCAAGAGTGAATAAAGCCAGTTAGTGAAGCAGTTGTTTCCTCAGTTGTCCCGAATGTTTCTAAAAGTCCAAAGACTTCCTCTAACGTTTTATTCATTTTTAGACGAGAAGGTCAGGCGGCGCACGCTTGCCCAGCCATGCTTTGGCGAGGCCGTCACTCTCAACACGAGTCGCACGCAAACTTCATGTGACATGATCCGTAACTCCATCTAGAGGTGTTACGCTATCATTCCCACCATTTAAAGAGCTTTTCCACCTCCCCGATGACCTCGGCTTCGCCTCGCCGGACACCCAAAATGACCTGATGGCCACTGTACTCCGTGTGTGTGCGTGCGTACTTTGCGCAGAGGTCATTCCAGCATTTTCCAGAGTGTCTGTGGAGTGTGAGGGAATCCAGCATGGCCAGTGAGCATGTATATCAGGCCATCTCACGGCTGACTGCAGGCACCCCGGGTGGCCCGCCGTGGTCGATACCGCACTGGTGACTGGACACACAGAATGGGATAATCTCCTACTTTCTTTCACACACACACACACACACACACACACGCACACACACGCACACACACACACACACACACACACACACACGCACACACTCCATTGTACTGGCACGGCAACAGAGGCCTGCCCGGCTCTCCTTCGAGGTCAGCGCCAGCCTAAGGGCTGGGCGAGGCCTACGGTTCCACAGTGAGGACGCGGTCTGTTTACATGCACGGTTTGGACTATTATACCCTCTCTAGCCTCTTATTTCTCTTTTCCACTGCTCATAACCTACTCTTCTTGGCTCGGTTTTCCATCCATGTACAGTATTTTATGTAGTAGTGATTACCAACATTACTTTAGACAAGGCATGTTTTAGTAGCATTACACACATTACATGTGTTACTGCATCGCTTGTGATCAAATCCCGGTTGCTGAAAGTGTTATATTGATGCTAGTTTTGTTAACCTGTCCATGGCTTTTGCATTATGCGTTAGCATTAGGCTAGCTGACTTTCGTAAAGCTAAGTGCTTGTTTACAATACATCTTTGTTCGTCTAAAAATCATTGTGTCAAAAATAACCCAAAACGGGTCAAACGGGACCCATGTAATATTCACTCTGAGTACTCACCAATACTTACACCTTTAGCACTTTGCATCTATAAAATTTCATTTAACAAAATGCCAAAAGATTGTGAACAAAAGCCTTTCTTTTTGATGCAGATGATGATTTTCATTGAGGATTTACTTGATTTCTCCCCCAGATTTTTAAAAAGTATCGGTTGGCTGGTATCGGTAGCGTCTGTGATGAACACCTTGAATCAATGCAAGCATCGGCACTCATCATCCTTAATTTGTTCTTTCAACTACAACTGGGAATGGCAATAAACAGCTTGAAATTTACACTTAGCCTTTAAAAAAAAACCTTCACTGTCGCGCCCCACTCCCGTGTGTGTGTGTGTGTGTGTGTGTGTGTGTGGTTTTGAATAAAAGGTTTCATTCAACATCGTCAACTCGCTTCATCACTCCTGCTGCTCGGCCACAAAGACGTCTAATTGACACCACAGATTTGGGCCAGTGGCTTGAACGGTTCCCCTTCCAATCCTTCAGTCGCTGCTCAAGTCATGGCGCACAATGGGGCGTCCGCGGCTTTGTGTGCAGGCACGTAAACAGCACCCTGCTATGAACGACCATAATGGCATCCATTTACTTGCAGTTGGGGTGTTTTCATAAACGTTTTGGAAAAGTAGGGGAAAGTGCTCAATATTTCACTTTTAGGGTTGTACTGCCAGCACACTTACAAAATAAAATATTGTACAATAAAAGCAAAGGCTTTTTAAAAACACATTTATTGGAAATCACATCAGGACAATATCGGTAACATTGTACAAGTGATCAGTTAATGCTGTGTTCTTATCGTATGGACATCAATGGAAAGGAGATACTGGACAAAATTGAATGACTAAAAATACATTTTTATTGTTTAAACCCTTGTTGATCTTGACTTAATGTAAAATACACAATACATATATGATTAATGAATATCATTTTTTTTATTAAAAAAAAAGAATGTATTTCTTGTTTTTTATGAAGAGCAAAAATGTATCACAATTTCCCCCAATAATTAAATTTATTAGAACAATTGAAAAATGTGTTTCTGAAGAAAACAAATACATCTCATGACTCCATGAATTTAAAAAAATATTTAAAAAAAATTATAGTCACTTATCTGTGCTGTGTTTGTGTGTGTGTGTGTGTGTGTGTGTGTGTATGTTACACATACAACACATTTGACAATAAAGTTGTATCCAATCCAATCCAAATTTAATTATTGTTTTTAGATAAGACAATTTGGCAATACATGGTTTTAATTAGGCCTATTCATAACTTAACAAAAACGAAAAAGTGTGACTGATTTCTGATTATAGCTGTACTTCTAAACAGATGTGGTTGCTCAACCCCTTAAGACTCCTCAAAATACATTTTAGAAGCTTCTTCAATTGACCTGCTCTCATGACGACAAATAAAAAGCACGCACTTTGTTGCATGTGTTCCTGTACTTGATTGCAGCTTTACATCGTCATGGCGACCAAGAGTGGCCTCATCTGTGGAGAAAAAAAGAAAAATGGAAGACAAGTTAAAATCAGTGTGTGGTCACTATAATTATGGTGAGGAATAAAAGCAAGTGTGGCTTGTTGCAAACAAACAACGGAAGGGGGTGGCGGTTGTGGTGGGGGGTCAGCTTTGGCATATGTCCATGTAAGTGTGTGTATATTCACTTGGGCGTCTATCAGCTGTCTGCATCAATGGCGTGTGTGTGTGTGTGGGTGTGTGTGGGTGTGTGTGGGTGTGTGTGTGTGTGTGGGTGGGTGCGTGTGCGTGCGTGTGTGATCCGCAACCCCTTCGCCCTCCACTACCCCAGCCGGCACTGGTAGACAGTGATGGGTCAGGGGTCAAGACAGAGTCTGTCTGGGTTTACTCGCTGACCCTAACGCCTGCAGCATCAAAACACACGCACATAGACAAGTAAGGGGGTGGTGTCTTTGCCACCTCACCAGACTAATATCACCTTTGGGATTAGGCTCCAGACAGAAATACACTGACCCCACCCCCTCTACGCCACCCTTAAACACACACACACACACACACACACACACGCACGCGCACACATCGGATGTGCTTGCTCATAAAAACGGCCGGCACGACGCTGAGTCTTTGAGGAGCATCTAATTATATTTTAGGGGAGCAGTGGGACCGTCGCCATGATGAGAAAGGAAGCTAGCTGCTAAGCGTGCTACGCAGCGCACGCACCGCTAAAGACAAAACATCAGTGGCCATCGACGGTAAACTGGGAGCAAGCACGCTTTGCATCTTATCTATGGAACTGTGCGAGCAAGAAAGGTGCCGAGGAAGCAAGTTTTAAGAAGTTTTGTGGCTTTTCTGCATTTGCGGCTGGGATGAAACATATTCCCCATGATAAATTGGGCTTGACTATAATCCAAGCTGTGATCAATTTACAGCAAGCAGGATCAAACAAATTCCACGTTGGAAGATGCTTCGGATGGAAAGTCAAATCCAAGAAGTGTAAAACTGCTGAATCCCAGCTCAGAAATAAGAGGTCAAACACCAGAGGAACAGACTATGGGGAGTGGGGGCGCAGGGTGGTGGGGGGTGTGGGGGGGGGGCCTTAAATAAGCCTGAGTGTTAAACCTGATAATCCGCCTGCATTATTACAACATCTGTGAGGTCTACTGCGGCTCTGATGTTGATTAGCGAGACAGATGTAAACAATATCCAGGCTGAATAGGAGGAGGAGAGAAGCGGGACGACTGGAGACGAAGAGCCAAAGCGGGGAATATAAAGGAGGCCGCCCGAGAGGGAGCCGGAGATTTAGAGGTAAAAAGTGAGGAGACGCCACAGAGGAAATGGGCGTAACGTGCATGATTTGAGAAGAGGAGATCCTTTGGGGTCGGAGGAGAGGGGGCAGGGGATGGGGGTCTTCGGAGCAGCAGATTGGGAGACGGCACACAAGGGAGGTTGCTTAGCTGACTGTAATTTATGCAGAGACGATGCTGACGAGTGGAGGGCGTCTGGTGGGACCCCCTCAATGGGTCTGAGAAGTGAGGGGTGCAGCTTTTTTGGGGGAAGCAGTGAGGACCTTGGAGGGGTCTCAACATGCCATTCAGGCTGCGCTTCCCACCTAATGTCCTATTGAGGTCTGGGTACAAGGTCTGAGGAAGGCCCATAACCAAGCCCCCCCCCCCCCCCCCAACTTGTCCAGGAGTGTAGTCAGACTGTCTGGTACAGAGGTGAGCAAACTGCGGCCCACGGGCCGAATCCGGCCCTTTGGTCCTTTTAATCCGGCCCGCCAAAGGTTGGTTCACAATTAAGATTCGATATGAATGATTGCACTCATTTCAATTGGACTTGTAATGACAGGCATTTCACCGCCAGGTAGCGCATTGACTTGAAGTTGCAGAACACGGGGATTGGGGGGGGGGGGTCTTTTCGACCACCTAGGACCTTTGTATCGCTCTACTTCTACTGATCTGATCACAACCCATCTGCAGCAATGCACAGGCTAAATTAGGTCATCAACAACACTGTTGTCATTTTAAAAAGTACATTAATACAGTACTTTCATGCTTTTGTTCTGTTGATGTTTGATATGGACTGTCAACAAATACAGTTTTTTTTAAATGTACCATAGCTTGTGCTGACCTGGCCTTTCTGTCAAATTTTAAAAGTCAATGCGGCCCCTGAGCCAAAAAGTTTGCCCACCCCTGGTCTAGTAGATCCTCTGAACTGTCTGACTCTCTGCACCACCCCTCCCAGTTGTAATTGTGCCACAGCCCGAAAACGTGAGGAAAAAAGCACATGAAATAAACTCACCGGACAAATCATTAGGAACACCTCGAAAAATCTCATAGCCCCCTCATGAAGGTAATTATGGTCGTTTTCTGTATGCGGTGTAGTGACACGCTCGTGCAAATCAAATCCGCAGCAACAAACATATTACTAACCCTTTTGGGGACTGTGGAAAAAACAAAATGAAGTAAGTCAAGTAGAGTTGCTTAGGCACCAAGTCCAACATCAACTCAAGTCTTTGGCTAACAAATTTATTCCGTGACATATTCCGCTCACTACGAGTACTTTTCTCCATATTTATGATTGCCCGCGTGAGTCGTTTCGGTTTGTCACAGAGACTTGTGTCACTTGTGTCACATGACTCTGTTTTAGTAATCCATCAGAACTGCTGGTTAGGTTTTAGCCGACAAGAACTCCATTTGAAACATACTGGAGACTTTTTCTCAATCTGCGCTTGCAAAATACGATGTGGAATAAAACGAGTCGGTCAACCACAGCATGGAAGACCAAATTTCGATTTTGAGCCGTTAAGAGGAGCAGGGAGAAAGAAAGCACAGATGCTGAAGAATGCTGTAAATTGGCAGAACTCAAAACGATTTTAGTAGTTACAGAAAAGTCAATATTGTTGATAAGTGTGAGTGCATCCACCCGCCCAAGTTCAATATAACACAATTATGTAATGACTCGCCTGTTACACATGTGCAAAGACGGTTGATGCAAGACCGTTTGCTGTCGCTGATTCGGCTTTTGTTGATTTTGATTTAATATTTTTTAAAAACATGTTTGAAAGTCAGATTATTTCCAACGTTATGCCCAATGTGTGGCCTGCCATGGGAAGTTTGCACACCGTACACACAGAGTACTCTATGGTTGGGTGCGCTTGATGCAGTCAGACAGTTTAATAGCGGCCCTAACAGTACGCATTCCGGCGAGCATGCAGACGTCCACACGCACACAAAGAGCGTATGCGACACATACGCTATGTGATTTAAGGTGCGGCTCCGTGTGTAAAAAAAAATGGTTGAAAATGGAAGGCGCGACCCCGTTGTGACACTTGAAAGTGAAAAATAACGCCACTTTCAATAACGTAAAGGCGGTGTGGAGGTACGAAACAACAAGCTAAATGTCAGTTTTGCGGGCTAAGTGGTAGGAGAAAGGATTTGAGAAAAGCAGATCGTTTGTGTCGTTTATTATGTGGCAACCGTGTCTACTCCTAACTGCAAAGGTAGGCTTCATAAAGTATTTTCCCCCTACATTTTTGGTACCGGTAATTAAAAAACACACTCTGTAATATGGATAGGTTTTAAAAGTAGTGTCATGAGGCAAGACAGTCATAAAATATATACCGGTACTTGATATTTAGCATATTTCGTTTTTGTCACTTTTTTTTTGCCATTTACAAATCCTAAAGTAAACAAGCGACATTAATATAATGGTACCGGTACTTGGATTATATTACTGACTACATTTTTTTTAACAGGTAACCATCCCAACCCTGCATGTTAGTCAAAAGTCCATGTAACCTGCATTCTGTGTGTTAGCTCTGTACAATTTCTCCTCTCATAACAATCGACACATGCCTCATTGGATTGCGCTCAATTGTGCCCTTTTTACTCGTTACCAGTGAGCATGACTGGAACGTTGGATCTCCCCCACCCCCCACCCGTTAATGGAGCGGCGCACTATGGAACCTTCCCTTCACACAGGAAGGTGTGGATGAGGATTTAAAGCTTTGTTGCACTGTGTAAACAGCTTCTTCAAACTCAACCTATGAAGATCCTGCTTGATGAAAAACATGTATGTCAGAATTCTTTCTTTAGGTCTCATGCGTGCCAAAGCAGTAACGCATGGATAGGGGGTGAGGTAAACTGTATGAAATGAAAATGTATGATTGTATTTTTTTTATCCCCCCCACCCATCAAATAATTTGTGGTACTCCATATTCCTCGATACATCCTGTTGTTTCAGCCCTGCCTGTCCCTGTGTATTGATAAACACCCAAGGAGAAATTAGCAGACACTTGTTAGACAGCAAGTTATTTTTGGTTCCAAGGGGGCGATTTGAGGAAATATGGTACTTTCAATTCACTCTCAGACATTTTTCTTTCAAAACAAAGGCCACAATTTGACAGGTGAGGGCCGAACATCTGCTCTCACCGTTGCTGCACGACTGATAAAACACAACATCAGGAGCATCTCTTGACACACAGGCAAACACGCGCACACACAGTAGATCGCTCTGTGTGTGTGTGAGTGTGTGTAATTGATTAACAATGTTGAGACAACTGTATGATGAAAGTGCGCACACACCTCCACATGGTCCACGTTCCCTTCCCTTCTCGTCACGTGCATGCAGCAAGGACCCCATCCTTGTCAAGCCCTGTGCTGTCCACGCCATGCCTGATGGGAAAAAAATGAGTAAAATGAAGGGCCTGCATGCTTTGTTTACAAATTAAAGACCAGCCCCCCTCCACACACACACATACACACACATTTTTTAATAAGAGTTCATTCACTGGCAGGGGTCTCAACTTGTCATAACTTCGCCTGCTAATATTGTGCCAGTGGGATGTTAAGATGATGTGAATACATTTTCAAGAAGATAGCAACCGTACTGCTGTCGTAGAGAAGGCTGCATTGCTTGTTATTGTCACTACCCCAAAAGAAAGTATCAAATTTATATATAGCTTTAACCCTTTCAGGGACAGCTGCTACCATAGTGGACAGCTTATGATTTTAGCAGGTTATAGGGTGCATGAAAGGGTTAACGGAAGAGGAAGGATTTATATGAGAGCTGACTGCTACATGTGATCAAATAATTTTGTCTTTAGACATGGTGATAACTAGATGAAACTAAAACCTTCAAAATCATGTGAATGGTACAATGGTTTGTAGTAAGGACTGGCCTGTAGATTTTCTATTTTAGTGAATTCGATTATAAATGGAGGCGGCCCGGTAGTCCAGTGGTTAGCACGTCGGCTTCACAGTGCAGAGGTACCGGGTTCGATTCCAGCTCCGGCCTCCATGTGTGGAGTTTGCATGTTCTCCCCGGGCCTGCGTGGGTTTTCTCCGGGTGCTCCGGTTTCCTCCCACATTCCAAAAATATGCGTGGCAGGCTGATTGAACACTCTAAATTGTCCCTAGGTGTGAGTGTGAGCGTGGATGGTTGTTCGTCTATGTGTGCCCTGCGATTGGCTGGCAACCGATTCAGGGTGTCCCCCGCCTACTGCCCGGAGACGGCTGGGATGGGCTCCAGCACCCCCCGTGACCCTAGTGAGGATCAAGCGGTATGGAAGATGGAAGATTATAAATGGAACGGTCAAGGACATCTTGTTTTATGTTAGCATCAGTGCTAACGTTACTTTGGGCCAATTTGGAGCCAAATGATCAAGTTGCTGTTAAAACAATGTCAAGTTTTGTTACCGTTTAGCATGCCCGCTCATTTACTTCGCTAGCGTCCATCCAGGAGCCCTGCTAAGTCATTTCAGGCCTATCTTGGCCACCTTTGCAGGGGTAAAATACAGAGGACATTTGCACCTTGAGTGATGCGTTTAATCTGTTCCATGTTCCACACTTGTCACTCACAACAGTCACAAATCAGCTCTCCCCACTGAAACTAACGGACATGCCATTAATCAGTTCTAGCCTCCCAACCCAAAATATTTTTTATCATGTGTTAAATCAAATTCCTTCCTATTATGATTGCATTGTCATTCTCATCTAAATTGTTAGCATGTGTTTATATGTTTTCATCATACCAGGACTAGGACTGCGTCTTGCTTCTGTGTCTCTGGTTAGACCCAACACAAGCCGAGCTTTTCTGGCAGCATATTTCCAAAGTTATAATGAAGGACCAGACCGGCACAAGGTCAACGAAACATCCAGCTTCCAATAGCTGCAGGGGCCTGACAAAAAAGCTCGTTAATGTTGCGGGCATAAATTGTTCCCAGCAACTGTACTGTCAATTAAGATAGCATTTAGCATTAGACAAAGTAACAACACAACCATCGGTCACCAAATTCACTAGCAATGTTTAAAGTTTGTTTGCCATCTGTCAGAGGATACACTCCTTTGCTCGAAACAACCCCCGTGTAGTTGTGTGACCAAGAAATGCACGTAAGACACGTGGCGCTGCCCGATGTTTTTGATCTGTCTCAACCTAGCTTAATAGCGCTAAATCTGTCAAACGTATGGTACAATTAGAATAAACAATTTCAAAAGTAATGCGTCTCATGGATGATTAAAAAATAGATATACTGTTTTGTGTATACATTTCCAAAGGTCTTCCATTTGAATGGTTTTGAAGTAATTTACACTACAAGCCACTTATGACTTGGCTCGGCTTCAAACTGATTAAATAGGACAATTTATTTTCCGTTGACTGTATATTTTGTGGGAGCAGTCCATAAAAGAATAAAATAAGAAAAAATATGGCACCTTATTTCATACTGCAGATATTTCAGCTGCTGATTTTATTAGCAGATAAACTGACCCCGGAGTTGTTGTCGCGACAAATTTAGAGGATGGAGGATTCCCGCAACTTTTTAATCACAATGATGTAAAAGGTGAGCGGGGGAGGTGCGGCCCGAGGGTACATAGCAGCAATTGAAGAAAGCTGGTTCAAAAAGAATCAAATAAATAAATAACACGATAATAAAAAAGTGGGCCGTTATAAAGCGGGCGCAGATTTAGTAGCTCGGAGGAGAGGCGGCGGGGAGGAAAAGACGAGGTGAAAGGGGTCAGCGGGGATGAAGGCTAAAGCCTGGGAGCGAGCGAAAGATGGTGGTGTGTCAATGCCTGTGTGCGTGTGCATGCATGTGTGTCAACCCCAGCTGGGCAGACATTTAACTTGACATGCTGATAGGGATTTAAGCAGTGGGTGGCTGCAGTGTGTGTGTGTGTGTGAACAAGGTGAGCGGTCACCGAATGTCGTCGCTAAGCTTGATTTCAACGCGAGGGCTGAGACGATGAGGTGGCCGTGAGACGGGATGTTGGTTCTGTTGCAGGTGGACGACGGCTCCGCCCGTCCCCTCCCTCCAGGCGGAGGCGAGGAGAAAGAGAGGGGCCGACTTGTGTTGAGGTGATGAAGGAAAAGTTCTTTCTTTCTTTCTTTCTATCTTTCTTTCTTTCTTTCTTTCTTTCTTTCTTTCTTTCTTTCTTTCTTTCTTTCTTTCTTTCTTTCTTTCTTTCTTTCTTTCTTTCTTTCTTTCCAATGAAGCAGAATTGCCCCCAATGGTGGAAAATGAGAACGCTAGTTCCGTCCAATGCCCTTGATTTTTTTTTCCATATTCCTCCATTAAAAGTATCCAAGTAGCAAATTACATTTGTATTACCAACGGGATTACAGCTTTTAAAGAGCATTCTTCATTTGGAAATGAAATATCTTAACACGTGTTTCAAATACAACCTGACAGCTGCCTGTTTCTCCTTTGGCACCGCCCCCCCCCCCCCTAATAAATTAAAAACTAGCACATTTCAACTGCAGGAATCTTAGCTCAGAAGTAGGAACCTCTGGAGGTCCTATCATCTAAATTTAGCCACCAGAGTAATTTTTCAACTTACCAAAGCAGACTATACTTTCAAGAGGTAAATTCTACAGCTCTCAATATGATTGATTGGATGTATTTGTACTATCTTGTGTGTAGATTTCATTTTTTTTCATTGTGCCAAGTTGACCCATAGAGGATAAGCAGTGTTGATTTTTACTGTTTGTACTTATACACCGGTATGGAGTCTGTACTCTTTTTTTCTTTTTACTTTTATTCAAGTAAATGAAGTTGAATCAGTCGTTCTGTTTTTACCAGTCTTTTTTCTTTCTTGACACAAGTAGCTGTGTGAGCACTTTTTCCCACTCTTCTTTTTTTGTTGTTAGCAATTAACTCTTTAAGTCCATGTGTGAACAATACCATCTCAACTGACATGTTGATAGTTACTCCCTTTATTCTTTTTAAACTGCTGCTAAAAGGAAGCTACAGTATCTCTTATGACACATGTGTTTATTCATTCAAAATAGACTACCGGTAATTGAGACTTGACATCAAATAGAGGAAACCCGTTCTTTACGGGTGTCAAAATATAATCGAAAAAAACCCCCTGTGGTATTTCAAGACACCTATACAGTCCTGTATACGATGTTCACGGCTGCGGCAAGTGTAAGAGGTGCCTGGCTACCTACTTTGGGGTGCACATGAGATGAACCCTGAGCTGACATGTTAAATTACAGGAGGCAGCAGACTGAGACAACCAGGGGGGTGTTGCTGGGGTTGGTGGGGGGGCTGTCAAAGTGTCTGACCGGGTTTCACTCCATGGTGCTGCAAAGGGGGCGCTTATTTGACCGGGGGGGGGGGGGGGGGGGGCTACAGAGATGCAGGACTGATTCCTGGCTTGATTTGGACTTCTGGAGACGGGCCAGAAGGTGGGTGGTGATGAATCCCCCGACCCAACCACAACTACACCCCCCACACCCACCCGAATCCCCCCCCTATCCCTTTTTGCACCAAGTTGTCCATGGAGCAAAGCAATAAGAAGCAGCTTATAAAATAAGCAAACACCGAGACAGCTTACACAGTCGGCCAGCTGAGGGGGGAGGGGAAGGGGGGATGCAAACACACGCACACAGACGAAACCTCCCCCTAGCGCACTACCACACCCCTGACCTTGACCCCTGCGATCATTCCAAACCTGTTTCTGAATGAACGTCAGCACAACTGGGCCGTCTAGCCACATAATAAGTGCAACTTCCTTCACTACACAGACTCCCCCTTCGTCATCGTCATCATCATCATCATCATCATCATCGAGCCCATTCCCACGCTCGCTGGATGACTGATGCGAAGTCTCGGCATCTGGACGGAAAAAATTGTTGTACATGGCTAGATAACACTGAAGACCTTATTTTGTGTATATGCAATCATATTAATTGTAACACAAGCCAAAATATTAGAAAGAGCACACTGTGCAATTTTATACTCAATCACCACAATGTTAAATCCACAAATTTAAAAGTGAACATTCTTTTCTTTGTAGAGGACAGATTTGGACTGAATCTTTATATTGTAGATTATGCATATATACCTACAAGAGCAAAACAACTGAGTAGGAAATCATACAAAACCTACATTATCTTTTTTAATAAATTGGGGCATAATGAGAAACATAAGACCTTTCGTCATCCCAGAAAGGAAAGGGAATGCCAGGAACAAAAAGAAACATTTTATCAGGATAGAATTCTTTTTTTTAAAAACATTTTTTCTCAAGTGCACTCCAAATAAAGTATGAAAATGTAAAAATGTTCACAAATTGGACAATGAGACACATGTTGCCTCATCAAGGCAAAAGTCCATGACCAAATATGGTTTCTCGCACTTACAAAAGGGGCTATAGGGCACCGGTTTCCATACAATAGAATACAAAAGGCGAAGCTTTTCAGTACAAAATCCTACTTAGCGTCGCCACTGCACGTAGGCTGTATGCACTCATGCACATCATTCATCATACATGGGGTTGGCGTCATATTTTCATTAGGGGCATGTCTGTGTCGAGCAGTGTGGCCTTTCACTTGAGTCCGAGCAGGCAGTTTAATCACACATGCAGCACTACTCAATTTTCATTCCTTTTTTTTTCTCCTCATGCAGCCTCCATTCCACTCTAGCTTCATAATTCTGCCCTTCAGTGCCTGTCTGGCCAGGTGCAGCGTTTTCAGCCGGTTGGGATGACATAATCACTGACTTGGAGCAATGCACCCCCCCCCAATTTGCCCAAACTCCTAACTTCTTTCCCAGAATTCGAAATAAGACTTAGGGTGACTACCAGTGTAGCAACGGGAGCAGATTCCTACATAAGAATATATTGTACTGATATCATGATACCTCTTTACCGAAATGCAAAACACATTTAGTAATGTGAAAACATTAGCTGGGTCACTGAGCTGAAGTCTGAAGACAAAAAGTGATACTGGTTTGAATTCCAAGTTGAGTGGAAATGCCCGTTGAACTCCAATGAAATGAAGTAATTGAGAAGAAACGATCGCTGCGCCTCAGCTTGGTTGCAAGGAGGCACGTAAGACAAGTGGAACGGGACTGAAAAGAATTGAGCGATGGCTGTAAATGCTTTCAGCAAGTATTACATCAATGCGACACACACACACACACACACGCGCGAACAAAATCAATAGGGAAGCAAATAAAAAGCAGCAAGCAATCTGAATAAAGCACAACTAAGCCCACTCTCAAAATTGTCATTTGCAAAAAGAATACATAACTGTAATTGAATAGATCTTTGGGAAGTGTTGGTACCTTGTCAAAGTTGACAGAATGATATTTAAAAAAGCCTTCCAAATCTTGAGTGATTAATATTTTTGGGTCCGATAAAGCGGAAACATATAGGGACAGCAGCGACATATATAGGAAGATGAAGCAGAGAGCATGAATGACCATGACACAATACATTCCGAGAAGTAAGATCTGGAAATAAAACACGGGATTTTTTTTCAGTCGCTATCATTTGCGACTCATGCATTTTTTTGTTGTTGCCTAATTCACACAATCAGTGGTAACATGTTAAATAAATTGCTAGCAAATGCTTGCTAGCTTTCAGGCCGGCAGCCAAATACGACTCAAGCGAATCAACAGGAAAAACAATTACAGTTGGCGATACTTCGCCACATGCCAAGTGACTGAGAGCACATCAACTAATGTGCCGCATTCGAAAAACGGGTAGCACGTAGCATATTTTAAGGCACCACAATGCAATATTTTGGACAATATTATTTTTTGCTAAACTACAAAAACATGGCGTGATTGTCATGAAAAAAGTGGATGGTCAAAAAGAAGAGGAAAATACGAACAATGAAGAGAGTGCGGATATTTTGAGAAGTTTTTAGCAATGATCAGTTGCCCTGTTCACTGACTGAAATTGATGCACAGAGACTCTCCACACTTGGCTTTTTATCTACAGTTACATAAGTAATTAGAATTATAGTGAAATAGTATTGAAAAACAGAATATGTACATACAGTATTGCTATGGCTTTAGCAGCAAACTGATTATTCAAATTTCAAATTCACTTTTTGCTTATAGTGTGCACAGGAGTTGTTGGTGCGACTCACTTCACGGGTCACCACGTGAGTTACTTGTTTGATGAGCACAATTTTGTGGCAGATGCTCTTCCATGATGCCGCTCACCAATTTTCTTTCCGGGCTTGCACCAGCCGTGACTGAATATTGGAACCAAAGCACAAGTATCTGTAATACATGAGTACCCAGCCTGACTACTTTTGCCATCTGAAAGTGTTGTCATGGTCTCTGTACACTTATGGCTGAACTGTTTTTTGCAAGACAAGTGGCTACCAGTGCAGTGTGTCTCAATATCATAGTTTATTCATTTATTTGAAATGTGGATGATGGTAAAGAATGTTAACATGCTTCTTAAAGCATTGCCCGTATATTTAATCAAGGTTTTATGATGGTGACAATTTGATGCTGGCATTCTTTCTAATTCATTTATTTGCTACATGAAAATATTCATATATTAATATTAACAAATCGACATTTGACTCTCCGTATGAAATTACACCGTACTGCAGACCACCTGAAGCAAGCTCATCTGTGCACAGTATGCCACCGAAATGCACAGCTTCACTTGCATTCATTAGCATAAAAGCTTTCTGCAGGAGAAGGTGGGTGCAGAGTGTTTTCTTTATATCCTTTAAGTAAGTGTGAATGCAAACAGTCAATGGATTAGAATTACTCTTTGTACAAGTGTGCGTGTGTGTGTGTGTGTGCGCGCGCGCGTGGTTAAGTAAACCTGGTTGTGGGTTATGTTCATTCTGCTGCTGTATAAAACATGACACTTCCATTGTTATTATGCTAATGACAGATAAGAGGCATGCAAGACTAATGTCTGCTTGTGAGGACTGACAAGGCACGTTTTAACCCAATGATGCGCCGAACAAAACAAACAAGAAAAAAAAAACGATTTGTCAAAAATGGTGTCAATGTTATACTCCAGACCTGAAGGGGGCAGCAATACGCATTACAAAGTGCCTAACACGCCACATCAGAAAGAGAAGAACTTTGCACAAATTTGTTACAATAAGTTTTGATATTACATTAATATCAAGTGGAGTTTAAAACGTACAATATTAAGGTGCAACCATGCTGTAAGGTCATCTTTAATACTGAAATGTGAGGTAAATCTGCAAACTTCACATGAAAGTCTGTTTTTGGTGCTAAAGTGTTGCTGTGTTGGTTAGCAAGGGAGTTGAAATGGGGCTTAGCATTCGCTTTTTAATGCTTGTCTTCATGACCAGGTTTTGCAGGTAACAAGAAAACGACTTTCTGGTTAAGGCAAATGGCCAGTTGATGAAGAATAGCACTATATTGCAACATATAAATATAATAACATAACACCATAGTTAAAGAGAATGCAAATGTAATGAAGTCAAACTTCTGCAGTACTCGTGCGTTAACGTGTGCCTTTAGTGAGTGACATTAGGGTCTGTAGTCATTAATGCGGGCTTTTTAAGTGTGAGCATCTGCTCCATGCTCCTTGTGAGTGTTCTCATTTTTGCATTTGCTTGTTAGTGTTTGTCTAAATGGTTGAAGGAGCATCAGCGATTGCGGCTCTTTTTTTTTCTTTCTTCTGTCACTAAACCCAAGGAGCAGTGTATACATAATCAAAATATAACAAACACATCATCCAAGCAATGGCTCACAACTTGAAACACAATTGGTCCACTCTTAAGTCAAGCTGCCATTGCACATTGTTTAATAAAAATACCCGACTAATTTCTAACAGTAACACACTGCCGTGCGGTGTCCTAACAGTCAGCAAGCAGGGGGTGAGTCTTCCGACGGGATGATGGCCTACTTCCAGGGGGTGCGCAGATAGAGAGGGTCCACTCCTAATTAGCCCTGACAGGTGAAAACAACCCCAAATACCTGAGGGGCTCGCCATAAAATGGCCAATCGCACACAAACATAAACACGGAGACAAAAACGGCAAGCGCAGGGGGGGGGGGGGTACACCAGCACTGTTGCGACGACACAGCAGCCTGCATCCCGCTGCTTGTGCACGGATAGCCCTGATCCCCCCGCGCTTTGACAAGGCGTAATAAAGCGCCGCATTGTGTGTGTGTATATGAGGGCGGCTGGGGAGAGGGGTGGTGGGTGTTAACACAATGTTGCATGCTGAGTGCTGTGAGAAGGGCGTACACCGCCGGGTCCCACGGCACAGCAGCACACCAGGGCCTATAGCAGGGATCCGCGAGCATGCTAATGAGGCCATTATGTATTGGACGCTCCTTTCCTTTACAGTGTGCCTGTCAGCGGAGGCATGAAGCCCGGCACAGATGTCACATATGGCACAATGCGGCAACAACGGCAGCGTCTCCCAAAAAGTGGCGGCCGCGAGTGGAAGGCTCCCATCCAAAAGTAGAAAAGGGCATTTGCATAGGTAATGAGGTGAGCTTAAAATGCTTAAGACGCTGGCCACGCAGGCGACATTCACCCGCTAATTGCCCTCACGGCTTATTCAATCAGCAGCCGGGCAGCTTTTTATTCGGCTTTTCTTTCAACGCTTTTATTTACAGCTGAAAAAAAGGGGGAAGGAATGGCACGGATGGAGCGCATGCAAATGCAATTACGGTGTATTTGCATAGCCGTTAACATTCGGAGGGCAGATGGCAAACAGCGGGCACTCGAAGAGAACGCCCGAGCGCCATCTTGGCCGAGCGAGACAGCTGGCAGATAGCGATCGGCCATTTTGTAAGCACTGTTGCCAGGCGGAGGTGGTAGGAAAAGGAAAACTCGAGGCGCCAATCTCGCCGCGTGCCAGGAGATTGGCGGGAGTCGCGCTGTAATGAGTTGGTACATGCAATAATAACAAAAACGACACAGCAATCACAAGGCTCCTGTGAGAGGAGCTGCTGTTGCATTTATGCGCTAATTTTGACTTTATCACCCAGCAACAACAGCCTGAGAGTGCACGTCTGCCAAGGATCATGCTTTTGTCAAATGCCCAATCGCCAACAGTATACAACAGGGATGACATTTTTTTTCCCCCACATACAGAAAAATGAGGGGCACTGGGGGACAATGTCACCTTATGTTTGTAAAACCTGAACGAAATCCAATATAGTCTCGATTGACCTATCGTGAGCATAATTGAATCAGTCATTTTTTTTGTTTTCCACAAAAAAAAAAGTAAAAACACATCTCAAGTAAGCACACAAGAAGAGAGCAGTTCCCTCAATAGAAAATTTGCGGCGTAACACATTAAGAATATATTACATTTTTAGCAAGCACGTAGGGCTTTTTTTTAAATTAACATTGTGGCAGTTAATTAAAAACTGTCTCGAAAGAAATTTGGGTAATGATATGATAAGGAGTTAAACACATTGGCTAGGGGCTATTGATGACAAAGCAAAAAGTTATTTGTATAGATTGCATGATATACTGTAATATTCAATTTAATAAAATATTCCAAAAATAGTGTTATTATCTCCAATTTTTAAAAAAAATCACTATTTTTAATATTTTTTTTCTTCACATTTTTAAATAATTTTTAAAAAAAGTGTGATGACTTGTAACTTTCAACTTTATTCTTTTTTTTTTTAAATTGTGGGTGATGTTTACTTTTACCTTCTCTTATCAACTCCTGATACGGACCAATAAAAAACGTGCAACGGGCTGCAAATGGTACTGGTGCCAGATTTTAGATCCAACTGATCAAGGCTTAAATAGATAAAGACAAAAATCCGGATCAGATCTAGATTGAAAGTGGTACAATTTACATTTCGATGAAATCACTGAGGTGGGTTGTACAATTCACTCACTATAAAATATTGTTTTTTTTTTTCAAGAATTATGACGGCAACCCCGTCGCCCAAATTAAACAGAACCATCTTTGAAAGAATCGATTCATCATCAGGCAATACAGATTGTAGGCCAAGCAAACCGTTGCCAATATCAACAACATAATGTGACGTGAAGGTACTCACCGAAAAGTAGTAACTCTGCCTTGAGATTTTCAGGATGGATGCCTTAAGTCCCATGTCATGTCTTCACATTAGGATTTGTTACAGGTAAAAAAAAATAATAAAATAAAAAAAGAGTCTTATTATATGAGGAAGGAAAAAGTAGGCTCTCATTAGCAGTCATTCATTAGCAATGAACGGTGGACCTGAGCTTGCAAACAGTGAGGAAGCGGCGAAATCCCTCATCTTTTCCTCCGCTCCACCTGCTAGATCAATACTGCACTTCCATATCCTCTGAAGGCGGCTGCTCTTAGTGTGGCTCAGGAAATATAAAGCAATAACAAAAAAATGCAGCAGATTGGAGACGAAGTTGTCCTTTCATCCAAGCCCGTGAGATGAAGGTTTTCTTGGGCTTGGATAGCGTCCTGTTCCCCCCCCCCCCCCCCACCTCCGGCCCCCCACCTCTGTGAATCCTAACAGAATCGAGAAGAAACTCTTGCTTTTTCCCACATATTGGCTTCTTCTTTTCCGCTCTGGCGTCCCCGCCTCTCACTGGCAAAATGTTTATTGAGCGGCAAAAAAAATCCCTGCGGGCCGAGCCCACACCGAAACATCCATCCATGTGTGGGGCGGGTGCAAGGGTGAGGGCTCTGGCCCAGGACTGTTGGAGGAAGCTGGAAAAAAAAAGATGGAGGTGGGAACTGGCGGTCGGTCCCAGGGCTCCAAGGGGCCCGCGGGCGGTTCTGGCCAACCTCTGCTAGCCTCTGTATTGATTTGACAGCGCGGAGGCTCCTAGCCGGCGGCGACGGGCGCCTCGGCTCGCCTGCCTCACCTGCATCTCTCCTGGCTCGGGCCCGCCCTCGCCTGCCCACTCTGCCTGGCCTCTGTACGCTTGCCGGGACCCCCGAACGCAAACGCCGGGGGGCCTGTGCGAGGAAGGCAGCCAGCGAGGCCCGTCATGGAGATCCACAGCTGTGTTCACCTGCTCCGGGTTCAGCCGCTTCCTGCAAAGTCTCCTATCCATCCCTCCTTCCACCCACACTCCGAATCCTCCTCTTCTTCCTTTTCATCTTTTGCCTCATCTCTCTGCAGGACACAAACACAAGGAGAAAAAAATGGTTAATCGTAAATTTTGCTGGAGTTGAGTAAGAGTTCAGGGGTGAATATTCTGGTATCATCTCTCGGCGAGCAGCATGAACCGCCTCATCTCAAAGAGCAAAGACCGTTACGATTGGAGGTCTGACACTTAAGACATTCGTGGTTTTTAGATACCGGTGGCGACCCATCAGTGACAACAAAGCCTTCTCCACCAGCCGAAACACGAGCTGAAGCATTGACTGATATTTACAACCCAATTGCCAAAATTTGTTCCATAAAATATTATTAATTGATTCACAACTGTCTTCATTTTGTAGCGTTTGTCTTAGCTGCACTGCTTCCAGTGCGTGTATGTGGATTCCTGATACAACGTCCGTTTGTATGCGTTGCCATGTCACTCTAATCTGCCCCATGACCTTCAGAATCAGTAGTGCTGCCATCTTACTCCCTCCCAATCAGAATATCAATCATATGGCAGCTTGCAGTTACGATTACAAGTAAAGACTCACACACGCACGGGCACAACATGAAAACTACACACTGGACAGCCAGATATGATCATTCAACTAAATCTACCAAATTTTCAATCTTTGCTCTTTCTTCTACCCTTTCATCCATTTTCCATTCCACATATCCTCAGTAGAGTCACGAGGGTCGCCGGCGCTCATCCCAGCCGACTTTGGGTGAGAGGTGGGGTTCACTTGGGGCAGGTCACCAGCTAATCGCAGACCTTTCTTCCTCTTCTTCTCATTCTTAATACATGTTACTCCAGGTTGGGCCATCAAATAGCAGATTCTCGGTCCAATACGAATAAAATTTAGAACGCGTGCAACAGAGAGTTGTTAAAATGACACTGAAAACAACGGGTTTGTTTCAGCTGAAAGCTTCCAAATTCATCCGTCCATTTTCTGAAACGCTATATCCTCACGAGGCTCGCGGGGGGTGCTGAAGCCTATCCCAGCCGTCTTCAGGCAGTTGGCGGGGTACACCCTGAACCTGTTGCCAGCCAATGACAAGGCACAAAGAGACAAACAACCATTCATGCTCACACTCACACCTAGTGACAATTTAGAGTGTTCAATCAGCCTGCCATGCATGTTTTTGGAATGTGGGAGGAAGCCCGAGTACCCGGAGAAAACCCACGCAGGCCGGAGGCGGAATTGAACCCGGTAGCTCTGTACTGTGAGGTCAACGTGCTAACCACTGGACCAACAGGCCGCCCAGATTCCTAATTATATTTTTAAATTGGACATAGAAGAAATGATCCCTAAAACTGCCAACGATTCAAAAGGACCCAATTTACATGTTGGAAAAAAATACTCCAAAGTAAAGAAGTTGATTGTGTTGATGCCAAAGAGCGTGTGAAGGAACGGAAATATTTGGACTGCACCAGTGCTGCTCTAAAGTGGTCAAAGAATCACTTTGTAGGTTTTGTGTCAGCTCGAATCATTCAAATGCCTCCAGCAAACTCTCTTATGATAATAGCAATTTGGTGGTGGTGGTGGTGGTGTGTGTATGTGTGTAGGGGGGGGGGGGGATTCATACTTCCATTGTGTGAGAAAGAGCCAATGCCAAATTCAGCCCCCTCTCTATCTCACCACATTACAGCATTCACATGTCCAAAATGGAGCGTCTTCTCTGCACTCAAACAACAACAACAACAAAAAAAAGCTAAACAGCCTTCCACTGGAGTACAGAAGGGGTGGAAGTTGCAAGAGTGGCCGAGTACGAGAGGCAAGTCTAAGAATGGGGGGTTGGTGTGGGGGGGGGTTAGGATTCAAGGGGGCACGGATGTGGGACAAGGGGGTGCGCTGCTTGTCTCAGACACAATAATGCTATTCATTGGGCTCAGACATGGGTGTTAACTCCCCTCTGACCGAACACAATGGACCTGGGCGGCTTCCAGGCAAGCCTTGGTGATATTGTTAGTTCAGGGCTGCTTTGTGGCCACCGCGGGACACAGCCGACGCATTGTGGCCTTGCGGGCGGGATGGATGGAAGGACGGACGGACGGACGGCCGGATGGATGGAGGGAGGGAGGGAGGGAGGGAGGGAGCTTTGAGACGCAAATGGAGAGTTTGTCAGTGTTGAAGCGGAGAGGACAACGGGGGAAACGGGGTCAATGGGCCTTTTGGTGCTGCCCCTTGGCTTTGGACTTGCATGTCTTGGAAAGCTGTTCTTCTGAGAATTGAGTCTAGGATTGAAAGGTATCACCATTCATGCAATTTCACGACCCCATTCTTTTCTTTACTCGCACCTAACAAATCCAACATCCCTCAAAATGCCTTCTTGAGTACCTGCCTGAGCCCAAATCACCACTGAAAATCTATTCCTAAAAAATGTTCGGCATGTGCTTCACCAGGGAGGCTAATGCCCTGTGAGGGTTGCTTAAGGCTAGTGAGGGTAGTGCCCCGTGGTCCCTGTTGGTGGCACAGCGGGGATTACACTCGTCAACCAGCGGAGACAATGATCTCCCCTCCCGGGAAGGGAGTTCAACCTCTCGAACAGTGATCGAGGCAGTCAACTGATGCCTCACTCAATTAAGGGCCGTGACGAGAGGGTGAGGAATGGACGCGTGGGACGCTGAGGAAGGATTAGAGTCAGCCGGAGGGAGATCAAAATCTCAGGTGTCCGTACTCCAAAACTCCCTTCCGCTCCCTAATAATATGCTGCAAAACTATACAAATCCATAGACGGAATGCAGCAGATAATCTTATTAGACTGGACTGCAACGGATATTCAGTTAGCGGGAGATGCTTCTGCAACACTTCACAGGGATTTGGCAGTCGCAGGTGGGGACGGGAATCGAAAACTGGTACTTTTTGAGAACCGGCTCCAAATAATTTGATTCCTCGGAATTGATCTGTTTGCTTTGCTGATGATTCCACTTAGCAAATCCGCTGACGTCGCTGTTACACTGTGGAGGACTACGTCACTTAACCATCATTTTGACAGTGGCTTGCCTGAAAGGCCTTCTCTGCTAGCCCAAACCTTATCAGAAAGTCAAACCTACATTGACAACACACACAAAATGGTAATAATTGATTTCCACCAATCATTTATCTTCATTTCACACATTTTCTCTTCTCTGATTGGTTCAGCTATGTTTATCCCACTGGTTGATTGAACTTAAAATGTGCACCAAAAATGGATTAAAAATTCATTTTCAGTGAGTGGGACATTATGTTCGCTTTGTTGCTGCAGACCTGTGGTGTCTAAAACGTAACACAAAAACAGTCGCATTTCTATGACATCATCCTTGAGCTTCAACAAGAGCGCCTTAAGAGCAGATGAGCGCCCCCAAAGGTCACACCCTACATTTGCTCCTGGCAGGAAGTTCAGGGGTAATTCTACATCCCGCACAGCCGAATACTTTTGGGGAAATAACGTGATATGGCACCGGCGAGGCTCTTGCTTTACCTCCCCCTCAGGTCCTCCCCCCTCGCTATCCCACTTGCCAGATAGAAGTGCTCAGCAGCTCCCCGATTGTTATTGATCCTGAAAGCGAGCCAGTAGGGGGGAGTCAGTGACGCTCAACCACTCACTCTCGCTCTCTCTCTCCATCTTTACCTCCATGCAACTTTCCTCCCTCCCGCGCGGTAACTTCATTTATCAAGGTTAAAGAAGTCTTTAAAAAAAAAGGCAAGAGGGGGCTGCCTGGATGCCATCTGACTGCATGAAAAAAATCCCCTCAGGCTGCTCGTACAGAGAAAGATGACACACACACACACACACACACACACACACACACACACACACACACTTTGTGGTTGAGAAGCCAGCTGCAAGTAACAAAAAGTAACAAAAGTAACATGTTCTGGTTTATTCTGCTTGGCTCTCGACGAAGGTGGATGCTTTTTGCACTGCTCCTCCTGCCCTCACCCCACCCTTTCCGTGCTCGCTACTTAGTCCTTGTGCTGTCTTTGGCTAACTTTTTTCCTAGCCTACCGTATTTTTCATCCGAAGAACTAACCATGGAATTAGTTGGCTGGTCTCTCGATGTAATCGACAAAATTTTTTCGACGAAAAGAGCGGGCAGTGGGGAGCCTGCTTGCCCTCCGGGGACACTTGCTGCTGGATACGCCCTGGATCCATGGAGAAAGTGGAGACCGGTGTGCCTGGCAGTATTGTCCGTGGAGGATGTGGAAGACATCTACATTATTGGCCCTTTGATAACAGGTATGCTGCTGTTCGGTGTTGGCAGCTTTCTGTTCTATCGCAAAATTCAACCGACGGGAGCGGCTCTATTGGAAGTGAAGAAGCTGCCGGTCACTCTGGATGGCTTGGCGCGAATGTCCAACACTCAGACTCAAGCGGTGACTGAGCTCAACCGCAATATTGTTGCGGTTTTGGAGCGATTCCAAGCGATCGACAACACCATAGAGAAGTTGGAATCCGCGCTGCGGAAAGAATTTTCGGGTCCGACTGATCGGCGCCAGTGAGGAGATACAGACCAAGGACTCAAGGCTGTCTGGAATTGTTGGCGGCCGTCCCTCCAAAACAAACAACGCTAACTGGCCTTTCCCCTGGATGGAAGTACGCAGGGAGTCCAGGGCCCCCACCACCACCCCCCTCCTTCTCGGCCATGGACTGATAAGCCAGGACCGTCTTCATGATGAGTAGACCTCGACGAAGCAGCTATGACCTGTACACGCATACACATACAGAACTGGACAACCACACGCGCATACACATCCTTGTTATCACCGTCTTCATCGCTCGTGGTTCGATATGCGGAGCGCAACGGTGACCGTGCAGCTGGTCATTTCGGCCGCGTCGCGGTTACCCCCTCTACGCCCCCCCCCCCCCCCCCGTCCCATTTATCCTCCCCCCTTATTACATGTTGTGTCTTGTGACTTGTTGTAACTGTCATATGCTTATTTATGTGCTAGGGCCTTTTTTATCCTGGACTTAAATTATCCTCGGAAGAGGACAGTTCGAGCGTGTTTTTTTTCCCCCTCTCCCTACCCAGCGTTTTCCTTTCTGAATTCTGATTGTAATTTCCCCATTGCGGGACAAATAAAGGAGATCTTCATCTTAATGTTCAACTTCAGGGAAATCAGGACAGATAAAATAAATAAATAAATAAATAACAATAACAAATCCCTCACAGTCTTTTAAAAATCTAGGATAAAAAAGTGTGTCTCTCTATTATTTTTATCCGGAAACCATTTTTCATGTTATTTCTTGAACACGCTACCACTGGAGCACAAGCATTTTTTTTTGGTCATTTTATATTTTAAAAATATTGTTTTAATCTGTTGGACAGTGACAAAACAAGCCATAGATTTGTGTTGAGGCATGTTGGTCCTTTTACACAGGATAAAGATAAATCACATCAATGGGATGTGAATACTTCATTACCCCTGAATGTATGATAAATAAACAGTAAACAAAAAAACACATTGCAGTGGATTTTGGGATTCCTCTCCTAATCTTGAATAATAATAATAATAATAATAATAATAATACACTGAGATAAACAGAAATGTATATTTGGACAGTAATTATATTGTTCCTGATTATCTTTTTTAATACCAACAAAAATTAGTTGTATAAAAAAATAACAAAATCCCCTTTAAAATTATGTATGGTTGAGACACGTTTCAAATAAAAACTCAATCAGGCCTCTGACTAGCTTGTTAAATCAGGCGAGCAGAAGTCCAAGGATATGATTTCCTTTTATTGCAGGATTACATTAGTTCCCATTTAATTGCAGTATTTAATTTCATTTTAATGCAGTATTTGAATGTTTAAATTCAGTGTTTAACTTTATTCTTTTATTTTATTGTAATGCACGTTATTTTCATTTCGCATTCTTTTTATGTTATTGTATTATATCTTTGATTGCATTTTATCCAGTAGTATTTTTTTAATTTTATTGAATTAGGTCGGGCGGCCCGGTAGTCCAGTGGTTAGCACGTCGGCTTCACAGTGCAGAGGTACCGGGTTCGATTCCAGCTCCGGCCTCCCTGTGTGGAGTTTGCATGTTCTCCCCGGGCCTGCGTGGGTTTTCTCCGGGTGTTCCGGTTTCCTCCCACATTCCAAAAATATGCGTGGCAGGCTGATTGAACACTCTAAATTGTCCCTAGGTGTGAGTGTGAGCGTGGATGGTTGTTCGTCTATGTGTGCCCTGCGATTGGCTGGCAACCGATTCAGGGTGTCCCCCGCCTACTGCCCGGAGACGGCTGGGATGGGCTCCAGCACCCCCCGCGTCCCTAGTGAGGATCAAGCGGTACGGAAGATGAATGAATGAATTAGGTCATTTTACTGTAGTATTTTATTTTATTTTACAGTAATGTATCATTCCATTTGGATTGGAAAAGGAAGTTGGAGAGCCAGGACTACACATGTTTCCCTCAACAACTGTTTCCAGGTTGGCCTTGGCTGGGATCTGCACAGTCTCTCAAAAGCTCTGTTCTCATTAGCGTTACTGAAAGACGGACAGCACGGCCACAAACTGAAGTTCACACAAATCCAACAAAGCCCTAATGGCCTTTTAACTTGTAGCTCGCTCATTTGCGCACAAAGAGAGAGCATGTTTAATAGACAGCGTAGTCGCCATTGTCTCCTGTTTGTAAAAAGGCCTGAACACGTGTTGTGCATCCTGTCCGCCATTGTCTATGCGACCACTCGACTTTGCAAAAGCCCTGCTTGGCACTCGTGAAGGCAAAGCCACACACCAGCGTGCTCCAAAGCCACACCTTCCCCTCCCTTTGTGCGCCCTAATTGCCACAAGGCGTCTTCTGGTGGCTGTGTTGTTTGCAAGTCTTTGTCTCTTGCTACACAATTGACTCTTCTTCACACGAAAGGACGGCGAGGCACATGAGGAGAGGGCGAAATGTGAAAGAAGAAAGGGAAGCAAATCAAGATGCAAAGGTGACAACGACAGGAAATGAATGACATTTTACTTGATTTGCATGTGTTTGATTTGAAAAATAAGATTAAGATATCTTTTATTTCTCACACACTGGGGAAATTTACAGTCTACAGCAGCAAGATTGTGGGTAGAAAGAAGAAAAAATTAAAAATGATGATGGAAATTAATGAGTTTTTATGTGATATATTTATTATATATATATATTTATTGAATTCATGAAAAATAATTACAATTAAAATTGTTTATTTAATTTCATTCATTTACTAAAACCATTTTTGGGGGGGGGGGCAATATTGTCTCAGTTTGAATTTGATGCCTGCAACATGTTCCATAAAAGAGGGGACAGAGGCAACAAAAGGCTGGGAAAGTTTAGTAATGCCAAAAAAAACCCAAAATTATCTCGTTTGGAACTTTCTACAGGTGATTAAGTTGTTCACAAGCAAAGATGATGTGAGGTTCACCTCTTTGTGAACAACTACATCAGGAAATAGTCTGAGGGTTTCTTTGATGTACAATTGCAAGGAATTTAGCAATTTCATCATCTACCGTCCATAATATGATCAAAAGATTCAGAGAATGTGAAAAAAATCTCTACACGGAAGGCTGAAAATCAACATTTCCATGTCAAGACAGCTCTCTCAGCCCGAGCTCATTTGAGATGGACTGCCGCAAAGTGGAGAAGTGAACTGTGGTCTGACGAGTCCACATTTCAAAAATCACCAATAAAAGAAATGGAGCCTTCTGGATTGTTATCAGCACAAAAGCCAGTATCTGTGATGGTATGGGGGGGATGTTAATGTGGCACAGCTGTGAAGGCACTATTAAGTCTGAAAGGTACAGGTAGGGATTAGAGCAACATATGCTGCAGTCCAGGCAACGTCTTTTTCAGGGACCGTCAATGCGATTTTCAGCAAGGCAATTCGAATTAGTACCCGCTGGTACCGTGTGTTGATCAAAATAGCACAAAGGCATCTGTAAGTATGCTGGATTTAGCACTGTTGCTCTCTGTTGTCTTTCCACTCCCTCTCTCACCCTGTAACTGCTCATCACTCCCTTCTCTGCTTAATCGAGAATGAGGAAAAAAAAAAAGGAAAAGAGGACTGGCCTCTTGTCGCTAACTTCATCGAGGTGACTAGTTAAGTGATCTCTGCAAGCAGCCAATCCTACTGCAGCTGCTTACAAGTCTCCTCACATACAGAAGCTTATTACGGACAGAATCATTGGTAATTGAAACCTTGACCTTTTTAAAACCACATTTAAACCGTCAAACAGATAATCGGCCCCGTGGCTACTGAGGGTTATACTTTTAAAAAAATGAAAAGAAAATACAGTTTTACACATAGTATGACGTATATTGAGAATTTCTTGCAAACTTTAAGCCACACGTGTCAAACTCCGGTCCTCAAGGGTTACTATCCTGCATATTTGAGATGTTTCTCTCCTCCAGCACACCTGATTCAAACGGTCAGGATCATTATCAGGCTTCTGCAGAGTTTGCTGATGAGCTGATCATTTCACTCAGGTGTGTTGGAGGAGAGAAACATCAAAAACATGCAGAATAGTGGCCCTTGCGGACCGCAGGTTGGCACCTGCGCTTGAAGCAATCCCAAGAACATTTGTTGTCCTCCAATGGGATTTGGTGACCCACATTCACTTTCAAATCTCCTTACAAGTTGGATACTGCACCTACAACCTTCAGGGCTTGTCCGGTCTTTGAACCCAGGACTTCTCACGCTCCAAGCGACAATCATAATCCCAGAGACCAACGTGCCACGCCAATCAGTTTCGCTGGACCTTAAAATTCTGGAATCTGTCAAAAACCTGTGGCCTACTGAAACTATTGGTGAGGGCCTAAAATTGAGCAAAACGCCTCGGATAATGGATGGAGGGATGGATGGATGCTTGGATGACTGTAATATTAATCAAAAGATCGTAAAAGCACACAAACATCGTGAATAAGCAGTAACATGTTCTTTCGAGTCACCATAGAATTTTGCGGCTTCTTTACTAATCAGCGCATTCATTTTTGTAGAAACTGTTGCTAATTTTCCCTCCAGAGCAAGCCTTAGAGCATTACTCTATTATTTGAAGTAGCAAGTGCCTTTCAGACCTTAAGCCTTACCCAGCCAGCATCAGTGTACATTTGTGGAATAACGACGTGCAAACAGACGGTTTTAGACAGCCAATCCCTCCTGTTTTTCCTCCCTCCACATTTGATATCTTTTGTGACTCAGACAGAAGAGTTTGTCCAGACTGGATCAGTGCGACGCATCCATCTACATTCCAGTTGCTAGGCGAGTCGCCGCGGCTCGACTTGTTGTTCAAGTCCATGCGTTGACCTCTCGGGCCAGACTCTTCCTAACGTCAACCACTCACCCCCCCCCCCCCCCAGCCCCCTCCCCGATGCCGCCCCTTCCCCTTTGGCTTCCCACACTCAAGTTCTTGTGGAGGCGCTGACAGGCAGACAAGGAGGGTGACATCATGGTGGAAGGAGACAGAGAGGTTGATGGGGTAGGGAGTGTAGGTGGATTGGGGGGGGGGGGGGTACCCACACAATGCAGCAGGGCATCTGGCACTGGGTGGTGGTGGGGCCCTGGTTAGGACAAAGCCTCTAGACCCCCCCCCCCCCCCCCCACCTGCCCCCCCAGCTTCCCATGCCTCTTTTTGAGGAATATGATTATAGGTGAAATGTGTTGAGTATGGTGCATCACTTTACAACCCCGCTTTGTCTGCTAAGCTACATTGGCTACTGCCATTAAGTCACCAAATGTATACATTTTAAAATGGAGCTTTTAAACCTACTGAAACATACTATGGTGCACACAATATGCACACAATATTAATAAGAAACAATATCATATTTATTATACATATATGTTTTGGTCTTATAGGTTTGGCTTTTGCTAAACTGAATGCAAATGATCCATGAATTAAAACAAAAGACACTAGTTCAATTTGAATGGTTAACTTCCTAACTAACTGGCTAACTAACTTGGCTTGTGGTCTTTTTATTGTTCACAAGGACCGTTTCATTCAAGTGCGGTGTAAACAAGTCAGTAAGTCATAAATCGGATGACGACAATGAGGCAAATAAATCTGCGGGTTTATCAATGACACTTTTCGTGTTTCATGCAACAATGATACGAGAACAGGTGGATTGCATTTCTTAAACACTGAATTTACCTAGATACTATTAATAAATAAAACATCCATTTATATAAACAAGAAAGCGTACCAACTGGCCGAAATGAAGCTTTTTTTGTTGTTGTTATAGCAGCCTTTGTGATTTGGATATTACATTCTATTGTATCGCTTTGTCAATTTGAATTTGATTAATTGTTCAGCCAGAGAAGAAACTGACAGGGATGCAATGAAATGAGACAGCAAAATTGAACACAAAAAAGGCCACACAATTAAACACATTGTCTAGGACTGATATTTTTGTGCTCAACGCACATACAGTATTATTATATGTGCGTTGAGCACAAGTAATATCGTTTCTTGTTTAATTAACATTTCGGACCAACCTGCTAAGAATCTTTGTGTCTGCTAATGCTCACTTATTAATGCGCCTGTGTGCACACACAATAAACGTGTGTGTGTGTGTGTGTGTGTGTGTGTGTGTGTGTGTGTGTGCGTGTGTGTGTGTGTGTGAGACACACGTGCGTATATATTAGCCATGTGACTTGACCCTAGCAGGCTGAAGCTGCGTTCGTGCGTCTCGCCGGGCGTGGGAAAAAGGGGAGACCTCTTTTCACAGCTGCTCCGGCCGTTGCATTGAACCAATAGAGGGAACCCCAGTGCCCCCCGCCCTCCATCATCCAAACACCCCCAAACTGCGTCGGCCCGCCACTAATGCCACCCGCCCCTGCCTCCTTTCTGCTCCCGCTCCCATTCAATCTTCAGCCTGCTGCCTTTCAGTGCACGCCTCTGCCTCCCCTCCTGCGCGCCACTCAACCATCCATCCATCATCCTGCTGCACCGTGCCATCACAATAAAGTAACTTATATCTTCTTTTTTTTCTTTTTTTTTACACGGTAGCTCCCTATTCCATCTAGCTGTGAGATAATTTTTTTTTTTTTTAAATGCTTGCTGTTGCGTTGAAAAAAAAGTGGATGGATCCACTGGTCTTTTTAGCTAAACTTGTTTGCAAGATTTATTTGCAGCCATTGGTACAATTTGGAGGGCATTGTAATGTGCTAAGCATAGATACAAACATAATTTCAAAATTTTCAACGCTTGTACAAAATATCTCAAAATCCTCTTTTCTAATTAAAATTGGGGGAAAAAACCATTAATCATTACAGTCCTGCCAAAACATCATCACCAGCACACAAAAATATCCAACGTGTTTTTAAACAAGAACATAATCATATTGAATGTAAAGACACTGTATGTCTAACTGAGCAGTTTGTTATGATTTCATGCTTTACTTCAGTGGGCATTGTGCTGCTCCTTCTGGTGTACATTGCTTGACCACAAGGGGGGAGTCTAACTCAAACATACTCCATGTAAATTTGAAGACGGTTGCAACAAAGTTATAGTTTTATCCATAGTTTCTTCCAGTCTGTGTCGGATAATTTATGTCTGTTGATGTTCTTTCAGATTTTCAATTTTGATTAATTTAGACTTTGTTCATTTAGTATTTTGATTCCTCGTTGTGCCTTGTTTGCCATTTTGGGGGTTTTTTTTGGGCAGGGGTAAATAACTATTTTTTGAGCATCATCCTGCTTTGCTTCCTTGTACTTGAGTCGTCCAACACCATAAGAACCTTCGGTCTGAAATCATCTGTCTGCATTTGTTGCAAGCATTCAAAACTTTAAACATTTATTTTGTACAATGAAACACTGTTTTTTTTCTTTCCTCCCCGCCCAATTTTGCTGCTGTAGAGTGCAAATTTCCCCCGTGTGGGAACACAAACAAAAACTAATTACGATTTTTAAAATTTTTATTTTCAACCTCAACTAAGTGTGGCATTAAAGCAACTTGGAGAAAATATTTGGGCTTTTTTTTGGGAAGAATTATTCATAATCTGACACTGCCGCCATCGAACACTGCATGGAATTTTCAAAATCATTTTCTATCTCGAAAAACTCAGGTCACTCATAAGTTGAGGTACAACTATAGTTACGTTGTGTCATTAGTTGATTCACTGTTTGTCTGCCAAACAAGTGCAAATATTGTTCTGTATTTGTATACATTACTATACAATGTTTATAGTTGACACGAGTGCAAAAAGAAAGTCAATTGTGAATATTCCGAATCATAAAATCCTTTCTCCCGTCGGCTCTGCAGCAAACACTTTAATTTATGTTAACATACGCCGCCGCTACTCTATGCGCACACCCACAAAGTGCATTCATTTCAAGAGATTTATATCCTATCAAGAAACATAAAGCAGAGGGTATAATTCAAATCAACTTTTAAGAACAGCCCAGTGAGCAGGGTGATGCATACAAAAAGACCTGAGAAAACCTGCAGGCGGTTAAAAGCAGATTTAGGTCGCCGTGACAATACTCACAACCAGTGTGCTTAAACCTACTAGGGAGTGCTTGATTTGTTGTGCATTTAAATCTAACAAGTGTACTTTAAGTGTGCACACGTGAGACTCGGGTTGCAACGGCCACCACCGCACATGCCCATGTGCGCATTTTTAAGCCAAACCCCCCTTAAAAAGGACACGTAATTTGCAGAATAACTCCAAAAGAACCTCGAGAGGAGTTCTGTCACGTTGCTCGACATAATACTGCAGGCATGTTGGAAAGCAAAGGGGGCGGGGGGCTCTGTCACGTATATGTGTGTGTGTTTGCGTATGTGTTGTGTAGCCAAGGACCTGAAAGAACTCCATCTCCCTTGGCCAACATGCCATGACGGTGTGGAGCAGAGCACTCCGAATTGGTTTCTCTGGGGCGGCTGAGAACTGGAGAGCTAATTTTGAACCAGGGTGGAGGATGGCAACGGAGGGGTCGAAGGATGAGAGGATGGAAGAAAGAAGGGATTGCAGGATACACGGAAGGGAGAGCGCACGGGGGGGTTGGGAGGGTAAGAAGTTGGAAGGATGGATAGAAGGAAAGACGGATACAAAGATCGGATACAAGCATAGAAGGACAGAAGCAGAGAAGAAAAGCAAGGACAGAGAGAAAGGAGGATACAATACAAACACCATAGAGGGATAAAAGGAAAGAAGGAAACAAGGATAGGATACAAGCAAAGAAGGATACAAAGAAAGAAGGGCTGTTTGAAATGGCACACGAACAACACATACAGTATTCACAGGAACCCCAGCACCTGAGTCCAGTAACACACGTCTTCGGTATGCCGAAACACGCATGTGCCATCACATCCGCTTCCGCGTCCGGATGGAGGTCGGATAGCGGCTTCTCAAAGCCGAGTTCCAGAACGCTCGTTTGCATCGATTGAAGCGTTTGGAGGATGCGCTGTCGACTGATGTGGCGCTCTACGCGTTCGGCAGCTGCGTGGTCCGCCGCTACGGAGGAGGATAGCCACGGGCAGCGGAATCTCCTCTGATCTTCGCGTGGCTGTTTTCCCCCGAGGAGAGGAGGAGGAGGTTCATCTAGAACTAGGCCGACGTCACACAACATCATGTCGCCCCCGAAGGGAAATCAAATGGTTTCACTTCCTCCACTGATGATGAAGCTCTCCCCTCTCTTCTCTCCTACTCCATTGCACCATCTATTTTGTGAAAGCGCGCACAGGGCGAGCGGCGCCCTCGCGTCTGTTAGCCTAGTGAGGCTAATCTTACGGCATGTGAAAGAAGCGACGGTACAAAATAGGTAGTTAAGAGTTTTGAACTGTGGCTTGGTCGATTTTTGCTTTGCGCGGTGAGGCAAAATTTGAATCTCTGTACTTTCTGCTCCTTTATTTTGTAAAAAATAGTTCATGTTAGCTAATTTGGGGTTATCAAGTGTTAGCGAATACAACATTAGCAAAGCGGTGGGATCATGATGTCTGGATGGCATAAAAGCCGAAAGCAATGCTAATTAGCCTTTTTACTTTGCATTCAAACACGACAAGCACGACTGTTCATAAAATAGGGAAACTAGTCTGTGGCTTTTGTATTTTTACTTCTTTTACTTCTGTACTGATGAACATGTTAAAATGTTTTCTTAGGTAACGCCGTTGCTCGTGTACTTCTACATTTACCGTTTTATTTTTCAGTAGTATCTGTACTTAAGTACAAGGTGTGAGTACTTCAGCCACCTATTCCTTCTCCTTGTGGTCTCATCCTTTGATTCGCCTCAAGGCTGCAAGCTAGCGGTAGATGGGCTGAGCTACCCCCGTATCAAGCCATTACGAAGCGTCTGCTCACATTGTCACAGGAGGTAGGAAATGTGCCAGAAAAGGAAGGAAATACTTTTTTTCAGATGCATCTTGTAGCATACAGTACAGTGTAGTGAAAGCTGCCCAGGCATACTGAAACGTGTGTGTGTGTGGGTGTGTGTGTGTGTGTGTGTGTGTGTGTGTGTAGCTAAACAATGATTTCATGAGGCCAATGAATACAATAAAAATAGATACGATAAACAAATGTTCTCAATTAATTTGAGGGAGAATGGCAAAATTCCTGCCCCTAATATGATAGGACTACGGATAATCTAAATGTAAATAAAAGAGAGCATGCTGCATGTGGCTATACTTCTTACCACTCCTACTCTCGGGAGACTTCTTATGTCTCCTTAAAGGGATCCAAATGCTGAGATGACAGAAAAGGATTCACCTTGTGTCTTCATATCACATCAAGGAAGAGCTTAAAGACTTTGATCACACAAGTTAGTGCAGTGCATTTAAAGTATGACCTTGACAGATACTTCATACAGTGGACCTCTGAAGTGTCTGTCTCAATAACGCCTCTAAATCATACCATGGCGCCACATACCGGTACCTCACTGGAACAGAGTACAGTGAGAATCAAAGGGGTACTGGCTTTTTCATTGGCTTTTCTGTGCCAACTGTTCAATTTCCTTACCGGTGTTTTATAGGTTTTGTTGTTGATTTGTTTTCATAGTCACTGATGGACATCGATGGTGTAGTGGTTTCGATGTGCCCTTGGATTGACAAGGGACCATTCGCCCAAACTCAGCTAGGAAAGGCTCCAGCTCCTTGCGACCCCAAACAGGATAAGCCGTATAGAAAATGAATGGATGGATGGAACTTATTTTTACAATTGTGTGCTATATACAGTGAATGATAAAGAAGAATAAAAACTGGAATGCCAATCAGTGGAGTGCATTTCAAAATCTCA
Source organism: Hippocampus zosterae (assembly GCF_025434085.1). Lineage (NCBI taxonomy): Eukaryota > Metazoa > Chordata > Actinopteri > Syngnathiformes > Syngnathidae > Hippocampus > Hippocampus zosterae. The sequence goes on along the minus strand of NC_067458.1, from coordinate 16,369,054 downwards.
AATATGGTGAAATGTTCTCAAGCATTCGTCACTGAGAGATTACGTAAAGTAATTAAATATATATATTTTTTTTTAACACAAAAAATTCTGATCGTGCATGACCCAACCATCCACCACATTTTGTAGAAATATTTGTGTAAAAAAATAATAAAATAAAATAAAACCAATCATCACATTTCAACCCATAATGCAAGCGCTCCAGACATGCACGTCCGCTCACCTGCTCAATGTGAAGAAGCCTTCGTGTGGCAAAAATCTGCCTGCTTTGCCATTGGACTTGTAAGTTCACACACCTGTAAACAGAAAACGCATGAGACAGGTTCAATTTGTCAAAATGAATAATATAAATATACTATATGTGTAACACACCATAATATTTAAGTCATACTCCATGTTGTTGAGGGGATGAGTTACACTTTGGCTTGTTTTTTTTTTCCTATCTAATGCTATTTTCTGGTTTATTTATCCATTGAGGATTACATTTTAAACTATATGTAACGGACACTTCGTGAGATACGACTGCACATACAGTGATATAAAAGCAGTTATAATATTCTGTGGACGTCTGAATTTATCTAATAACATGCTTAGTAGCATTGTCTGTCGCTGAAGCGCCACATAATTTTAGGAAAATATGAGAAACAGCTCTCACTATGATACAGTGCATTTCGACACCCACACACACATAAAAAACAAACAAATATAAATGTTAAACATAGTATCTCTTAAAAAATTAGCATGACTATTTTCTGAAAACCAAATATTTGTTTTTGGAAGCATGACATCTCATACAAAAAATGTGGACAGTGAGTGTATTGATGATAAAGACTCCTAAACAGGAGGATCTGTCCTTGTTCCTTCAAATGTTAATTGCAATTATTTTAGCTGGCAATACTAAATGGAGGACAATCGGAATCACACACACAAACTGATACACATAGGGAGGCACACAGGCAGCGCACTTCACAAGCGATTACACAAAGTAGTCCGAGATTACATCCACCCAATATCTGACGTCCTTTGCGGATTTAAAGCCGGCATGTCAGCCTTTCAAATTTTTTCCCTTGGTTCCCTCACATGGGTCAGAGCCTGTTGCTAGGCTACCAAGCCTAGAATTCATAATTTGAGGGAAAAGGGTTTATAGATATAATATATAGAGAGAGAGAGAGAGAGAGAGAGAGAGAGAGAGAGAGAGAGAGAGAGAGAGAGAGAGAGAGAGAGAGAGAGAGAGAGAGAGAGAGAGAGAGAGAGAGAGAGAGAGAGAGAGAGAGAGAGAGAGAGAGAGAGAGAGAGAGAGAGAGAGAGAGAGAGAGAGAGAGAGAGAGAGAGAGAGAGAGAGAGAGAGAGAGAGAGAGAGAGAGAGAGAGAGAGAGAGAGAGAGAGAGAGATCAGTGGTGGGGGGGTTTTGCAATTTAAAGTGCAAAAATATAACACATAAAAATAACTTCTATAACTAGTTTTAGAAGGTTGGGAGCAGTGTAAATAGTCAGTAAAAATCACATTTTCATTTTATGATCAAAAAATGCATTGTCTCAATCGCAAAATGCAAATTTGTTTTGAAAAAAACAGTATACCAGCAGAGGTGTAGAAACGACACTTTTGCATGTACATCTTCATGCATACACACGTTCAACGTACGCAGCATGGCACATAAATGTGAAAACATCTACAGAATAAGCAATCTGAAGCCCGTGGGCTATATTTGACCCCTGAGCACAATTGATCCAGACTGCTTCAAAATAAATAAACCCACTGACAAACGATTATCAAAAGCCTAAAGACATTTTAACTTACAAATGTTCATAACAACAGATATTGTTTTGTTATATGATAGACACTGAGGCAAATCTCCAGAGCTTCTGTCCAATGTCGCAATTCATGACATTTTGGACTATTTCCCGATTCCAACAATTACATTACAAAAACAAACAAAAAGGCTTTTTGATTTTCTTCTGGTAACATTATGAAAGACTCCCTTTTCATGCATTTATGACTGTGAGTTTTCCTCCATCACAGAGCAAATACTCAACCATGATACTATTGTTAAATATAAATCAAGCTAATATTGTATCACGTTACCTGGTGCCATCATTAAATCATTTTTAGAAGAACATTCAAGTGTTTTTCAATAATGGGCAATTTGCAAATGAGATGGCAATTGTCCAGTGTGTCTGGATGTTGTGTGTGGTCGTACGAAAACAAATGCAAATCACTTATTACAGTATAATCTGTGATTATATTGTTGGGTAATGGGTAGTGACATTGTTTTCCTCCCATAATGTGGAATAACAGCCATAAAGAAACAGTTATTGCCACACTTTTAGTATTTAATCCCTACAGGGTTAAACCCTAAACGGTCAACATATATTACAAAAATCATTTGTTCATTCATTGCAACGTCCTGGTGGACAATGTATAGCAAACGAATTACAGCCAAAGCACGTGTTTTGGAATAAAAGCGGCGACAAAGCAATAAAAATGCTAAAAAGCAGACATGGGAAGTTGAGTAATCAGTGATGGAGACAATGCAGCATGGCAGGTGTTGGTGGACTAGACTAGGGCAGACCAGACTCCATCTGGTGCTGAGGGCCTAAAGAGGGCCCAGACAGACACATATATTAATGTGGGAACGTCGACGTCTAGCCTGCCAGCCCGCCTGCCTCTCCGTCATTCGCTAGACTGAATTTCGATCTCAAAGCCCACCCCCACCCCCACACTCCTTTCCCCGACCTCCCCCCTATTTATTACCCCACAGCAATGCATTCATTCAGTTCCTACCACAACTGGGCAATCACTGCATGTGTTGGGTGCATATGTAGTCAGACCATAAATTATATTGTCAAAATTAAATGGTGCTATAAATTCGTTTGTTTGGTGTATCAATAATCCCATTAAAGGACACACAAAGGCGCCACGCATTTAACACGCCTGTGCTACTTATCAAATCATAAAGTCCAATATTCTCATGGATATTGAAACCCCAACTCAAAAAAGTAATGAGGTTATTCAGTTAATGAGGCAATATTTCATATCAAAACACCATTATCTGTGTCATTTATTTTATTTTTTTACCAGAAAGAGAAGAGATTGTATTGAGCACACATCCGGAATACAGGATGAGGCCTTCTAATATGGCACTTAATGTGGATGTAAAAAGTCTACACACCCCTTTTCAAATACCAAGTGTTTTTGATTTGAGTGCACACATCCTCATCTAACTGGGATGCTGTGTCCAGAATTAAGTAATTCCATTCAAGCAAAATAGGAGTAAGCAGACACCTCTGATTAATGCCAAATAAAGTTCAGCTGTTCTGGGTGGCTTGTTTTTCATTTGTTTGTTTTTTAGCAGAAAGCTGAAGGCTGTGTGCGGAAACTGACAACTATTTCAGACTTAATTCCCTCTACTTTGACTTGGATCCCAGTTGAAGCTGATGAGACACACCAATGCATGATGTTATTAGCATGCTTCACTGTCAGTCTTATTCTTTTGGTGATGGGTGTTGTTGTTTGTGCAAAGCATATCATTTGGAATTATGGCCAAAAATTTGAACTTTGCTTTCATTGGTTTATCCAACAAAATCTCCCAAACATGTCAGAAAACACAACCGATTTGAACACAATTACATTGGCCGATGAGCCACGCGCTGCTTCACCAAGTCTGAAGAATTCAGGCATTTTCTGATTGCATGAAGCCCCGGTAGACCACTGTTGTCTTATTTTGTATTACAAATGACTTTTGTAAGAGAGGTGGGGGGGGGACCAACATAAAATACCGGTAGCTTTTTGGGTTTTTTTGATGGGACAATATTAATGTATTCATCCTTTGGTACTGACACTATATTTTATGGACTAGAAGAGTATTAAAATGTTTAGGGTCTATGCTTGTCTTTTATCACCCATAACTGGTTATGGACAATGACATAGTTAAGACTCATCTTTCAGTAGTCACATAATTCATTTGACAAAATATCACAACACTAGAGCATCAATGCTCATCTTTCAGCATTGACATTTTCTAACAACAGAAACATTTGTGTGAATGGTTGTCGCAAGATTAACAAGGTATTTTTACGATGAACAATATTCCTGTGCCTCCTCATCTCAGCATTCACTCAGCTCTTTGGTGGACACCCAACTATACAAATGCCAATCGTTTGGCACGACGACGTTATTTGATGGACTCGCAAGAGTGTGAGATCCCTGCTTTCATATTTATTATTTGGCAGGAAATAACACCGTCAATACTTCAACCTTACAATATTTTGCATGCAAACGTTCATCTCTCAGCACCGACACATCTAATGACAATCTGTGTGAATGTCATTTCAGGCCGAAATATCAATCCCATTTTCTAAACACTTATCTCATCCCAGAGACATTTCTATGGACAAGAGAATTGGTGTCAATGCTCAATCGCAACATCAGACTGCAAATAAACACTTCCAGTTGTGTTTTGATTTCCTTTTACACATTGCACACTGTCAATGACATCACAATGCATCCTGGTTACTGATCACATGACACAAAAAGAGCGCTATCCTTGCTAACAGTAAGTCGTTCTCCACTGTGACTCAGCGACATGACACTTTATAGGAGCTATAGCCACAGCTCTACAGCAGGTCCAGCACTGCACTGTGACTTGTTTAAAATTCAACAGGCCCTTCGAACACAATACATCCAGAGCGGAACAAGGAGAGGTGCTTTTTTCCCTTCGGATAAAAAGGGGAAAAAAATTGGACATTTAAAAAATAAAGCAAAATAGACTGACCTTGGTGTCTCTCTAATCTTACCTCTCAAATCATACCAATGGGATAAATTTGTCTATACAGCGGTCACATGAAATACTGTAATGTAACATACAGGGAAGCTTGGGAGTGGTAAAGAATGCATCTGGGACTTAGATGGGCTAAGGTTTGATTCCCTGGACCACCGTAAAAGCCAAGTTCAGTGTTAGCCTCTCTATGTTAATGTCGGTCTCTTGACTTCTTAAAACATGACAGGCCTTGCACATGCAGCCTGGATCAGACTAAATCCTGGGTTGAAGGGGATGAATTACTGTCTCTCCTTCAATAGATTTCAATTTCAGGGTAAATATCAATGGGGTGGGGGGGAGCAGCTATCACATTGTGCTCATTTGTGGGTTAAATATTTTGGGGTGGCAGCATAGTAACCTAATGGTTAGGTTTGTTTCCTCTCACATGCAGGTTAAATTCATCCAAGGCTCTAAATTGTCCAGTTTTATGCGACCCTAATGAAGACAAGCCCTATAAAAATTTGATGAGACTTTACATGCAGACCATGCTAAATTAATGCAAAAATATGATGCAACAATTTTAAATTGAAGGCATCCAAGTTTTAATTGAATTGAATGTCAAACCAGCCCCACATATTGTCCACGGTCTTTAGGTTGTATACCCTAGGAATACACACAACCCTGTTGAGTATACCTTGTAGGACAACTCCAATTGGATGGCACCCAACCAGATGCAAAATTCCAAATAAAATCTCCCCATACAAGATAAAGGGCACAGGCGCATTTCTTTCCTGCCGTGACAGGTACGATGCATTTGTTTGGAGTAGGGGTATATTGGTGCAGTGGACCAATCAGAAGGCTCTTTCGGCTGACACATCCGCGTCCACATCAAGCCATGCATACAACAATAAGACAACTGGCAATATAACAGAAGACATGCGTGTTCAAATGAAGCAGCACCTCCTTCATGAATGGAACCTCCCCCACGGCATGGCAGTCACTCCACAAATGCATAGCGCCATGAATGCCCCCATATTTTTTTTGTATTGAGTACTCCAGGTTGCACGGCAATTTGAACTCCAAAAAATCGAGTAGGAAGGTGGCAGGGAAGGAGGTGTCTTTTTTTCCCCCACGCGATCTACGCGGATGACGTTTGGTGCTTCTCGGTCCTCCATCACCACCCTCGTTCTCATGATCTCTCCATCCATCCTCGCAGCCATCCTTGCACGTGACGTCTGCGGGATTAGTTTCTACATTCGGTTCTCTAGCTTTATGATATTGCATAAACTCATACAGCTAGATAACCAAAGAGAAAAACTAACCCACATCTCGCTTAAAGGAGCCGCCGCCGGCGCCGACGCTGCAGCGTGTTGTGGTCACGTGGGGGACAGTCCTCTTCCGCCCCGCCCCTCCCCTCGCTCACCTTCCTTTTTTTAATCAGGCAGTTGCGTTCACTGCCCGTCGTAATTGGCAAACTAAGCGGCGACACAGGCCACACTTGTGCAACCCCGCCACAACTGAACATTGACGACAAGAGCAGTCACGGAAGCTCATCTCATCACGTCGATGATGTCACACCCACCTGCCGTAAGTCCTCACACACAAACGCGCTGTGACTAAGTCTAGCGTAAACCCCCCACGCGCGGGTCGTGCAGCCTTTTAAATATTCGCAACAAACAAGAAGCATCAAAACGTGTTACTGGCGTCAAATGCTACCCTGTATCGACCCTATTTTAGACACACAGACACACACGCACTCCACAGTGAATTAATCCACAGATTGTTGGACAACACCACAAATATATAGCAACAGCAGCAGTATGTCATCACATGTTCACTAGCCGTGGACAAGGAGAAACTGAGTGAAACATACTCTCAACAGAAGTGTCTATAATGTATTGAAGTGCACTCTAATATTGCATCGCCATTGAATCACATTGCAATTAAAAGCAGGAAAAATAATATAGATTCAGGTATGGCGAAGCCTATGGAACGTTTTCTTAATTAAATATGATAGTGAAAACAAAATTCCAAATACTGAGGTCAGTTAATTACAATGATTAGAACTTTTTATAAAAATGACCTCGTTTGAAATCCACCAGACTGACAGCGGGTCGACCCGAACTTGTAATCCGTAATGAGACCCTCCCTCCCCGGCCTCACCCAGCCGTGGTGACCGGCGACCCACGTGATGGTGAGTGGTTGGTGTCAATTTATTTTAAAAACTTTAGCTATCCAAGCACCAGTAATGCGGTTTTTATTTTTACTCCTATAGCTGCAGCAAAGTCAGAAGAAAAGGAAACGAGTTCGTGTAAGAAGCCAAGCAAGCATGTTGATTTATGGAAAAGGGAGTAAAATAATAAATAGTGCCTGAGGCCATATACTAATATTTAATGATCAAATTTACCCAATAATGATCATAATGGTCCAAAGGAGAGAGAATGTTTGCTTTTAAAATATGAATGTGTCAAATCATCTCTCAGTGTCTTACTGTCGTGCACGGGTAGTCATATTTATGTAAATTAAAGAAAGCTAAACTGACTATAGTCGGGACAGGACATTAGACACGTGTCCTTCACTTGTATCTGGCCTCAAGAACATTTTATTTCTTTTTAATAAAACAAATACAAGGCTGATGCTAAAAGAATAGCAGTGGGACAGCTGAACGGTTAGCACTGAGCAAGACATTCTATTTTTTAATAGCCTGAATAATCACAAAGAAATAATATTATATGTACTTGTTTAGGGATATTAAGTGAAATGCGGCCACATAATGTTTATTACTGCATCCCAATATGTACCTCAGTGTGTGTGTGTGTGTGTGTGTGCACGCGCGCGACTGTGTGTGCCTGTGCGTGTGTGTATGATTTTTCTTAGATTTTAAATTTCCTACATCAGAGCTCGTAAGAATTTCGTTAAAACATATCGTTATTTTTTCATTTGTACCGTTTTCAATTGTGTGCAATTATTAATGATTATGTAATTATTTGCATTTTCTGCCGAACAAAAACTTGGGATGAAAAACAAGTAGTTTCTGAACGTGACACGCCCCCAAGCTACGTCACGTCCCTTCAAATAGACGTACAGTAGCGTGCACGTGAACGTACATGCACGCCCTCGTCTCGTTTCAAGTCATTGTCTGTGTTGTGCGTTGATTCGTATATGTTGTTGCCAGAACGTATACGATATAACTTAAATGGATCTTAGAACGAGAGGCATCCACGAGGGGACTATACGACCACTGTCCATGGTGCTGAAACGAATTTAGGAAAGACACACACACACACACGCACGCACGCACACGCGCACACGCACAATGTTTTCATATTACGACTGAGCAAATTAATCTCAAAACACAATACAGGTATTGAAGAAATATTGGCTCTCGCCATAAGTAAATCACATATGTGTTTTGCCTGATAAAAATGGCTTACAAAGGTTTCACAAATCAAATTGTAAATATGCAACAAATGGGGAAAAACGGAGGAAATATAAAAAGTCAAATGTCCCCAAAATGCAACTGTTAAAATGGATGGAACTGTTATATTTTCTTGCCATTATTTTACATTATTTTGCTTTCTACCTGAATACATTTTCCTTAAAAGTACCATTATCATAGCAAATCAAATTATTTGACTGTTTGTCCAGGAAAGTTGGCATTGTATTTCAATTATTGCGTCAGTGTGGATTATAGTTAAAAGTTAAACTATATATAGTAGGCTTTCATGTTACACGAGTAAGACACGAAGAAAACATTTTTGTTTTCCCCATTAGTGGAAAAATATTCTACACACACATCGTCAAACAAGATGTAAGAATGAAGACAGAAAACATTTTTTTAGGATTATAAATTACCCGGTACCACAAAATATAAACAGCTCTACATAATATTTTGAATAGTGGAGAAAATGTTTTTTGTTTAGACATTGAAACTGCCCTCCATAGGGTGTTTTGGTTACTATTTTTTCTTGCAAAATATTAAACATGCTGTAATTTATTATGACGAATGGAGATTGTACTGTATTTAAAAATGATATTCATAATTATTTCTATTGTAAATGGTCGAAAATTATTCCAATATTTTTTTCCAAACGCACGTTATATCTTGATTTTGTACTGTATGGGAAATTTATATGGAAACACGTGTATAATAAAATAGAAACTGAAAATTAAGAGTGGAGTTCAGAGGTGTGTTGCAGTGGGGTATCAGCTAAAAAAAGTCAACATCAAGTTCAACAACGTGCTGGCGCGTATTAGCATCACAATGCTGTCTGGCGCGCGCGCACACACTCAACACACACACACACACACACTCAACACACACACTCAACACACACACACACACACACACACTCGGGGAAACAATTTCCCATGACTGTGCTAACAGTCACGTAACTGTTCGCTCAGGGTGGTCCTAAATGGACGCAACTTGGCATTAAGAGACATTGAAAAAACACAACCATGCTTTTTTATGGGAAGAAACACGACTTACATTCATACGGTAAATCCACCCTAATAGCTTCGAGTCCTTTTTGTAAAGTTGCCGTCTTTCAAACGAAGAATCTGGAGCGAGCCGTGAAAGTCTGCGTTCTGGCGTCACGTCAACTTGTCCCAGTTCGTATGGAAGAAGTCGCCATTGCTTTAGCTTGACTAGCATCCACGCAGCATCTCCTCCACGTCTTCGGAGGAGAATGTGCGCGGCGCTGACTCTGCGTCTCGTTGGTCCTCCCAACACCCACGCCCCACCCCCCGCCTCTGACGTAAACTGGCAGCTCATTCCGGGCTGTGATAGGGGACATTCGAGAACAGACGTGTTCTTGAATGAAGCCCTAATATCGAGGTTATAAAAGAGAGAGGTTGAACGGATGCTGCTGGTACAGCAACCAAAAAGAAAAAGAAAGACGTGAAAGAGAGCGAGCGAGCGAAGATAGGCACGGCGTAATGACGTCACGTGCCAGGATAGGCTCGTCCAATAGGACGCCTATTCTTCGAGAGGGTGGTGACATAAAAGACGTTTCACGGAAAAATAATTTCAATTTTTTTAACGCGTAATATGTTGGAGGGGAGGTTGTTTAAATTTTATGTAAGGCGTAGAATGTAAGATATATTTTGCTCACCATATAAGTTATTTGTAACATACTGTATATGACATTAAATAGGTCAAGGGTGCCCACAGGCGAACCGCGAATCCTTAATAGGGTCGAGGGTGTTAAACTAACGAAATAAATAGCTACACCAATAAATTATATAGGTAATTGTTGACAATTGTATACAATTATAACATTATATTTTTAAAGCATAAAGAAAACAGCTGATGATAATAGATGACAATAATGCATTATTCTACCTCCTACCACTGCTACTACAACTAATAATAGTGTTAGTAAAATGTATACAAATAATTAAAAAACGATTGAAATATTTTAAAGAATAAAAATAATCAACAGGAATAAAAATAATAATAATGAAAATACAGTATTTATTCTTATTTTTACCACTGGTGATAGGACTACTACCTTTGATTACGGGCTCTAAAACATTTGTAATTTTTTTTTCTTCTGATACTACTTTTATTTCTTTACATTTAAATGTTTTTTTAATTTTATGGTAAAGTGTTTAAATGTGGCGGCCCGGTAGTCCAGTGGTTAGCACGTCGGCTTCACAGTGCAGAGGTACCGGGTTCGATTCCAGCTCCGGCCTCCCTGTGTGGAGTTTGCATGTTCTCCCCGGGCCTGCGTGGGTTTTCTCCGGGTGCTCCGGTTTCCTCCCACATTCCAAAAACATGCGTGGCAGGCTGGTTGAACACTCTAAATTGTCCCTAGGTGTGAGTGTGAGCGTGGATGGTTGTTCGTCTATGTGTGCCCTGCGATTGGCTGGCAACCGATTCAGGGTGTCCCCCGCCTACTGCCCGGAGACGGCTGGAATGGGCTCCAGCACCCCCCGCGACCCTAGTGAGGATCAAGCGGTACAGAAGATGAATGAATGAATGAAGTGTTTAAATGTTGAAGGGTTTGCTGTCTCTTTCGTGTTTCACACTGTGAAAGGCACTGCAAAAACAATACAATCCCCGAGCACATCACACACTGCAGATAATATTCCAATTGCCTTGTGATTGTAAACAGCAACATATGAGAAACACATCAGTACAATGCATTGCAGTTTGAAAAAAATGCATGCATACTCTTCTCTCATCTCTTATTGTTACGTGAATAATTCTCAACAAATAGGCACGATTTATGTATGTACACAGATACGTTAAATTAGAATATAATTACTGAGGATGAAAGCGACCTAATTAAATCAGAGAATATGTGTAATTATAAATGGGTTTCTAACATCCTAGATTTGGTTTTGGCGAGTTTAGTGACCTTCAATTTTTAGGCGCGCCAAAATCCCTTCTCAACGTAATCAATGGCGGCACTTATTGGTCACAAGCGGAACTGCAGCATGCTAAAAGGCCGGACAAAGGGGGGGAAAAAAACACCACGGCCTTCATTCCTCCGCAGTCTGGCCGCTGCCACGCCCACTGTCAGCCATTTCAATGAATCCTTTTTATGTAAACACGTTTCATAAGAATCATACAAATACAGTATTAGCTATAATAGCTGCGTTATAGATTCAATCGAACGTAATCAACGCAAACGGAGCCGCCAGTTGGAGGCCTATTTACACGGCTTCTGATCCCAAACCAATGAACTCTAATCTTTTTATTGCGAGAATCATAATTATCGCTTTTAGAAAACCATATCTGCAATATAGAAAATTAAATTGATTTCACTAATAGATGCAATGTGTGCTACATCTCGCTTTTTTTTAGCCAATTCAACTAGTCAAAGGCGCTTTGAGCATGATCAAATCATTTGCACAAGCACGAAAAGTAATAACGGATGCTGATCATACGAATAAAGGTAGCAAACATAAATGAATTAACGAAATACGAGTTTTATCGTCTATAATATCGTTTTAATTATAAACGGATTTAAACTTGGAACGATAAATTATATCATAACTCAGAATAAGAAGGTGACGTCGGGAAGGTAGAGTGGTAATAATAATAACAATAATCATAATTATTTAGCATATGTCAAGTGAAATTATTTTCCTGTATATTTTAAATATTTGTAAATTGAAAGATGTGGAGCTAGGCTTTTCATTAAAAATATTTTAATGGTGTACTTTATGCATTTGGAAAAATTCAAGAATATGCTGAAACTACACGGATTCATGTAACATTTTAAAACGTAATAATACACACTATTGTAACTTAAAATACAAATTCAAGAATATTTAAATAGATTACGTTTAACCACTCTAACCCCTCATCACGACACAACATTGAGATAATTTGTAATGTGTATTCATTATGATTTTACCAAAACTACTAAGGGATCCTTTTAAAAAAATACACCAATTGAAAAGAATTCCCACTCTTAAAATGATGTGGCAAATTGCTTTGAAGATGGGATAAATTCAAACAAATTGCTCTTCTTTTAAAATGTTTTTCCTTTAATACTCACATAAATCACCTTAACGCCTGTTGAATCTTATAACTTGTGTTGCATTGAAAGAGAACTATTACTTGACCTTAGAATCCTTGTAATGCTTTGAGATCATATTCTCTGGTTAATGTTGTGTATTTTCATACACAATATAATAAAAAAAATACACAACATAATGTTGTGTATTTTTTTTCAAATGTGCTATCAGATGTATTTGATGTGAGGTGATGTTAAACAAACACATCATTCAGGTGCAAGTTGTATGCCTAAAATGGGCAATAAATAGGACAGATACCGAGTCAGCATGCATGAGCAGGCCGACTCTTCATGTCGAACACAAATGGTGAGTAACAATAATAATGACCCTAGTCAAGTGGACACCTCTGGGAATTATAATGGCTCCCCTTCAGAAAAGAGGCTTGACCCGAGATGTAGGATGTTGCATGGGAAGTCCACATAGTTGTCTGCACTCTAAACCACACCGGATTGTTGATTAAGATGAGCTAATTTCTGGTGAAGTTAGAAAAATGCTGGAATTGTCCTATCTCTCTCCGTCCATTCACACCATTAATTGAGTTTTGAATCGGGATTCAGGCAAGCACCCAATTTCTTGGAAAATAGCTTTTTGATTGATGTTTTTTTCATGTTCTCCTTTGTTAATGCACAGTTTAAGTATAGTATGTCGGTGATGCATTATAAGTTTGTGTCTGTAATTTGGGTTTTGAGCTGAAAAATCAGTTATCTTATGGACAGTTTATGGCTATTGATTCTGTGGTCAAATATGATGCATTGTAGCCAATTTGGGTGGCCGATTTGGGAAGAAAAGGTTGCAGGAAAGCCTGATTAAAATGAAAAGAATTCCTCCAGTTTTCTGTCAAAAGTATTTTCATGAGAATAGAACACAGGAATGAGACATTTTCAAGGTCTCGGGTAGCAATAGGAGGACAAAATGTGTGCCAACAGAACAATAAATGAAGTGCAAGACAATTTGGTTGAATATGAAAAGCAAATTGTGACATACTATATAAATGGTGACACAGAAGAGCATGTATAGTAATGTACCGTGCAGGGCATCGGAACCTACAGCTTTTGGGCCATACAGAACATCGGGTGAGGCAACCAAATTTACATTGTAGTGTATCGTTTTCTGTTATGTTGCTTTTCTGTTATATGCTGCTGTTTGAGGACCCGAATTATTTATTCATATCGTTATGCAAAAGTGTTGCCTTCTTCAATTAGTTACCTAGATTGGTCACATGATGTATCATATGTTGTTTTCGTCCAATATAACAAGTTGAATGTATTAGTTTTCGCTACCCTCTATCGGAATGGTGCTTTTTTTGGTGAAACAAATCAAATAACCTAAATAATAAATGCAGGATAATGTGCAAGAAACCTCAGGCGGAAATATAAAGACAATAATGAAAACGTTGAATAAAAGAAGAAAATGGGGCTGGGGGAACCTCACAAAATACAATATGAATATGGAAGATGAATGTAGTTCCCTTCCAGTTTTTTTTCTCTTCCAATATAATCATAATCACAAAATTGCTGTATCACATTAGTATAAAAACCTAGTTCCAGCCTGCCATGTGATTGTCATAAAACCTCAGAGAAATTGTTTCAAAAAAGAAGCCCACAAAAATGTTAAACACAAACACATGCTGATACTATACCATGATAAACATCTGCTCAGTGTTTGAATCGTATTCTTAAGGCCCTCAGCGGACTTCATAAAAACTCAATTGTTTCCCGACAAGAGAAAAAGATTCACACACAAAACTACTCACACAGATTGCATAAGAACTGAACCAGAATAGGTAAGAACACCTGTGAGCTCACCATTCAGTGGTAATAAACAGCCAACTTACACTTTGTGAAGGGATGCCGACAGTGGTTAAAGATAGGAGATGTCTGCTCATCCCTGGCCACGTGCAGACCAGACTAGTTTTTTCTTGAGGCTTTCCTGGTTTAATTGGAGACGAGGGGGCTGAATTTTATGCAAATGAGTGCCGGCATCAGTCTGGCTGGGTGAAAAGGAGGGGAGCAAAAGGGCCAAAGTCTCGCCTCTTTTCCCAGGCAGTTCCCTCGGTCAAGTTCAAGCGCATTCAGACAGCCTTGAATGCACACGGCAGATTGATTGGGGGAAGGAGGGTGGGCTATGGAGAAAGAGGACGGAAGCATGGAGGTCTGTACAGGCCGTAAAACCCACGTAAACATGGCAATTCTGGGTCCTTTTGTTCAATTTACTCCCTAACTTTTTTTTAGATGAATTCAGGTTGCTTGTCTTAACTTCAAATATGATTGAATGTCAAACATGCTTCATTTGTCACAAATTTCATGGATATACACAAATAAATGTCACGTCTACTCAATCAGCATTTTGGAGCCAATGACCAATTAGTGAGTTTAAAAAAACCATAACCGATCACTGATCCTATCAGACGATGGACAAATTTTAAACAAATTATTTATTGTACAATCGACCTCTCTTATTCACGGATTAAGACCAGCCCGGCCTATGTAGATTATATGTAATTGATGTATCCGTCCATATATCCATTTTCTAATATTATTTATTCCTCACAGGGGTCACAGGCGTGCTGGAGCCAATCCCAGCTGTCTTCGGGTAGTAGGCGGGGTAAACCCTGAACTGGTTGCAAGCCAAGATTTTAAAAGTTGCCTCTTTATGAGGGGGGAAAAGTCTGAATGTGTATTTTGTTGGGCTCAAAAATCTTAGGATTCCATCCATCCATCCATTTTCTGATCCGCTTCATCCTCACAAGGGTCGTGGGGCGTGCTGGAACAGCCAATCGCCGGGCACACAGAGACTAACAACCATTCCTGCTCACATTCACACCTAGGGACAATTTAGAGCGTTCAATCAACCGACCATGCATGTTTTTGGAATGTGGGAAGAAACCGTAGTACCCAGAGAAAACCCACGCAGGCCCAGGGAGAAAATGCAAACTCCACACAGAAAGGCCGGAACTGAACGATGAACCTCTGCACTGTGAGGAGTATGTGCTAACAGGTTGACCACCATGCTGCCATAATTTATGTATAATTGAGAAAACAATATTAGCAATTAACCCTATGAATTCTCTCCAAAATGCTGAAAAAAAACATTAAGGTAAGATATAGGTATAATTTTGTTTGAATAACATTACATTTTTTATAAATATCAGGGGAATTTTCTTTTAATCCAACTGTTTATGACGAGAATTTTGAACAATGGTAGCACAGAAGGTACGTAATGGAGATGTTTTAATAATTCATGAACATTTCCATCTTCACGTGCTACTGTGGGGTCTGTGACTTTGATTAAATTGATGAGAACAAACCGAAAAATTGGACAAGTACAGTACGTTGTATGTTTAGTTTCAGTTTTATGAAGAACAGTTATATGAAGAACAGTTTTATGAAGCGAGAGCTGTTACTTTCGCCGTCGCTCTGGAATGGAGCATGGCTGACCAAATAGAGTGCACTTGGAAACTGTCGCTTCTTCCACTGACAAGTTTTCAGTTTTATTTTATATTCTGTAATCCATCACCATACTGTGTCCAAAGGTAGGGCCAGGTAGCTTTACACCTGTTGCTGTGCCATAAATTCTTGCTGCCTGTGACCTCTGACTGCTTTTTCTAGCCACCAGTAGCCAGCCGGTAGGCTAGCTAACGCACTGAATGATATAACAGCATGATAAGACTCAATGTGAAGTAGACCGATTGTCCAACTTAAAGTTAATTTGAAAAACAAGCTTTTGTTTTAATTTTTTTGGTCAATGTTGACGCAGATGCTTCGCCTAGTTAGCATGTTGCGCCAACGGCTAACTCCGTGGCTCATGCCACTGTTTGCGTAACGATTTTTGATAGCCGAACATAATAACTGATCTTATATTGACCACCAATATTTCTTTGTATAAACGAAATATCACACAAGAAACATTGTGATGTTTTACTGTGTATACTCTTATCATCATGGCCGTGTGTCACGTAGCGAGGTGGTGGTGGACCCCAAAAAGCGGGCAGGAGGGAGGAGCAGGGTGTATTTGAAGAATTGTATTTAAAACAAGAAAACTAAATCCAAAACAACGTCCAAAGTAACAAACAAAAACCATGACTTAAACAAAACCTATCAATAACCAAAACACTACTAGAACAAATGGGACAGCAGCAAAGGAACCGCAAACAAACAGACATGACAGTAGCAATAGCAAAAATGACCCGACCGTGAGTGTTCGGGCTGGGAGTCCTTTTAAAGCCCTAATTACCAATGACCAGCAGGTGTGCAGCTGCCGGGGGAGCCCCACGGTGCCACCTGTTGGTCCATAAACCGAATCATGACACTGTGATTCATTCGTAGGCACAAGGCTACAGGCCGTTATGATATCGAAACAATCCCTCTCAAGTAATGTTGTTTAGTTATTGTTTTTACAATTTACACCGGTTAACTTCTTTTTATACTTGCGTTAGTATTAAAAATGGCATTTAAAAATTCATCTTACCTCCTATTCGTAAAAAAATACAGATAAAAATATGTATCTTGCATCCATGTTTGACACATTTAGGTGATGAGTTTTCTCACTTTTATGCTCGATGTCATTTTCACAGGCTTTAATCTCATCCTGCATGTGTACATTAATTCAAAGTTAAATAAATAAAATTAGTGTGACAGTGAAGGCTCTTCACAATTGGTTCCCACAGCTCCCCTTGCAGCATTTCAACAAGGCGCAGAAAAAGAGGCAGCAAAATGAAGGTGGGGGGGCTGAGGGGGTTTAGGGCACCATGGCAACATTTGCATATATTCAAATCTGCCGTTGAAAGGCCACGCAAGAGGCCAGACAAAGGCGAGCCAATGGCGGTGCTGCATCCCCCCCAGAAGCCCAGCAGCACTCTGAGACAGACGCTAGGAAGGAGTGTGGGAACCGTGAGGCCCCCCGAGCCAGGCGATGGGAGTAGGGGAGCCACGTAGTAGCTGGCTTGAATTTGCATTTTATTTGTGTCCATTTCTTCCTCGCTAATTTGTGGCTGGCCACTCACGAGCCACAGAT
Source organism: Hippocampus zosterae (assembly GCF_025434085.1). NCBI lineage: Eukaryota > Metazoa > Chordata > Actinopteri > Syngnathiformes > Syngnathidae > Hippocampus > Hippocampus zosterae. The sequence continues at coordinate 16,351,752 of NC_067458.1, read as the reverse complement.
GGCTAACACGGGGATAGGATTAGTTGAGGCCATCATAATGGAAGAGCCCTGTGTGTGTGTGTGTGTGTGTGTGTGTGTGTGTGTGTGTGTGTGTGTGTGCGTGTGTGTGGCTGTGTGTGTGTGTGTGAGTGTGTGTGTTTGTGTGTGTGTGTCTGATTCACGCTCCTTGTGAGTGTTTTCATTTTGTATTTGTGTGTGAATTTGTTTCCAGTCAATACATGGCCACAAGTGCATTGGCGACTGTGACATTCCTTCAACGCCACCCCCAACCTCACTAAACCTTTTCTAGTTCAAAACCCCTTGTAGATAAGATAGCTAGCGTTGTCATGAAAAAAGCTTTGCTTTGATTGGATCCCTGCTGTCCATAATTTGAATATGGAAAACAACTTTGCTCTGTTGATGCTATATTTTGGTGTCTTGTGGCAGCCAAGCCTACACACCGACATCACATTTTGATTCTTCAAAGTCGGCTCTGACCATCATTGTACAGCAGAATACTTTGGGCAGTGGTTTGTCTTATACGACTGATGCGTGGTCGAAAAAGTGATGTTGAAAGCCTTGAGATATACCTAGACCTCGATTTATCCAGATGGCTAATTCTCACTGCAATTGCTACACTGACTGTTCATGCTAGCGCTGTGATGCAGGTGATGTGATCTTGTTAAATATTAAACTACTTGAAGCTATTTGTTCCTCAATTCCTCTGAAGTTGGCAAATGGTATTTTTCCAAACTTTGGCGGGCGTGTGCAACCACAAATTGGCGAGGCATACTTAAAAATGATTAGCAAATCTATGTCTCAATGACACCTAAATCTATAGAGCAGTTTTTGAAAGGGAATGCCCATTTTTACACTGATGGTGTACCGGTTCACTCGCCTCACTTCTGTGCAGGCAGTGTGTGTTAAGTTCCCAGTCAGTGAATATTACAATGGTTGTGTTTTTCTATATTGATCTTCAAATTGTACCACTTTTGAACATTCAAAATTGTCTGCTGTATTTAAAGGGATCCGTTAGTTATTTTGCAATTTCCAGCAGTAAAAAGTGTTATGTCTACCATGAATTTTATAACCTCATTATTTTCCTGCTCAATTAACACCTACAATTAACACATTTTGTCACTTACTGTCAACTAAAAATGGCATCACATGTCCTCAGGGGTCAGGTAACAATCAACCGCGGTTCATGTGACATTCGCTAGCTGGGACATCATTGGTCATTACCTGAGCCCTGTGATGTCATTTTTTGTCAACAACAAGTGGCAAAAATCCATTTTTAAAGAAGTTAATTGTACAGTACATGAAAAATAATGAAGTTATCAAATTCATTATTGACAAAATATGAACTTTTTAGTGCTAAAAATGGAAAAATTAGTAAAGTATACATTTAAAAGTTGCCATTCTAATTAAAACCTAATCAGATCAATTTCCCCTTCCTTGCACGGACTAATTTGCCTCGCAGCTTTGCCTGCAGCAGTACCAACACTGACACACTTTATACAGAGATCATGCTAATTTCATCTAATGTATGTTTACTGGTGCCTGCCTGGTGGTGCAAGGAAAGCCGCCAGAGATGTTACTTGCTGCTTCTCTCATCACAACGTCACGCTTTGGCGCCCAAATGCACAGGGTGAAGGATCAAGCACATCTTGCAGCAAGAGGAGCGCCACCAATTAGCAGCATGAGGGGATTCAACATTAAATTGGCAGACCACCCAGATAAAACGAACACATTTGAATAGGGTGAATAGATTTGGGTAGAAGGTCCTCAGAGGCCGTGACGGTACATCGTCGGAGGCCTCATGCATTAAAAAGGATGAGCTGACATTATAATGCATGTGCAGGCTGGCCGAGGGTGTTTATGTCTGCAATAACACAATAAAAGCCACCGGTGGCCAAACTCTTTAGAATAATCTCATATCTGTGTTCAGAGAATACACATTGTAAATACGTCATTACTATGGATTGCTACCTATTTTGTAAGAACAAAAAGGAAAACACTCATTTGGACTGAACATGTTTTCATGACAAAGTAGGATGTAGGGAAGCATATCTAAGACTTTAAGCTGAATCATTTGCTTAATTCTCGTTTTCGCCCAATGAAACGTAAAACTTCTAGTGGAACATGAAATTATGTTTTATTCACATTGGTGCAACATACTGATATACAAAGTGACATCACGAGAGGTTCGCCAGTGCAAGAGGCTGTGTTCACTCCCATAACGGCACAAATGCCAGTTTCTAGCTGCACAGAGCTACAAAAATACCACAAAAAAAGGAAGACTCCACACGTGCGCACAGTTAGACCACGATTTGCCCAAGACTTGTACTGTGCACGATAACAGGGCCCTGTGTGGTTTTTTTTCCAACATTCATTTGAAATTTCTCACCAGTTGCATTATATTTTTAGTTCTTACGAAAGTGATTATTGGAGGAGTACATTTGATCGCTACTCGGGTCATATTTCCGTAACACAAACCTCACTTGAGTACATTTGGGCTATTCTAACCACTCATTTGAGTAATGGTGTTACAAAGCAAAACATAAGCTTAAAAAATGATGTTAATCCAGGGTAAGCATCAGAAACGTACTGTAATTTATCTGAAACATTAGTGTTGGGAATGTTTAAGGACGAACTATTGCACTCACCGCCAATTGCGATTCCCCCGCCGTACTTTGGGGGCAGCAACATCTCTCGAGCTGCCAAAGAGTCTGTCACGTACGTCACAGAAGAGGAAAAAGAGGCTTCACATGTCCCTCCATCAGCTGTTGCGAACGCTCGTGGAGTCTCAGTTGCTCTTGGTCGGTGCGAGCACATAATTCGGGGAGGAAAAAAATGGTAAGTTCATTTACAGTCATTTTATGAATAGGTTTGGCACTGACGCCGTTTTGCAACGAGACCCGCCGTGCTAATGCTAATGAGCTAACGCCTCAAGCAGCATTGACAGGTGCTTAAGTTTGGCTAAATTTAGCACGGCAGCCACTTGTCTGCTTTATTCATTCACTCTTGCACATGTATCACACTCTTCAAATAAACTGCATTCGTGTTTTACTCCCTGACGTGATTAGTGAATTCCGTTGTGTTAAGCGAGTCTGGAATGAATTTACCTGCCGTGTAGCATTAATAGTGGTCCAAGGAAACACGCACATCCTTATATGGATTTCCTGTCAGTAGCCTCGTTTAAGGCGCTGTTTCAGAGGGCGCTCTTTTCTTTCTAAAAGCTCATTTTGACTAGTTCACGATGACTGGGGTAGCACGGTACCCTAGTGGTTAGCACACTTGTCTCACTGTTTGAGGGTTTGAATCTCAGCTCGCGGCCATTTTAGGTATACCCCGAGCTGGGATTGGCTCCAATTTATCCGTGACCAATCACCCAAATGAGAACATGTCTTGTGGAAAATGTTTGGAAGGGACATTTACTTTGTGTGTATGCACTGTCCCGACACTAGGCACTGATGGGAATCCAGCTGGTGGTCAGTTTGCTGACTGCCAGCATCATGCAGAGGATGGCGCCACATTGCTCCTTTGCACGTTGGCTCCTATGCAACGGCAGGTGAGATACCGTCCGTCCACTTTGGTGGGGCGGGCAGACATCAGAGTTTTAAATTGTTATTTTTTATCTTTTTCTTGTGTTTTCAAGTCTGTTCCGGTTTAAACATCCGTCTGAGGGGGAGCTGTGCGCGTTGGCTGGGAAACAGATGCCCAAAACAAACAGGAGAGACAGGTGAGACAACAGACGTTGCAGGTGGGAATGTTTTCCTAACAATGCCTGCAGGGAAAGCCATGAATTCCAGCCACCAATTTCCTTACAGTACAGTCAGAGTTCACACAAACGCTGTGTCACTGTCCAAACAAAAATATGTTTTATTTAGTCACAAGCTTTTATGTGTCTCTGTTCCTTTCATCCACATTCAATTAGTGATATGCATGTATGTAATATTCCACAGTTGTCATCTGCAGTGTTTTTTTTTTTATGTATGAAGTTGACAAAACTGTAATGCACTAGCTGTGCTATTACCTCTTGAGGTAAATTCAAGTTCTATTTTTTTGCCTTTTGTAAACTTGAATTCAAGTTGAATGCCAGATCGCTTCCACAAAAAAGAGTTCTCTTTTGTCTCACTGTCCCAAAATAAGTTTTTTCATATTTTTGATGGGCTGAAATCTTATTCGCAGGCGACAAAATGGAGAAAACAAGCCTCTCACCGTGCCCAAAGACATCGACCTTCACCTAGAGAAAGCTCCAGTCAACGCCATGGATGCCCTTGGTTGGACCAACGCTTCTCAGAGCAACATCAAACAACACCCACACACAAACACTTAATTCTTCTTTTCCTTTTTTTATTTGCATCTCAGTGCTGCGTTTTTTCCTGGAGTACCAGTGGCTGATTGACTTTGCCGTCTACGCCACAGGCGTCTTTCTTTTCACCGAGTGTTACTACAGTGTGGTGGATGCCAGCAAGGAGGTGAACATTGGCGCCATTTGGTGTGTCCTCACTGTTTTTTTCAGCATGTATCCTTTTTGTTGGCAATCTCAAAAACTACAAAATAAGCACTCTTCATGATGTACACCAATAAGAGCTGAATTTGCTTTGTGAAGTTATCAATGCTCTGTTTTGGTTAACATAGAGACAAATTTGAATGAATTGAATGAATGAAATTCCCTACCTCATTAGCAAAAGCAAATTCTGTATTGCGCAATACCGAGACTTCCTTGTGTTTTGTTTTGTGTAAACGGCAACCTAAGCACAGTTTAGCAGGATCTCTGTGTGAAAGCAGCTTGCGACGAAGCAGCAGAGTTTTTTCTCTTAACTCTCACCCTTTAGCAAAGCCCTCCACATGCTCATGAGCCACTACTTCCGCTCGGAGGAAGGCGGAGAGCGTTCTGTGTGCCTCGCTTTCGGCTTCCTGTGCCTTTTGGTCGCCATGCTGGTGCTGGTGGTCCGAGAAGACTACCTGGAGTTTGGCTTGGAATCGGGCTTTTCCAGTCTCTTCGACAACCTGGAGGTGTTCGCCAAGCAGCAGGGCTACGCCGACTGGTCGTAAGTCAACTGCTGGCCTCGCTTCACTGCTGCGCTCATCACAACACCGTACTCTCATATGGTGGTGTCAAGGGTTCCCGTTACCAAACTGACGGTGAAGCTCGGGTTGGCCGCATTCTGCGCGTACGTTGGCGCCCTGATGGCATTTCCCGGACTGCGCCTGGCTCAGACTCACCTGGACGCCGTGCAGATGAACTTGGACCGCCCACTCATCCAGTGCGTGTTGATACATTTGAAGGAAATACGAGGGCACCCCAGCACAATGCTCACTTACACCAATTTCTGTTGCAGGATTCTGTTGCACATGAGCTTCCTGTCTCCAGTGGTGGTGTTGATTCTGTGGGTGAAACCCTTAGCCAGAGACTTCCTCGCCAAAGCCCCTCTGGGGAAAACCTCCATCACGCTGTGAGTACACACAACACATTCCACTTGCGGACTCCCTTTGAATCAATTTGCCTGGCCTCGCAGGGTGTCCAGCGATGCCTTTGACAGCGTGCGGCTGTGGACCGTGGTGTCTCTGTGTGTGCTGCGGCTAGCGTTAACCCGCTACCATCTGCAGGCCTACCTCAACCTGGCCCCGAAATGGGTGGAACAAATGAAGAAGGAAGCCGGACGTATCGCCGCCATTGACATTCAGAGGAAGGTCAGACCACCACTTGAATTTGATGTTCGGACGATACTTGGATTAATTTCCTCCATTTTCGTGTGCGTTCCCGCATATGCATACCCCCTCCCCCTAAATCAATATATACCAGTAAAGACATGAGTTTGAAATAATCAACTGCATTGAATTTGTGTGTATGTTTGCCTCTCCAGGTTACACGCGTGTTTTGCTACCTGAGTGTAGTGACTCTACAGTACGTGGTTCCAGTGCTTCTTATCCTCTTCTCCACGCTGGCCCTCAAGGCACTAGGTTAGTAAGTCCACCACACATAACACACCCACCGATCATTATCAAAGTAAACGGACCATTTTAATCTCGCATACCATCATTTGACAGCAGTAATAATATCTTATGTCCCTCGCTCACCCTGAAATTTGATGGCATTACTTAAAGTGATTCATAATACACAAATCAATGTCAGACATCTGTTTAGGTGCTTCAAAACTTGTGTACATTGAGGCTGTTCTGAGCCTAATTTGTCACTTGTCTTCTAAGTAGACTTACAGATTTTCCAGTGGTTGGTAAATCGGTGGTAATGGTGGGAATTTAGAAACTGTATGTGCCAGAAATGTGTGTATTTCTTATGGGACAGTTGTAACAGTGTTCACAGGTTCCCACAGAAACATGCACCTGTTGGTCATTGCAGGAGAAGCATGGAAAAAAAATAAAACGGCATTAAAATGGTCACACATGCAAAACAAAAGCAATCGAAGTCTGAGGGTGCCTTGACACAGCCGTGAGATCTGCACATGCAAAAATAAGTACTTGAAGTGTAACAACATGTCAAAAAAATGTCTCAATATATTTAATGTACGGTAGATATTTTAAAAAGGATAAAGCTACATGAGCTGACATTTCAGTGACAGAGGTTATGACCGACATAGTTGAATTTGTTGACATTTGAATCAAATAAGGAGTGGCGTAAAACAAAACAACAATATACTAACCCTTTCTCTGAAATATTGAGGATTCCGGTACTCATTAATGTACTTCAGTCAGGCTATATTAATACATTTTGAAAACGTGTAGTTCAAAATTTGTTGCTGGCCTCAGTATGGTGCGCGGGCTCCCTCTAGTGGGGGTAGTGGGGGACTAAAATGAAGTCTTTTTTTTTTTTTTACCCTCGGGGTGGACTTTGCAGCCAAATGACTGAATGGTGCGTCGTGTTTTTTCTCTTCCAGGAGGATTTTCTTGGGATGGAGCAAGTGTAGACGTGAACCTCGGCGTAACGCCCGCCTCTCCGTCGCCCACGGCGGCGCCAGTCATCTCGGGCGCTCTGGACGAAGACGAGGAGTCATTTGAGGACATGGAGGAGGACATCCAGGTCACGGTGGCCCGCCTGTCGGAGATGTTGGCCGCGCTGCGCTCTGTCCTCACGCCGCTCTTCTTCAGAGGGTTCTTTGCCTTCTTCACCTGGTGGGTGGCAGCCTGTCAGGTGATCAGCTCGCTTTTCGGCATCTACTTCCACCAGTACCTCATGAACAACTAGGACGCATTTCGGACGCTCCAGAAATGTTGATTATGTCTGCTCAGGTGAGACTGGAGCCGGTCTTCTGGTATGAAAACACCCACCCAAAAAAAAAAAAAAAAAAAAAAGCAGCATCTTGCACCTGTTTCGCAACTTTATGCAACATTTCAGAATCAAGCCTGCTGCTTTAAATGCTGCATTGAACATTTGACGTCATACAATACTTAAGACCGCCACATACCTGACAACTCGGCCAAGCAGTTGTTGCATTTTTATTTTTTTTCCATTGCAGTGAGCTTGTGTGCGGGTCATTTATCAGGTGTGTCATTGAGTCACTGAGTATTTTTGCATTTTGCTGCATCGCCTGGTGTCAGTGGCGCGCCCAAGAGAAAACAGAGAAGTCTGCACTGAAACGCTGCTCAACAACAGTATATTACTATGCCAACCCTTTACAAAAGAGTTACTAGGACTTCACATAGGGAAAAAAATATGTATACACCATGAGTTGTAATCGTACTAGATTGTCTTTTTTTTGGTTTGTTTGTTTGTTTTAAGAGCAGTCTTTATTTACAGGAAAAAGATCATCTTATGACAACAAAAATATTAATTTCACAAGAATAGTTATTTTAGGATAAGAAATTAATTAAAGGAGTAGGCAAATAAATGGTTAAAATCCACACAGTGATATGGCTTGTCCATTTAAACGTTAAAATAATCATTTTCACTTTTACGATCAGTATTACATGATCAGGAGAAAAAGACACGTAGACATCTCAGGCATGCTCTTAATTAAATGATCCCACCTTGTTCTTGTAATATGACATTTTTGGTATCAGATAAAAATACAACTTTTTATCTTTAAAGTGAAACAAAAAAAAAACACTGACTTGGTTTGGCTTTATATTACTGTATGGCCCATGAGCATGACATCTGGGTTTTACGGTGCTGTTACTTTTTATTTTATTTTATTGGGGGGTGCAAAAGCTGTCAGTTGTCAAGCAGTTCATCTTTCTCCTTTTCAATGGTGACTTTGTTGGGATGACACATCGTCAACAGTGACGCTATATACAAACCTCATTCCAATGACGTCGGGCCGTTGTGTTAAACAAATAAAAACACAATTATTTTTAAATCATGTTCAACCTATATTTAATGGAATACACTACAAAAACAAGCTATTTAATGTTCAAACTCTGTTTTTAGCAAAATAAAATAATCATGAACGTAGAATTTTATGGCTGCAATACATTCCAAAAAAGCTGGTACAGATAGCAAAAATGAATCCAAACATTGAGGTATGCATCCCACAGGTGAACAAACTAACTGGGAACAGGTGTGTGCCATGATTGGGTATAAAAGGAGCTTCCCTGACTTGCTTGGTTATCCACAAGCGAAGATGGGATGAGGGTCACCTCTTTGTGAATAACTGCATGAGCGAACAGTTTAAGGACAATGTTCCTCAAGGTGCAATCATAAGGAATTTGGGGATTTGATCATATACAGTCTAAAATATCAAACGTTTCAGAGAATCTGGAGATATCACCGAATGTAAGCTGCAAGGCTAAAAACCAACATTGAATGCCCGTGACCTTCGATCCCTCAGAGGGCACTGCATCAACAACCGACATCAATATAAAAAAGGATATCAACACATGGGCTCAGGAACACTAAGGAAAACCCAATGTCAGTAACGACAGCTAGGCACTACATCCGCAAGTGCGACTTAAAACTGTTCTATGCAAAGCAAAAGTCATTTATAAAGAACACTCAGAAATACCGCCTGCTTCTCCAACATGGACTGATGCAAAGTGGAAAAGCATTCTGTGGTCTGACGAGTCCATATTTCAAATTACTTTTGGAAGTTGTTGTCGTCGTTTCCTCTGGGCCAAAGTGGAAAAAAACGATCAGAAAAGAACAGTGTGGGACAAATAAAGGATATCTTATCGTCTCTGAAGCCCCCATTAATGCTGAAAGGTAGATAGAGATTTTGGAGAAACGTGCTGCCATCCAAGCAACGTCTTGATCATGGACCCCACTGCTTATTTCAGCATGACACTGACACATTCTGCATGTGATAGAACAGCATGGCTTCGTAGCAGAAGAGTGCAGTTGCTAGACTTGCCCGCCCGCAGTCCAGACATGTCTCTCGTTGAAAATGTGTGGTGCATTATGATGACTTGTACAGCTAAAGCTATACATCAAGCAAGAATGGGAAATAATTCTACCCTAGAAAGCTTCAACAATCAGTGTATTCAGTTCCCAAATGTTTATTGAATGTGGTTAAAAGAGAAGGTGATGTAGCAGTGGTAAACATGACGCTGGCCTGGCTTTTTGGGGGGGAATGTATTGAAGCTATAAAATTCTAACTTAATTGTATTCTGGTTTTATTTGTTTAACACAACATTCCAACTTGTATGGAATTGGCTTTGTACTTTTTAGTGCTGTTATTGTATGAACAAGAACCGATTCAAGAGTGCTATTTTGATTTTATTTTAATTGTGAGTGTGGTTGAATATTGTTGTTTATGTACACGTTCCCTCCAGATTTCCCAAGTGCCTAAAAGCTCAGGGATTTTTCACAAAACCTCCTTTTTATCCTTTTCTGTGACTATTTAAAAAAAGTATCTTAGAGATTGAAACATGATCCATTTGTTGCATTTTTAGTTATATCCGCTTCATTGTTTTTGCATTTGTTCATTTGTTGGTGACGCATTATGATATCCATTCCCAAAGGGGAATTTCTGAGTTGTGAAAGTGACTGTGCCGAGGATCAATGAAGAAGTTGGAATGTTTTGTTTTTTCCTCTCCTAAATGTTTTTGAATGGTCTCGAGTCATGAAGATACAGCGGTGTAGATAATGGATGGCTGGATTAATTCATCTTCAATTCAACTGTAACTGAAAAATGTTTTGAGAATTTCACAATGCATGGTTTATATTGTCAATGTAGATTTTTTTGTTGCTTTTACTGTACTATATTTGTGTGGCTTATTAAAACATTTATTCTTGCACCTGTTTCTTCTCCAACCACTGTAAAACACAGTGGGGGGGAGATTATCTTTTATTTTTAGGAATAAAACCTCTGCCTTGTTTTTTAATGGAAGGGTGGGCATTCTATGCTACTGAATTGTAATATCAGTAGTGATGGTGGAACTTGGAGAGTCAGGTGTTTTTTGAGGATATTTGGTGTGAAAATTTTGAGAACCACTGATCTGAGAGACCTCTACAAATTAATTTTACATTACTGTTGCCATAAACCAGATGATACTTTTACATTAAATGCATCGTATGTTGGTTAATTCTGGCTACTTGTAGATGGCCTCGATGATATTCAAAATTACAATATCTAGTTTTATTACTTGGAATATTTTGTATATAAACTCAAGTCTTCTCTTAGGGTATACACACACTGCTGCAATAAGTTGAATGATCATAATCAACTGTTTCGAGCACTTTCAAACAGCCATCGCTGCATACAAAGTGCTGTACATGGAACAATTAACATATCATCATATCATAACAATCAGTAATATCAATGTTAAAAAATAGAGAGCCCCCAATTTGGACTTCCCTTCGGACCCCATCATGGATGGCTGGGCCACCTCTTTTTGTTTGTCTGATGACTTCAGTACGGTCGCCGTGGCAACGCGTGGGAAAGACCACCTATGTGCGGGTGGGGTGGGTGGAGTAAAATGAGGAACCGAGACGATAGGAACAACTTAATATACTTTATGAGCCTCGTTGTGTTAAAACGACTCTTATAAATTCTCGTGTAACCAACAGAGACGCTCCCGCGACGAGTTTGAAATGTAACGTCAAGTCACTCGTTTTAAACGAGATTTGTCAACGTCAACGCAGATGGCGGAAGTGTAAATTTGGAGTGTGCGTTGAAATGAGTTTCACGACATCATGATATTGTACCGTAGTTGGTTACGGTGAGCCGATTCAAGATTCCCCGCCGCCCCCAGCTTCGTTTCCTCATTTTTTTTGTGAAAAGGGGAAATCCCCGTACTACTGGCGAACATTTTAGAGGGACGAGTTTCTTTCACAGCGCGTCTGCTTTCCGGGACCTGTGTTTTTAGTTTGATCACAAAAGATGGACGAGTGTAAATTAAGTCTCGCCAATCTGGATAAAGAAGTGCTCGACAGACTGTCCACGATGCTGGACAACTCCACTTGCGGATGGAGGCAGCTGGCCCAGGTTGTGTCCGAAGACCCGAAATTCCGCTGCAGGTGGGCAATGAACGCACCATCGACACTGAATTACATAAGAAGAGTTCGTGGTAAAAGAGAAAAGTTTTGAACGAGACAAGGAATTGTGGTTGATTTAAGAAGTGTATTATTGGTTACTCCAGTACAAACAGGTGTTCTGTTGTCGCTGCTGATTGTAAAATGACACTTTTTGAACGAAAGTAATCGGATACCTACTGGCCATTACAAGTACTACATCAAGTGAAAGTGAAAACTGTTTCGTGGAAATGTTTTTCATTTCAGTAGTTGAGATCAAAAGAAAATAAAAATACATAGACTCAGAACACACAGAGTGAAATAATTTATGAAAATGTTTTATTGTTATGCAGATTATAGGTCAGAGCTAAAAATACAGAATTGGAGGACATTTTGGCTTCAAAATTGTTGAAAATTAACCTTTACTTTCTATTAATCAATAATAGGTAACAAATTATCAAAGGCTTCCTAAAATCAGCGTAGGACAAACTTACTGATCAATCAGTAAGTAGATCAGTAGTAGTAAAAATAATTGTATTATTCTGATCATATGCATAACAGGGATGAGGTCGAGTGAGACATTCAATTAAGGCTATGTTATAAAATTTTTTAAAAAATAGAAGAGAGGACATACCCTTTCTTAACCCATTCTTTTGGAAGATTGTTGATCATGTCAAGTCCAGCATATCCTGTGATTCACTGCTTTCCACTTCTTCTACTATGGTAAAGAGGTTATGGTAAAAAAGGGTTGCGTGCAATTTGTGGGACACATTGTCATAAATCTGTGTACCGGTCATTAAATTCATCTTCAACATCTTGGGAGTTTATAGTGCTGTATATGTAACATTGAACCTCACCCCTGCAGTGAAAAGGATGTGACCAACTGCTCGCTCCAGGTGCTCAGTGCGACAGGGAGCCCAGGACGCAGCTTCTTAGCTCTACTGGTCGATCGATCCTGCTCTCTGCTCTTCCTGCTGCACTGTTTGAAGAAGATTGACCACCAGGAGGCTGTTCAGCTGCTCAGCGCTACAGGTCATCCTCTACCAAGCTAAATGTCCACCCAAGGATAAGTGCGGCAGTTTTGCGAGACGCTGCTTGGGGGTCTGCCAAATAATTGACAAATATTATTTATTTAAAGTGTATATTGAAGCTGGTGTGTCAATAAAACAAATATAATGAACTAATTATTCCTCAATTTGGGCCACTTAAAATGCAAAAATCATTGAGACCTTTCACTTTAATCACAGGTGTCAAACTCAAGGCCCAGGGCTCAGGCCCTGCGTGCCATAACATGTTGCCCATGCAGGCAAATCATGCATGTCAACTTGATATTTCTTTGGATGCATGATGTGTGGAATTTGTCATTTAAAAAAAGAACGTTGGTATTATCGTCTAAAATTGGCAATTTTTCTCCACATATAAAACAGTAACTGAGCAGATCCGGATCACAGGACAGCCCAGCTCCCAGCGGGCCCCACTGGGCAGCAGGGTGGTTTTAACATGCCGAGTCTCAGGGCCTCCTGGATTAAGTTACCAGTGGTTTAAAGGCAAAGAGGAGGTGAGTGTTGTTATTCGCAATGACAGGATGTCGACCTCAATTGAAATCAGACTATCTTTGTCTCTCTAAGATTTTGGAAGCCAGTGGACGCACACCTGAGCTTGTTGTGTGTGCGTTGGGCCCCGAGCACCAGGGTAGCTACATCTGTCGGGTCAACCATGGAGACACCTGCGTTTTCTCCCAGTGGGCTCAGGTGCGCTTGGTTCGTTCTTCACCCGGCTCGAGTCCAGGTATGACCTTCACCCCTCCTCTTCATCCATTCCCGATAGAACTTCAATAGTCGAAACACAAAAGCTTTCCGGTCCCGACAGAGGGTGCAAATGGTCAGATTCTTCGGACAAATAGAACAAATAGAACTGCTGGGTTAAAAATAACCCAAATCGGGTGAAATAGCTTAGGACCAAATGCCACCTAGCCAAGCCTGAGTTATTTATTCCCAGCAGATTGGGTTGAGGATTTGACTAAGCACATCAAATCAAGATTTTGATTCAACAAAGGCAGCATTTTTTTTAGTGATAACAAGTGAACAGCCCCAGTATGATTTTAGTACAAGCCCTGTCATTCTGCTAAACCTTATGGATCAAACCTATTCAAATCTTGCCACTCCAGGCTGTAGCAGCGGCATGTTTTCAGGCTCATCCAGTGGACTGCATATCATCTACCAACCTCAGTCCCAAACGGCGTCTGAGGGTGACATGCTGCTCCTGGAGTGCACTGCCGTGGCCAACCCTCCTGCCCAGTACCAGTGGTACCACAACTCGACGCCGATGCCACAAAGCAAGATGCGTCTTCTCAAAGTAAGTCACCTTTTATCATAATCCGATTATTTATAGATCATATTTTGGAAAACACCGTGAAAACTCCAAAGGTGAGCACAATCAGCTCCATGATGCTTGTTGACTTCAAACTTGTTGCAATTAAAAAAAAAAAAGTTTATTTCATGTGAATTCATGTTCCGGTAATGTAATTTAATCACAACATTTTGTTAACTGTCCAGGCAATGTTGTTTTGGGTAACAATTTATCATTCCCAACTGTCATACAAAGAGAATAGTCATACAGCATTCTTGTGTCCCCAATTATAATCCAATGCAAGATTTGTTTGTGACTTTCCAGATCCCGTGTGTGACCACAGCACATCGAGGCCAATACAGATGCAAAGTGTTCAACTTGTTTCACGAAGTGTGGAGTGAGCCTGCTACTGTCAGCATCGGTGAAACATAATTGATTCCATTTTTTTATTTATTTTTTAAACATCTATTCCGCCTAAATTTTCCCTGGCTATAGTGTTGTGTTTTTTCCTTTTATATGCAGGCCCAACTTCCATCACTGATTCGTCCTGGGAAGCAGTTGACCGCGGCTTAGGTATTCCTTAAACAGCATATCTTGTAAAGCAGAATAACGAGAGATGTGTTCACTTCCTCTCTTTGTTCATTACTACATCATTTATTAGTTCTTGTTTTACAGCGCAAACTGCAGAAAAACCCAGAGCACTGGACAAACAAATCCGGTTTTTTTTTTTAATAGATTCCGAGGAAGTGGACAGTGCCATCACAAGTGAAGACGCATGTCCACAGATGACCAATCCACCAACATTATCCAAACAGTTTTACGGTAATGAGAATTTTATAGAATTTTCCTCAGATAGTTCAAAATTGTAGTAAAGGATTGAAGTCATTCATAGGGCTTGACGACTTGATTTGTTAATTTGATTTGTCAGGATTTATTTACTTTATTGAGTAGAGATATAACAGCTAATTGTTTCTCAACTTATTCAGATACTTTTTTAAAATTTAAAACAGGCATGTCCAAAGTCCGGCCCGCGGGCCAAATCCGGCGGTCGAATTTCATCTGTCATAAAATCAGTGCCGTCTGGCCCGCGGGTTGGGCGCAATGGAACACGTGTTGCATTGACTGAGGTCTCGTAGACTGGTGAGTGATGTTTCATAGAGTACTGCTTCTCTCTAGTGGCTAAATGAGTAATAGCATTCACTAAATGAGTAATAGCATTTAGACACTAGAGGGCATCACTCACAGTTAACAAGACATCACTCCGTGTTTATATTGACTGATATGTCATATTTCAAATGATCCTTGCAGTTGTGGATATGTGTATTGCTTGTTCAGGAGACTTCTGTTTAAGAAAAAGTCAAGTGAATAAGCAGTTGCATGTGATATACCCGTTTCAAATGAACCAAAAGAAATTCTTAAGATTGTTGAAATTAAAATAAAAATGGAAATGTGAAACAGACTGGCTTACTAAAATTTGTTGAACAATATTGTTGTTCAATGTAAAGAATGTCAGCCAAGGTCGGCCCCCCGACATTTTACCACATAAAATCTGGCCCCCTTGGCAAAAAGTTTGGACACCCCTGATTTAAAATGTCCAAATGCTCAGAATTTAAGCTTCACAACAATAAATATACTCCAGTCCTCCATGTAAGCAGACCGATTATCTTTGTATTATTATTATTATTATTGTGTTGGAACCAAACTAACCGTTAGCTTTTACTTTGCAAAACAATGATCACCATTTTTGCCTATTTTCTGACTTGTTACGGACCAAAGTAGTAACTGAATGATAATTCTTATTTAATCATGTAATTTCTGCACTGTCAATTTGAAATAATGAAATAATTTTGAATAAAAGGACAGACATTTGCATTTTCTTTTAATCCGCTTCATTGATTAATTGACTCAATAATCAACAGATGAATTGATTGTTCCAATATTCTTGAATATTTAGCGACTTTTCCAGCAACTTAAAAAAAAGTGACTCTTGAGTTTAATTCCCACTAAGAAACAGTCAACTGTGTTTTTTTATGTATGAGAATAACAGACGTTTATCACACTGACCTTTGCCAATGCCATGTACAAGTAGTGATTTATCCACATTGAAAACTTTTGACCCTAGTTAAGCTCTTTCCCTCCTCAGCCACAGACAAGGTGGCTCTCCTGATCGGCAACTTGAACTACCGCTACCGCACTCAACTGTGCGCTCCCATGGCGGACGTCCACGAGTTGAGCAATCTCCTCAGGCAAATGGACTTCAAGGTGGTCTCTCTGCTGGACCTCAATTGGCAGGAAATGCACAGCGCCGTCACCGAGTTCCTGCTGCTCCTCGGCAAAGGAGTTTACGGTTCGTCTTCGGGCGTTTAAGCTTCAATATTTGTTCCCTTTTGTCCTTCATTTCCTCAAACTGTTGCGTGCATTTCACATGTTATGATATATAATACTTATACTAATATAGCTGTTTTTTATTGCTGCAATATGAATTCAATAAAAAATGAACATATCAAAATAATGTAAACTCCGGATGACAAAAAGGTTATTAAAATCAACAACGATCATATGTAATACGTAATATTCATGATCATAGATAATATTCATTAGACCACAGTACCCTAATTGGTTTTGTTATGACAACATCATCATCATCATCTTCCGAGCCGCTTGATCCTCACTAGGGTCGCGGGGGGTGCTGGAGCCCATCCCAGCTGTCTTCGGGCAGTAGGCGGGGGACACCCTGAATTGGTTGCCAGCCAATCACAGGGCACACAGAGACTAACAACCATCCACGCTCACACTCACACCTAGGGACAATTTAGAGTGTTCAATCAGCCTGCCACGCATGTTTTTGGAATGTGGGAGGAAACCGGAGCACCCGGAGAAAACCCACGCAGGCCCGGGGAGAACATGCAAACTCCACACAGGGAGGCCGGAGCTGGAATCGAACCCGGTACCTCTGCACTGTGAAGCCAACGTGCTAACCACTGGACTACCGGGCCGCCCGTTATGACAACATTTCATTCAAATTTGAATATACTATACAGTATAAACTTGATTTGTATAAGTGAGGACCTCCTCTCTAATAAATGCCTCACATCCAACAAATGCTTGCAAATGCTCTACCAAATACTCTGCGGGTGACCAACTTGACAAACTGGCCACTCGCTGAGGAACTATTGTAATTTCTTTGATTAAAGGTCCTACGTTTTGCAATCAATCCATTCAATGCCAATACCGACTTTAAATCTGCAACATTTACTGGAAAAAACATTTACTGCAAAGATTTTTAGAAGGATCACTAAACTTCAATTTTTGTCCTTCTTGCACAGGCTTGCTCTACTTTGCCGGTCACGGTTATGAGAACTACGGCAACAGTTTCATGGTGCCCATCGATGCGCCAGCCTCATACACATCAGAGCACTGCATTTGCGTGCAAAATATACTAACCATGATGCAGGAGAAAGAGACCGGACTCAACGTGTTCCTGCTGGATATGTGCCGCAAAAGGTTTCATAGTAAATGTTGCTTGCTTTCTATGTGATGTCCTCTTTGTGCATATTTTTTGTGTGAATTGTTTTCATTCTTTTAGAAATCCAAACGATGAAGTTGTAGTTCAACCTGGACTGCTGAAGGTGACAGCAAATATAGTCTTTGGATATGCCACGTAAGTTGAATCAGAAATGGCTGTGTTAATGTGAAAACCAATTTATGAGTACATTGTTGAATTTAGGTGTGTTGATGCGGAGGCTTACGAAATGAGGGAAGAAGACGTGTCCAACGGCATCTTCATAAGCTTCCTCAAGCGGCATATTTGCCAAGATGAGAAGGTCACGGTCATGCTGGACAGAGTGGCAGAAGGTGCATTATATTGTGTTTATTCTTTATGCCACTGGTCCTCATTAGTGTCACTCGTGAGCTGCAGCCAATTCTGAGCTGACTTTGGGTCATTTTCTCAAATTAATTCTTTACATAGGTATTTTTTTAAATTTCATTGTAGTCTAGTATATTTGATTTTTACAAGACTTAGTACAGTCCAACGACATTGAAAACTATAAACATAATGTCAAATGAATATATTTAGAAATCCAAACTCGGCGTTATTGTCTACCGTAATGGTAGAATTTCTGATACTGCTGTTGCGTTGATGTCATTAGATGGTGACTTCCAACTAGCTCTAGCTTCAAAACAGAGATTCCCAATGGAAATAAAAAGGAATTAATGTGTGTAAACTTTATCAACTGTAGGGAGCTGTAATATTTTAACGTTCATAACTGCTGTGCAGGTTTTAGGAGAGCTTGCTCACTATACGGTATCAAAACGACAAACACCGGACAAATAATGGAGAGGGAACCGGAAGTTGTTGTAGAGCGGTACGGACACCTAGTGGCGTTTTGTAGACATTGCTGATGTTCGGCTCATTCCAGAAGAGTTACCTTTCTGGTCCATCCAACCAACCGAGTTAACCCATCCAACCATTTACAACACCGCTTATCCTAAAGAGGGTCGCGGGGAGTTGCTGGAGTCTATCCCAGCGGCCTTCAGCAGGAAGGCAGACCACACCTTGAACTGGTCGCCAACCAGTCTCAGGGCACAGAAAGAGTCAAACATCCATTCACACCCACATCGTCACCGAGTGGGAACCGATCCCACGCTGCCTGCACACAAGTCAGGCGAGTGTAGCATCACACCATCAGTGACTCCTTGAGTTAACCTTAACTTTCATTTTCGTCATCACTCAGGTATTTTTTTTTCCTCCATAACTGTTGGTTAAACTCCAAATTATACCCACTTCTGCGCTCCAAATCTTACTCATAGGCCTTCCCTTAATAACTCGCTACTCTCTGTCTTTTGTCATGCTCTCATCAGACATGGGTCGCTTAGAAATCACGCGAGGGAGGCAGGCTCTGGAACTCCGCAGTAATCTTTCTGAGCGGCGTTCCCTCACTGACCTTATCCAGACGTCAGACTGCTCCGCGGCCTCTTCGGCTCGCAACCTACAGTGGGCTGTTGCTCATGGTACTTGACGTCAAACTACTCTGTAGAATCTTACCACAGAAAACTTGATTCAAATGTTGAAATGTGTTTTTACAGTCCTGCCAAAGAGCCATTTTATCCACTTTAAGTGTGGTGTGAAGGTCCAACTTGGGTTTGTATGAAAGCAAACTATATCCATTGTTTTCTCAAAATACTACTGTATTGATGTTTCTTCATAATATTCTCTGTAGATTTGCCGCTGAATTCTCCAACATCATGGTCATCTACACACGCATACTGGACAAGCCCAAAGAAATTGCTTCATGCTCTGCTCAACTTACTGACTTCCCAGAGGTATGGTTACACACACAATGAAGCTGTTTTACTTTCTTTTCAGAAGACTATTTAATGTTTAATCCAGAGTAGCGATTGGTTTGCAAGATAATAAATGTGTAGAAATAGACTTTACGCATAATCTTGATTTTTTTTTAGATCTTTTTTTTAATGAAATGGGAGAATCTATTTCTGAATTTTCTGATGAAAAATGCAAACTCAACACAGGAAGTTCGGAACGGAGATTTAAATTCCAAACCGCAGAACTGTGAGGCAGTTGTGTGTGTAGTATGCATGCTTTCTGCATGTTTCAGTATCTTTCCTGCCACATTCCCTCCCAAAGATGAGCATTTTTTTTACTCTAAGCTATGTCAAGACTGCAGCTAAATTTCCTTTTTTTCTTTTGCCCTCATGCAACACATAAAATATATTTTTTCATGCGATTTGAACAGTATAAGTCAGATTTTTTTTTTTCCAAATACGACCTGGGCCTCTTTCACACATGAATGAGCACTCTCGAAAATGGATGCTAAGTGGCGAATGTCTCTTGTGTATTCTGAACAGAAGACCAAAACACTGAGCGATGCAAACTGTCCTCACCTTAATCGCGTTGTGTTTAAAGGATGTGGACATTGACTTAAAGAAGAGCAATCAGGAAACTCTGGTCGATGCCGGCAGTTTATTATTAATCCAAGAACAACTTCCTTCACCTGAACTCCCCGGTCTGTACACTCGCATTTGCAGCCTGCAAAGACTCAAGGTCGGGCTTCTTTTTATTCTGATCAACTCCAATCGCCTTATGAATGCCTTTGATAAGTTTCGACATGCTATGTCTTACAGAAGGAGCTCACGTTCGCCGTCTGTCTCCGTTACACGTACGTCAACCTGGAGGAGGAAGTGGAGGAAAGGCAAGCGGTTACGGTGGGCAAACCACTGGTGTCCAAACTGAACCTCCACCAACCACGAACGAGCTCGGCCTCGTCGTCCCTCAGCCTGGACTCGTGCACTCTCTCTGAGGTCTCCTCCTTCTCCGAGTAGTTTGCCCCGTTAGCCTCCAATGCGCGGTCATACAACTGCTAATATTGACAAATATAGGGACAAAACAAAATACCGTTCCAACTAAGCCTTAGCAAATTCACTTCTCTAAATGATAAAGAAAAATATGTGATTTCTTATCTGTGCCTTATGTACAAGTCTTAGGCCAGCACTATCGTAGTTTTTGTAATGAAACCTTTTTGTTATTTAGTTACGAAGTACTTTTAGATTGAAATAAGAAATACCGTATTTCTATACTGTAGGTGTACTCGGAAGTACATATTTGTTTGCTTAAATCAAACATAACCACCATGTATACCCCTTTAAGACCATAATGCCATAAGATTTAAAAGGTTGCCTATTTATGAGGGAAAAAAGTCAGAATGTGATAAGAATAAAGTCCTATTTTTTCAAGTAAAAAACCATTCACGTTGTTCACAAAAACAATGGTGTAATTTGTTTGTTCAAAAGTCTTAAGATTCCATCCATCCATCCATTTTCTGATCCGCTTCATCCTCACAAGGGTCGCGGGGTGTGCTGGAGCCTATCCCAGCTGTCTTCGGGCAGTAGGCGAGGGACACCCTGAACCGGTTGCCAGCCAATCGCAGGGCACACAGGGACAAACAACCAACCGACAACCAACAATTTTGAGTGATCAACCAGCCTGCCATGCATGTTTTTGGAATGTGGGAGGAAACCGGAGTACCTGTAAAAAAAAAAAAACATTCCAGGCACTGGGAGAACATGCAAACTCCACACAGGAAGGCCGGGCTGCCCTCTGAGGTCGACTCTCTAACCACTCGACCACCTTTTGCATCAACAACACATTTATGACAAAGCAAATAAAGAACAACTTTTAACATAATAACTATTTACTTGCATGCTGGGAGGCCTATCGCCGCACCATTCCGACAATCTCAAAGAGCTGTCTAAAAAGTACTGGAGATGACTGATTTTTAACATGTAATAATAACAAACGATATTGTCCCTATAAATACACGGTGTAAATTATGTAATCATACACTATATTATACAACTTAATACGTAAAAAAGTGATTTTTATTTCGTTGTTTTTTTTTCCTGGCTCCCCAGCCGCACTGTATTTCCACTGCGCATGCGTGTTTATGACACGCACACAGCCAAAGAGAAAGACTGAGGGGACTCCATTTTGAGGTCGAATTGCACGCTGCCGGTGCAAAATCTGCGATTTTTTGTTATTTGTTTTGTTTTTGCTGCACTTATCTACTGGCAGGAGTGAGGTATCCTACCATTTGAAACGATGGCTGATCCATCAACCGCCAATGACATTCCGGAAGGCTATGAAGTTCGCAAATTGTCGGACCTCCGAGTTATTGATTTGAAGGCCGAGCTGAAGAAACGAAACCTGGACAGCTTCGGCAACAAGAGCGTGCTGTCGGAGCGCCTGAAAAAGGTCTTATTTTGGTCTTTGATTATTACAAACGCAGTCCTGTTAACTGTAATCCTCCAGATAGATTTTTACTACACAGCAAAATAGCATTTCAAAGTACGCAACAGCGCAGAATAACGTCACGTGACGAAGCTATGTTAGCCCATAGGCTAATGGACGCCATCGTGCTAACGAGGCTAAAACTATTAGCTTGCAAGGGCTTCCGTTCTAAGTTAAAAGTCTGTTGCAGTTCTGAGAAGTGAATTTTCTTTTCTCGTTCATTAAAAAAATCCGTATATACTTATGCAGGCTATCGAGGAGGAGGGCGGAAACCCTGATACAATCCTTCTTTCAGTGGAGTCGGTGCCCAAGAAAGCTACACCAAGACGTGCTGCAAGAGGTGCTATATATACGGAACATGCAAGACATAAACTAGTCTCTGTGTGTGTGTGTATATAATATATATATATATATATATATATATGTATGTATATGTGTGTGCGCGCGCACACACACACTCCCTGTGTCTCAGTTAACATGCGTGTGTGTGTGTTTCTCCTTTTCCCCCCACGTTTCAGCATTTTCTCCAAACTCATGTTTTAATTCTGAGTCTTGCATTAATCTTTGTCTGCAATTTGTCCTCAGATGTAATGCAGGGGACTGATGAACACGAGGATGACAATTTGGAAGATGAATCTCGTGATGGCCATGTACGCCCCCCGACCCCAATACACCAATCGTCATCAGAAATTGCTCTTTGCGGGTGTAAAGTCATCAAGGTGTAAATATTGTGCCTTTCTCCTCAGGAGGATCACGATAGCTTCCAGGACATGGACATCCTTGACATGAATGTGCTGGATGAGGCTGACAACAATGACAATGGGTTGCCAGAACATGATGTGGAGGACCTGGGCAATTTAATTGGCAGCGAGGAAGATGAGCACCTGGATGATGAGGACGATGTTACCATTGACTCTGAAGAGGACGCAAGACACGTGAGAAGCAGCCATGTTATAAGAAGTTATGCTCATCAAGATAAGGGCTTTGACTTATGCTAATGTCGTTTTTTTTTCAGTTGGATGACTCTGGGGGGCTGGAAGATGAAGATATTCTGGGCTCTTCACTTTATGTGGTATGTTTTATTTTTGCGTCTTTTTTTTTTTTTGGGTGTCATTTTTCCAAACGCAGCATTTACCACTATATTGCAGTTTACCTGCTCCAGCACCATAACATATTAGATTTTTATTGAAATCTTATCTATATTGTGCGAAATCTGAGTTGACAGCTGTCATTTCTTTTTCACAGTACCATACTTGCTAAACTTACTGTAAAGCCCTTGTATGTGGGAAAGGAGATGCACTATTCAGCCATTAAATTCTGGGAGAGCTGCGAAACACAATGAATGCACTATCGCCAGAGCTGCTGTCTACCAGCTGATGTCCAGACACTCATTCGAAAACTCGCTGTAGCTGATGCACTCGCCACTAAGGCACGGGCTGATATGGAAATTGTGAGCCTATGTCTTTCATTGGACACAATCCATTTAGTTCAACAAAATGTAGAATGTTTGGTACATTAAACATGTGCCATTTTTAAATTACCGGTAACCCTTTAAAGTTAACATAAATACATAAATTGACTGTATTCTGTAGGTCTAACTCTTCTGAGCCAGTCACAGTGTCATAACACTGGTGAGCTATTCTTAGAACACACCCGTAGGATACTCATTTTGTCGTTTGGGCTAATTCGCACACGCTGGCAATTACACATGTACATGTTTTTTTTTTTTTTAAAGGCAAAAAAGTAAAGGTATCCGTGCAACTCTTGTCTTTATTTGTCTACGGTATCTCCGTTGCACCACTTCCATGCGTAACTGCGCTCTGAGAAGGAGAAAAATAAGTTAACTTCAAAGAGACGGCTCTTTTACTCAACTCTGCAAAGAGCCAATCATATTTTATCTCGCTTAGAAGTCGCCTCATAAAAGAAAAGAGCAGCTCATTACCAATGACGGGCAGCTTCAGCGGTTATTGTAACCTTGACTTTTTCAAGCCATTGTAAATGCTCAAATCGATATTTGGCCCATGCCTACTTACCACTCCAGCGCATCCCAAACGGATTTTCATTAATTGCGTGTCTTGTCTGGATTGAATCCCCCACGCTGAATGTGGGTTCACCGCATTTGCATATTTTACAAAACAAAACTTCATTTTAAAATCGAGCTCTTTGTTGTGTTTCAGACTGCCGACGCAGACGAACTATTAGCAGAAACAGGTAATGTATAGAAAGAGCCAGAAAATTGTTTTTTTGTAGCGATAGCTTGGAGTGCCAAAAATTACCTTTAATTTCAAAGAGAGAGCACAAAAGAGAGAGCGAGAGAGACTGGAAGCCCAAAGGTGATTGCTGTCGCTGTGTTGAAACTTGGTTGACAACAGTTGTTGAAGTTGTAGAAAATGGTCCCGGTACCATTTTTGGCCCATTTTGAGGGTCACTTTGAGGCACGTTGACAGCAATCGGATTGAATGAGAGTCAGGGGCGAGCCGTTGCAGTGTTCCTCTTGGCCGCTCGAAGACCGCAGACGCGAAGATACATCAAAGCCTCAATCATCAATTTACAATAAAGGATATGAAACTGTTGGACTTGAGTTAAGAAGTTTTGCTCCAAGGACACTGAAGCCAAGCAAAAAGGACTGTTACAAGGACACCCTCAGTGCGCTAACGCTGATCTTGCGCCTCTCTTCCCTCACGGACTCCGCTTTGGATCAGGTGAACACCTTGGCCACTTGTCAAACCTGCAAGACAAAAGAATGAGTCCGCCCTCCCCACTCTACACGCTTGGTTATTTTACTACCTTTTGGGCTCACTTCCAGTCTCTCCGTAGGGTCTACTTCAGCACTTTGCTTAGTTGTTGTCGGAGCACAGGCTCGGGGTTATGACGTTCCTAATCCAGGCCTTGCCGCTTCCTCCTTAACCATTGCTGTGTTTCAGAAGTTATTAAACTCTGTGCCATTCTATTCCTGTTAAACCTGTAGAACATGACAAAGTAGCTGGGTCTTGTTTATCTGAGCCGCTTATCGAAGACCGCCTCCCGAGCCGTGAGACGAGCGCCGATGAAGAACAGGCGGCCACCGCTGGCGGGGAAGACAATGTGTCTGCCGACACGGGAGCCAAAGCGGTCGCAGAAAGCAACTGGGATGCCCTTGAGACGGACGCCACCGCGGATGCGGAGAAGCCACCAGAAGAGACATTGGACAGTGAAAAGGGCTCGCAAGCTGTTAGTGTAAGCGAACAGGACGTTGGGGTTGAAACTGTTGGTTCAGAATTGGGTTCTAAGAAGGGGGGTGAGGATGAGAAGACAGAAGAGAATGCGACTGCGGATTCAGCCTCGGCAGTGAAAGAGTCGTCCTCAGTCGAGGGCGACGATCAGAACAAGAGGTTTGTTGCTTTCTGTCTACTCGAAACCAAAATGGCGACCTCTCTTGCATTGGCTCTTTTGTGCTACGTAAGAATTGGATGCTCTTTTCAAGGTGGTAAAGCAGACCAATGCATTTGTCGTATCGCACGCCCTGCACTTTTACACGGCATTATCCAATGAGTAGCACGACGGGGTTGTCAGGTTCCAAGTCCCGCTTACTCCCTGTTAAAGGCCCGCAATGGGTTGATAGTTGCCACATTTTGTCTGAAGACGCACACGTTTGCAAGCGCTTGCTGGTGTCCTCACTTGTTATCGTTTGAATTTGTCTGTAGCGCCGAAGACAACGTTTGCAAGGAGGAGGAAAAGGATGCCAGTGGTGAGTGTGGTCATGGGGATCGGTTTTAGACCCGCCCGGGTGATCATATGCTCACGATTTCATATGCTTGCTGCGTTTAGCTACTCCGAGTCCTGCGACAGGCAGCAGCAACCTGTGGGTCAGCGGCCTTGCTTCCACCACCAGGGCGACTGATCTGAAGACACTCTTCAGTAAACACGGCAAGGTCAGTACCACGGATGGCTGCATTTAGCTCATTCACTCCCAAAGACGTTTTTAAACGTCTTTTTCGACTTGGTCAAGAATTGGCTGAGTTAATGACTTGTTCCTCTGCCACCCTGATGAATATTTGTTGATTGTGCCCTTTTCTTAGTTTTAACTTGCGTCAATGAAGTTATTTTAGTCGGGTCACTGTATTTAATTGCGGCCCAGAAAAGCTTTTCAAGCTAATCGTGTGGTGATGCAGTAAATAATGAGGCTTGAGGCGGGCCATCGTGATTTTCTCTGGCTTGCCTCCAATGTCCGCCACAAAGCTCTTAGCTCCTGCCTCCACCGCCCAGACAGGCCCCTATAGGGGCCCTGCAGCTGGGCCCAAAGGCTGTCGTGGCAGGCAAAGAAGTACTTGGCTGATGGCCCATTATTGTTGTGGGCGCACGTCGCGCTCTGCTCGGGTCTCTTTCCTTACGCAGCCCCTTTGTCGTGCAGGTTGTTGGTGCCAAGGTGGTGACCAATGCTAAGAGCCCCGGGGCCCGCTGCTATGGCTTCGTCACCATGTCCTCCGCGGAAGAGGCCGCCACGTGCGTCAGCCAACTTCATCGAACTGAGCTGCACGGCAAGATGATCTCTGTCGAGCGGGTGCGCATCGCAGCTGAAAACCGTACACTCGGATGTTGAACTTTGCAAACGCTCTTATCATACATCTCATCATACCGTAGGCTAAACATGAGCCAGCGGGGAAGAAGCCAGCCGACAAAAACGATCCAAAGAAGTTAGGCGGCGAGCGGAGACACTCAGCCGACTCCAAGTAAGCTTGACTGCACTTTTTTTCTCCACACACTCTCTTCTCCAACCTTATTTCTAGGCCAGTGTTGTAGGAATACCCTGCATTATTCTGACATTCGTTTTTCATGTTTTGGTTAGAATACTCCAGCATATATTTTTTTTCTTCCCCCTATTAACCAAGTTTTAAAATGTGCAACCACACATCATGAGGGAAAAAAAAGTCATACACACCTTAGTTTGTGGCGTAAGATGACCAACACAGCATATCTGACACCCACGCCTGTTCCATGTAGCAAACTGACCGATGAGAAGGCAGCATGTTGTCACACTTTATTCAGACTGCATGAAAATACAAAGTAGTAGTAGAAGAAGCGAGCTCAACTCTTATGTGGTTACTAGATTGCAGTCGCAAACGCTTCTCCTTGTGTGACGGGTTAACACAAAAACTCACATGGCCAGCTGTTCCTCTTTTTTTTTTTATTGTGTGTCTAGTAGTACCGCCAGATTTTTTTATTTGCAATCATTCCGTTTCACGTCACAAACATGTGGGTCCGTGCCTCAGCCACACTCTGCGTTGACCACACAGGATTAGCAGGCTGAGAAATAAATAACATGTTTAATATTTACCAGTCATTGAACCAGACCGCAAATCAAGTAGGACCAAAAAAACCCAAAACTCTTCACACAGTGAACAATTATTGCTGACTGATCATAAGAGGAGAGGTTCTCCAATTCAGCCAGTTAGCAAAACCGTGAGATTTAGTTTTCCGACTAGAGTAATGATGGCTGACAAAAGTTTCACATCTTGCAGGCCTATGAAGGAGGAGGAAGAAGGAAAGGATGGCAAAGGTGGGTGGAGCTGATTTCTTAACCCCCAGCTTTTTTAGCGAAAAATTATTGCCACCGTTTCACGACTCTTTGTTTAACCAGGGGACGAGAGGACCGTAGTCATGGACAAGTCCAAGGGGGAGCCGGTCATCAGCGTCAAATCCAAAAGCAAAGAGCGAGTAAGTGTCTGATGGTAGGAGGAAAACGACCCCGTGAAAAATGGACTTCACTCCTCAGTGCCCAACCCTACCAGAGCTCAAAGAGTCAGGACCGCAAGTCCTCCAGTAAGGAGAGGAAGGACATCCTGTCGTTCGACCAGATCAAGGAGCAGCGCGAGCGTGAGCGGCAGAGGCAACGGGAGCGGGACATGCGAGAGATGGACAGGCGCAGAATGAAGTAAGAGGCCACGTGGCGAATGTGGAAGCCGTGTCTCCCGCGCGTCCCTACGGCAATGTCACCCGGAGTCTCTTTGCAGCGATCGCGGTCAGGACAACCGCACTGAGCGCGAGCGCATCCGCATTTTCCGGGAGAAAGAGGAGCAGAAGCACCTGTTGAAGAAGAGACAGTGGCTGCAGGTCAGCTCACAATAGTTGTGCTCATGATGCTCGACTTCATCACGTTGACAAAAGTATGCAGACGTCATCCATTTTCGACAGCACTTGACATTAGTCACGGTTGAGCTGGAGCTTCTCCCGTGAGGGAGGGATCTATAGACCGACCTCGTTTTCACACGAAGAGTTTTCATAGAAGCCAAGTTGAAGGCTCACAGCCAGCTATTGCGTTTTAAATTTCTCGTATGTCTTTTTTTCTCCCCTCCATCCAAGAAAGAACATGAAACCCCACAGTTAGATTCTGTTCTTGACTAATCCAGCTCAAAGTCTGCGTTTGTTCCCCGGTTGGCTGCTCGGTCAGCACGTTCAAAAAATATAGCGCGGGCACCAGAGACCGCCATCATCGTCGCACGTTGTCGCGCAATCCTTTCATAATACGCAAGTGCAGTGTGAAAAAGGATTCATTCAACAGTCAGCCACTCATGACAGGTGTTTTTCCTGCTTATCACGTAGGGGGGGACAAAACAGTTTTGTATTTGGTCATTCCCCAGGTTGAGAGGGACCGTCTCGATGCTGACCGCATGGAACGGCATTACCTTGAGCGTGAAAGGATGCGAATCGAATACGAGCGGCGTCGGGAGCAGGAGCGCATCATGAGGGAGCGCGAGGAGATTCGGAGACAGCAGGAACAGCTGCGCTTCGAGCAGGAACGACGCCCCATGAAGAGGCCTTACGACATGTATGGCAGGTCAAGGGCTGTTTGATTATGAGCGCATGTCTCTCCACTCCAATGTCCCCACCTGATCAATTCTTCCCTCTTAGGAAGGACGACTGGCCCGACAAGCGCATGAACATGGACGACCGATACCGCTCAGACTTTGGCCGGCAGGATCGTTATCAGGACTTTGACCACAGGGACCGAGGGCGCTACCACGACGACATGAGAGGCGGCGGCCGTGGCATGGGTGGAGACCGAGATGGTCCGGTAAGAACACAAATCTTTCCTGTACGTTTCCAAGCACGTCACACTGCAGAGTATTTATTAAAATAAAAAATAAAAAAAGGACAGAGAGACGGACACATTTTATCTCCATAGAAACGTGACCAAATCCTGAGAGTGGACAGGCATTATGTTCACATTTTCTCCCTTGTTTGATTACAGATGTCATACAAAGTCAAATTTTGCATAATTCGTCTCC
Source organism: Hippocampus zosterae (assembly GCF_025434085.1). Classification (NCBI taxonomy): domain Eukaryota; kingdom Metazoa; phylum Chordata; class Actinopteri; order Syngnathiformes; family Syngnathidae; genus Hippocampus; species Hippocampus zosterae. The sequence continues at coordinate 16,322,939 of NC_067458.1, read as the reverse complement.
TTTAAATGTGTGGTCCATAACTATTGGAATTCTTTGGATCTGCAGAATTTCGACAGACATGGCCGCGACTCCTGGGGCGGCGGCTATGACAAGCGTATGAACAGGTGAGGGCCCTATTCAGCCATACACGTGAAAATGTTCAGCTGCCGCTGATCTTGAGAGCTAACGTCCCCGTGTCCAAGGGTACAAAATGGGCGTTCTAGAAAGGCGTGATGCTTTGTTTGTTTGTTTTTTCCTGCCAAATCTATCTTGGCTTCTCGTTTCCATTTACAGTGGTTAGAAGCAGTCTGCTCTAGTGTTAAAATGGCCGAAAGCTGAAGATTTGTTTTTAAGACTTAATTTAAACAATTGTATTTTGACTTGAACTGAATTATTGGAATTGTATGGTTTTATGACTTTCAATCAGGTGCTTTTTTTAATTATTATTTTTTTAAGATGAGGAAACATTGTGCCTGCTTATTTTGCCTCGTGAAAAACATTCCGTTCCTTAGATTTGGTCTTTTCTTTAGGCACTTTAACCATGGCTTTAATATCTCTATCACAATATCCTTGGCAGAGCTTACATAGTTTTCTAAAGTTGAGGTTGGTTGCAGGGACGGAGGCCGAGACTGGGACTCGGGTCGGAAGATGGATGGCGACCGGCCGTGGCAAGGTACAAATGTTTTGCACACATTTTGTGTTGAAGGCATTTGTGTACCGTGCTTTGCATGCAGTGTCATCCTCGCTGACGAGCATCACAACAATGTGCGTTTTTGTCATCCTCCACATTCAGGTCGCGATGGGATCCCGGGCCCGAGCCACATGGGGGGGCGTGGAGGCATGGGAGGGTGAGTTGCTTTGACTTGTCGTTTTACTAAATTCATTTACAACCAAACTTCATTAACTTGTATGTTTTTGTGTGTCGTTAGCCGCGGAGGCTACATGAGCTCATCCCAGTCTCTCTCGGGGGCGCTGAACCGACAAAACCAAACGATGCAAGGTGGCATGCAGGGCGGAGCCTTCAATCGACGCTTCTGAACTATCATATGGAAACCGCAAAAACAATACTGCGCCTCTGTAAAAATGAAAAAGTCCACGAGGGAAGTGTTGGACCTTTTTTTTTTTTTTTTTTAAATCTGGATTTCTTTCCTCCCACAACACTCTTGTTTCCGTGTCGTAGTGGTCACTTGAGTATCTTGTTGTTGTAAATTAAAATGTTTTATTGAATCATGGTTGATGGACCTGATCCACGTCATGCTCAGCTTTCACTTTTTTTTTTTTTTAACGGCCTGTTGTAGAACATTTTCTCAGTGAAGTACATAAGTGTAACTCTTCTAAGCCTTTTTATGATTTCCATCCTAGCTAAAATGTTTACAGTCATTCTTTGAATGTTTGTGACTGGTAATAAATGAAGAGTGTTTCTAACTGGAAGCCTGCTTATTTATTTTATTGCTGATTTACCTTTTTCCCCCATTACAGCAGTGCCACTGAATCAAATTGTCAGAACCTGCCAAGAGTTACTTATGAATGGCCTCATGATATCAAGATGTTCGTGATGCTCATGATGTTCAACAAGAGTTGAACATTTGAGAGTGATTCTGAGCTATAAATGTACAATGAGTTGCAAATTGAGGCCAAATAATCACACTTCTATAGATTTAGCAGCATTTTTTTTGTGTGTGTAGAATTCCAGAGGTGCGTTAACCATTTCAAATATTGTGGAAGATATTGCAAATGTAGGGAAATGTTCTGGCATTTTGAAACTAAAGTTGAGGCCCCATTTTAAAAAGTATACACATCAGTGCTACTGTAAAGTGAAACTTCACTTTAAAAATAACTAGGATTACAAGTTCATTTTTGTAAACTGCAACCAAAATGACAACTGGATTTGACAATGCTTTATTGGAAATTCATTAAGCGGAATGTTTAAGGAAAAAGTTTTGAATAAAGACTAAATTACAGAAATCCTACATGACGTCATGTAATCACTTATAATGTTGGAACCTCGAATCATGGCCGCCTTATTTATGTCAGAATTATTCTGCCAGCTCTTTTATTTGAACTCATTCGATTATGTGGAGTCGGTGAAGTTTTTCCTTCGAACAGGTACCCTTCCAATTTTTCACTGTTATTTACCGCTTGTTCGCAAGGAGGCGCCATTCCCTCATGAATAAGCCCCGACCCCCGTGGCACACAGGAGACTCGCTTTACAGATACTGTATACTGTACGGCGTTTCGAGGTTACGAACGGCACGTGCAGTAAGTAATAGTTGATATTTTTGGACTTGAAGTGTTTTTTAATGGAAATATTTACAGTAGTTATGCCTTTACCATTGAATTGTCTGTTAATGACAGACTGTGGAAAACAATTGTCCATCTGCAAAAAGTGGCGGCACGTGTACCGGAAGGACTCACTTGAAGTCAACTAGGATGAGGAAGGGGTGAAAGCTGGGGATTCCTGCCTTGCATAGGGTGAAAAAATGTAAGTAAAATTCACGCTGGTGCTCCATGCTGTGTGGGATCCTTGACTTCAATTCTTGGCCTTTGGTACATGTTTATTTACTTTTCACTGTGTGTTCACGTCAAGCTGCGTCCGCCCAATGTGTAGTTCACTCGATCCACATGTACTCAAACATAGCCTTTGTGTCCCTGATCAATCATACCAAACTCAATGTCAACGTGTGATATCATGGCGAGTACTTTTCAGGAAGTTTTTATTCCATACCAAAAGCATGCATGTTTTAGGGTAAATGAAGACTATAAATTGGAGTGGGCAAAAGTCTGTGCTGAAGGAAACTATTGATTGATTGCTTTTTTTTAAACGGATGAGCTTAAAAAAGGTAACAATCTGCAGCATAATTTATTTTAATACCAAATTTATTTGAAATAGTTTTAAATTGTTATTCATAATTAATTAAATTTAATGATTAACCAAATAAGTGTGAATGGTTGTTTGTCTATTTGTGTTCTGTGATTGGCTGGCAAAGGCTCCAGCATGGCCAGACCCTCTTGATGATCAAGCGGTTTCGATGATGAATGGATGGATAACCAAATATTTATCCATTTTCCGATCCATTTTATCCTCATAACGGTTGGGGGGGGGGGGGTGCTAGAGTCTATCCCAGCCGTCTTCAGGCAGGATGTTTGATACAGCCTATCGCAGGTCACACAAAGTCGAACAACCATCCACACTCACACTCGCACCAAGGGACAATTTAGAGTGTTCAATCAGTCTGCAATTATATTTTTGGAATGTGGGAGGAACCCAGAGTACCCACAGAAAACCCAAGCAGGCACGTGTTGTTTTGAGAAATGCACTTCCTGTTTTGCAAATTTAAATGATGATCCAAGAAATTGTAGCAAAGTGACTGAGAAAAGGTGAAATAAAAATCAACGCATTTGCGTGAGGTGAAGACATATTTTGTGGGACACCAAGGTTCAATGGTGTGATGTCACGCCATTGTTGAAACTGCAAGCCTTACCCAATCGCACTGCAGACAGAATTGTTGCAAAGTGTCATTTAAGTGTCAGCACCCATTGTGATGCCAAAATGAGTAAAGGCCACACACAGGCACGCACACACATGCACACACACCACAGTCAAGCTATTTTCCTGAACTTCTTTTGTTTCTTTTTCCAGATTTGAAACTACTAATAAACTCAGCCAAAAGTCTGTCATTTGTGACCAGGGCACAAAGAATTGATGAATTGAACTCAAGAGCACAGCATGAAACACTTTACCCCAGACACCACACGCATATGGTTATGAAATCAATATGGTCATTTTGTCTGCGTGGATCAGGTCTTATAGACACAAGGATGAGTAGCTGAACGAGGGGATGCACAGAGCTCACTAAATGCCCGGCACTCCGTTTACAGAACGTCCAGATTAAAGACTGCCATGTGAATCAGCTGCGCTTTTTATTTTAAGCGAGACATAAAGAAGTGGCTTTCCATCTGATGTGTTTGCAACGAGAGAGAATGCGCGTCACTTCCGGGACTTGGTGTGCACTTGTGTACGTCTGTGACTAATGAACATCTGGAGGCTTCTTGTGTTGTGTTCAGTGGTACGTAGAGTTGCTAGCTAGGAGACTGGTTAAATAGCTGGCCAGCTAGTTTGCCACTCAGTTTATAAAGATGTGTGACGTTCCTGTGGCCAAATAAGGTAACCAGCAGTTACAAAGCCATAAATCAGTAGAATAGTCATGATTTTAGCACTCCGAAATAGATTTTTAAATTTTTAATATTTATCTGAATCACAAGCGTCTATTTGCCAAGTATGTTAAAAACCAAGGGATTTGATCGCGGCATTTGGAGCCACTCTATTCATAAATGAAACAAGCTGAAGCCCCAAAACAAAATATGCATACTGGACATAACCACATAAGTTTAGAGCACAGGTGTCAAACTCAAGGCCTAGGGGCCAGATCTGGCCCGGCACATCATTTTATGTGGCCCCGAAAGCAAATGAAACTTGTCAAACTTCATGATCTTTGTTAAAATCTCTACCAAAATCTACATTTCTCATATATTTAAAAAAAAAAAGATAAATAAGAGACACATTGTAAATATTTTCTTGTAACCAAACACCTCATTACAGTAACATAAAAAATAGTTGAATAACGCTTTATTATTGATTTATTTTTTAATTTGGTTTCAGTCATAATGGCCCTCGAAGGGAAATGGTAACTAAAATATGGCCCATGACAAAAAATGAGTTTCAAACCCCTAGTTTTGCGTCATATTCAGCAATGTAAAGTGTAGTTCAAGAAACACAGATATGTTGATGATTTTGAAAATGATGTACAGACATTTTAGGCAATTTTAAGTGACCGGTAAAGTAGTGCATTTATACGTTTGAAGAGGGTGTGGGTTCAAATCTTGGTTCCGCGGGTTTTCTCTTTGTATTCATATTGCATCACATCATATTGGTGAATGGTGGTACTCATTTTGGCTACATTAAAGCACCAGTTTGCTGTGTACATTGTAAGTAAATTTCCACTGCAATAAAAAACATTAAAGTGTCAAAGTTAAGAGTGCTGCAAGATCCTTGTGTCACCCTTGAATCGAGGAATTAAAATTCACCTTCTTTCTTCCCTTCCAACGGGCCCATTATGTCTCCAGTAAACTCCATGTCATACCTAATTAGAACATGCTTTCTTGAAGCTAGAAGTAAGATATCAAATACAAAAGCGTCTTACCGTGACCTTTTTTATTTGACAAAATTTACTATGACCAGCTGGCTTCAAGGCCGGGCCTGTTCAAGAAATTATTCCTGCAAGGTCTTCTCTCTTGTTGTGTCTGAAAGCTGGTGGCAATGAAAGGCAGTTAAAAAAAATGTCAAATAAAACCCCAAACAAACAGGGTCGTGTGAGTTCACAAAAGACGTCAAGAACACGACCTTTCACGTGTGTTGCGCTTCTGTTGTAGGTAGAGTTGCTTCGTTATGTTAAGCTATGCAGACATAAGCACATCAACATGCAGTTTTGTGTTCAAAACTGGTCACATGATCACATTGAAAGAAAGCAGAAAATGCTTCATAGTATGGATGTGAGTCTCTACTGTATACATGTGTGCTGAATTATACAGGGGCCCCCTAACTAGGTTGCGCCCATGGAATATGTATGCTGGGAAACCAAATCCCCAATCCGGTATTCCCATTCTACTTGCACGCAGCCCTGACAACTCATCACAACTTCCCTATTACGTGTGCATTTATGTTGGCCTGCATTGTATCACGTTTCATCACATACGTGTGTATGTGTGTATTGATCAAGATACAGTGCACTACTTTTAATCACAAAGACATTATACATACTGTACCCTTATTTAATTGTTACCCCTATGCACAATACAAAATAAATTGAACTACAGTCAACCTGTTACGTTTCGCATCGTCATAAAATACATTGTAGGAGAACAGCTGCAACAATATGAAAGTTAAATCGCAGATGCCCTCAGTACCTTAAAACTTATTAAAACAAATTTTTTCAACAAGCTGTAAGCAAATTTGAACAGACAAGCAAAAAAAATTGAAATGTAAAGCAAATGCTGTACTTACCGGAGTGTCTGTGCTTTACATATGTGCCTTAAAGAGCGAGTCTACGTGTGAGGGTCTGGGGTGTGAGTTGTGGCCGACAGCAGCTCCCACATATGAGTATGCTGTGTTTTACATTTCTCTTGTCATTCAATAAATGTCTGAAAATGGCATTGACAACTGTAGCTCCACTTTCTCATGTATGAGGGCTTTACAGTAAATAAATATACTGTTAATTTTTAAAAAAAGTTCCCCCAAAATGTCTGCTAGGTTCTAGCTCACCTGCAATAGCAATGAGGACAAACGCTAAATGGCTGCAAGGATGAATCATCGCATGATTATTGCAAATCGGGAAATATGAAACAAATGTGAATGCACCCGATGAAAGGTCAAAGGGAAATAAAAGGAAATCCTCCCTCAATAACACATATTTCCTCCCCACATCGATGTGACTATTTCTCTTGGTCAAGTCCTAAAACGCCCTAAGCTGGGTGGCTCCCAATTCAGGGCCTGCATCCCGCGGAGGTTACTGAGCCCATTCAAATGCCATCGCTTAACAAAACAGTACCACCCGCCAAAGTATGCGAGCATTCTCTTGGATAAAGTGTGGCGTATGGACTCATGTTATGATGAGATGCTGTCTTGTTACTTTCATGCGATTGTCTGTGTTGATATTCTGCATTGCTCCATTATGGTCCTTTTTTGTTTTATTTCAACCACCACTTATTTATAATTTATTTTCGATCACGCAGGTCATCATTAGGGTGCTGAAGAAGATGGCAGATGACTTTTGTGGGGTACATATCCACAAACACACTGCACTTGTGGCATTTATTTTTTGTCCGGTGTCATGGCCAGAAGTTTTTGTAATGTTAAATATACCACCTTGGCTCAAGAAACCTTGGGAAACATTTAGTGTTTCATTTGATAAGTGTTGACAAAGTTTGCAGACATTGGGAATGGAGCCACATTTGGTAACATTTGCTCTCACCAACAGTGGTTCTCAAATTTTGAAACCAAGGTCCACTATCATGACCAACAATAAAATGCAGTAGCATGGTAGGCCCAAAATGTGTTTTTATTCCGAACAAGGTCTATTGTAAATTCACCCTCCATTGCGGGTTTGTGGTCGCAATATTTCACAGATTTTTTGGGGGGTACAATTTTTATACTGTGATATACTGCAGGAAGCAGCAGTTGTAGGTTCATGTTGTAATGTACATCTTTGGACAAGATTATTGATGTGTATTTTATTGATGATAAGTTAAGTTTGGGGGGGAGCGGGCGCGGGCGGACTGCCTTTGTTGACTCTAAGCAAAGAGAGGGCTCAGTGCGTTGTAACGCTGTCTGTATATTATTTTTGGCTTATCCATTGCTCTAGCGCTCTCCCAATATATTATGTTTTAAATGTGTTTGTCTTATTTTTAAAGTTTGTTTAAAGACCTTAAAAAAATCAAGTGCCTTAAATGCTATAGAAACATGCCTAGCGAGTATTTAAATAAGGCCACCATTCTGCATGTTTTAGATGTTTCCCTCCTCCAACACACCCGATACAAGTGATCAGGATTGTTATCAGCCACCCCCATCCCGCAGAACTTGCTGATGAGCTGAGTCTCAACCCAACTCAGCTCAACTGTATTTATAGAGCACTTGAAAACACCCACCGGCGTATGCAAAGTGCTGTCCAAAATAATTCATCCAACAACAAACGATATGTTTTCTAATCCAGTGTATCCTGATCTTCATCAGCCAATCGCAGGGCACACACAGACAAACAAACATCCACGCTCAGACTCACGCCTCGAGACAATTTGAAGTGTTCTATTAACCTGCCATGCATGTTTTTGGAATGTGGCAGGAAACCGGAGTACCCGGAGAAAACCTACGCAGCCACAGGGGGGAATATGCAAACTCCGCCCAGGAAGACCAGAGCCGGACTCGAACGCTGCACCTCTGCACTGTGAGTCCGAAACGCTAACCAGTCAACCACTGGGCCACTCGTTAAATTCAGGAAAAGTTTTAAAATGTATTTAAACGCACTACTTCATCGGTAAACAACTGAACTGTACGTCGCAAATGTACTGCACTAGATTGAATAAAAAAAAGTCACTAGTAAACATACCCCAGGATGGTTTCATCCTGTCACTCAAATCAAACATTTCCAAATATTTCAACGGGGACATCCTCTTGAAAGAACCCCTTTCTACTTTTAACATTTCATTTGTCTGTGGTCGCACTGCTCGTCGTCACAGCTTGCTCTCTGGGGTGAGTGGGGAATGTGGAGGTAAAGACTGAGGCTGTAGTTCTTCCCTCTAATCACTGAGTTGGGCTCTGGATGCAAACCAGCGGACTCCCAAAACACAGCAAGACGTCAAGTACTCATATGTACGGATAAATATAGACCTACATGTATGATGAAAAAGCCTGGTCACTTTTAACATTTTTTTTTAGAATATCGGCTTGTTGATTACTGCGGAAAAAAATGGTTTCACTATAGCTATTAACCTGCGGCCTGTGGGCCAAGTATGGCCCTGAACAGCATTTGATCCTGCCCACCATGCAATCATAAAAACAAATCTCAAAAACCTGGAAACCTGGAAAGGGAAGATTTAAAAAAAACACAAACCACCCACCGCATTTTCGATCTCGCTTGTCCTCTGGAGCTTGTCCCCGTTGACTTGGAGTGAGGGAGACAGCCTAGACACTCGTCTTGGTGGGCTCAAACAAGCATTCACAAGCACATTGGGCACTTTTCAAGAAACATTAACCCCTACCTAAAAATCAAAATAAAATAAAATTCACAGCTACGGATACCTTCAAGTCTGCATTTAACAAATGTACAATGTGGACAGAAACTCATAAAACACACACAACACATCCTAAACAACAAAGCCAGAGCCAAGATTCAAACTGCTCAGCAAGATGTGCAAACCACTATTCCACTGCGGTGCAGCCGCAAAACGTCGAGCCCGCCGATGGTTTATGATAATAAACATTTGCTCAATTGTTGCCAAAACATGATCATTCCATCCTCTGCAGGATGGCAAGAAGTGACAACTGAGAACATCAACTAATATTGTGGGAAAAGAACAGACAATAAGATGAATGGCGGTTCCCACAAAGGCATGAAATGGATCATAAAAGTCCAACACGTGGTCTCGTTCGAGTACCTCGTCCTATCCCGCACGTCCATATTCATCGCTTTTGATGACGTCGCTGCTGTGTGCAAACAGACTTTACATCTGACATGATGTAATGAGCATTTGTGTTGTGTTGTTGTTGTTGCTTCCTCATCACTGCACTATGTGGTTTTAACACCAGAGGTCCCTGCTGCCTATATTAATCCACATGATTCATATCAAATTGAATTAAGGCCAAGCCGTAAGGAAAACGTTTTTTAAGCACTTATTATATTTTGAAAGATACATTTTGCGTGATCATTCTTCAGCAACACTTTTATACTTTGGCACCGACTTTATGTTTTATGTAAAATTAATATAGTAAACTTAAAGAACTCACGGTAAATGCAAGATCAAGAACCCTTATGACTTATTTAACATGATCGTATGTGTCACGGCTTTGTAGGGACAACAAATACAATAATGCAGGCTTATGATGTGAAAAACTAATATTTTGACCAGAACCTGACAACCTCTAAGGTAATCGTTATACTGTTTTATGTGTACACATTCTGTATATATATTAGGGGTGTGCATCTCCACAAAAAAAGATGATTGAATACCGTTGGTGTGTGATACGATTCAAGTGTGGTTCGATTTGAAAGTGGAATCATCCGATTGGTTTTTGACTCGGTGTTATTCCGACTTGTGTTTATTTGGTATGGCTCAGTTTGGGCGGGTTTGATGCAATGTTGTCATTTTACATACATTTGAATGATCTTGTCGGTACTGTAAATGTGGCATACATTTTTAGATATCTGTCGCCAATAAAGGATGATTCAATATGTAACTCGATATATTAAAAAAATACTATTAACTTTTGTGAAATTTAATGAAATGCACCTGCTTACTATATATTTCATGCGCACAACTCGTGATTTTGTGTTTGTGTGAGAAGGGGTGGAGGTAGAGAAGAACATTATATATTTAATATACTGTATATAAATATTTTAGTGTACTCTACCCTACAGTTTTTTCAAAGAGTGAATGGTCAACCGTTCTTGGAGAATGGACCATAGGGAAACCCCGCCTCTAAACCGACATCCAATCAGCTTCTAATATGCAAATAAGATACTCATAAAGATAACTTGGAGCGCCAACCGTGGCAGACCCTAAAGAAACTTTACTCCGTGAGTATACGACGCCACGACATTTCAATTTTAAAAGTCGGATAGCCATCTTCTGAAACTACTCAAGACACCTCATAGGACCAACGGTGCAATAATATGGGAAAAGAAAACATACGTTTTTTCACTGCTTGGATACTTTTGGGGAAAATCTTTGTCATTTTTTGTTCGGACCCTGAACTCACCACCAACTCCGTGTTTGGTAAGAGCGACAAAATCAACACAGTACTTTTAATTTCCTTTTTCACCATACGTAATATTGTAGCCAGATAATTAAATGTCTGATGTGTTGCTTAATTGATGTTTGCCACCATTAAGTTGAGAAAGTAAACGACTGCAGTTTTGCAAAGCCTCTCACCCAGTCACCTCCATGTGGGCATTTAGTGAAGACTGCCTCTGAAACCCTTCATGTAAAAAGAAAGATTATCATAAGGGAAAGCATCCACACGCATGCGCGCGAGACCACACACACATACGCGCGCACACACACTCAACATATGTTTTTACAGATTAGTATTACGTGGAACCTATAAAGAATAGCTCACTATAATACAGGCATGTTTTTTAAGTAATGAATAAACCGTTTTCACTTAAAAGCTACCAAAACTAATTTTCTTTAATGAACACAATTACGAAAAACTACCGAATCTTGTTGATTTTTGCTCAAATTTGTTAATAAAAAAATCCATCTTCGTTTCGTAATTTTATAGTTGGTCAATTTAAAATTGCTCTGTGCAGGAGGTGTGCTTGAAATGCAAAAGGGGGCGACATAGTCTTTTTTTATGTATCTCCATGTAGAACAAAATGTAAAAATGAATATGATCAAGGGAGACATATTCAGTAGCAATAGATTGTTTTTGTCATGTTTTTCAAAAGAGAGAAAACACTAGAAAATATGTAAGCACGACTAACAAAAAAAATAGGATTGGACCTGATTAATCATGCACTGTGCAGGTCTTTTGTGCCCCTATGACCTCTCATATTAAGGTGTGTGCATGTGTTGCAACAGTGAACGGCAGCGTCACCCCCACCTCCCCACCTGTCAGCACCACCGAGTGGCTCACGGATTACACAGACATCGTGTCCAAATTCTCCCTGCGCTCGGCCGACACTCCAGATGATGACATGTGCTACATAGTGGCCGGGAGGCCCGACACCATCCAGGAGTGCGAGTTCAATGCGCAGACGCAGACATTTGTCATCATCCATGGCTGGACGGTACGTGCACATTCACAACAAAAGACCTCTTGAGCCCGACATGTGGAATGAGGTTTTATTTGGAATGCCGCCTGACTGGATGGATTGCTGTTTGGTGAGGTTTGTTAGGAAATCCATCCATTTTCGATGGCATTTATCCTCACTAGGGTCATGGGTGAGCTGGAGCCTGTCCTAGCTGGCTGTGAGTGAGAGAGGGAGTGCACCTTGGACTGGTTGCCAGCCAACTGGAGTTGTGAGGAAATGTAGAGCCAAAAAGCTGTATTTATGCCACGTATATGGACCACCTCCAGTGGTAAACGCATCAACCTCACAGTGCAGAGGTACTGGGTTCAATTCCAGCTCTGGCCTCCCTGTGTGGAGTTTGCATGTTCTCACCCGGGCTTGCGTGGGTTTTCTCCGGGTACTCCGGTTTCCTCCCACATTCCAAAAACATGCATGGCAGGCTGATTGACCCTTGTGAGGATGAAGCGGATTTGGAAAATGGATGGATGAATGGATATGGACCACCTTATTTACTTCACAAGTGCTGCTATAGGAAAAAAACGTTAGGCTGCAGATTCTTACCTTTGGGGAGGTATTCCCCCATGTTAAACTGGAATTCATTGTAAACCAAATGACACATGATTGCACATTGCCACTTGGAAATCAACCCAATCACTAGCCAGCTGACCTCACTAGTGCATGTGTGTGTTGATGTAGGTAACAGGCATGTTTGAAAGCTGGGTGCCCAAGCTGGTGTCGGCTCTGTACGGGCGCGTACCCAACGCCAACGTGATCGTGGTGGACTGGCTGACGCGCGCCAACCAGCACTACTCAACCTCCGCGGCCTACACCAAGTTGGCAGGCCGAGACGTGGCCAAATTTGTTACCTGGATACAAGTGAGTTAACCAGTGTATTAAAACGTGGATGGACATGAAATCCCCTCATGCATAGTGTGGGGGTTTGTTTTTTCTTTTTTTGAATCGGGGCCCTTTGGTTTAAAAAGGACCTTACATACTGTACCTCACTATGAGATAGTTGACCTACTAGCAAAAAACAAAAACTAGACTAATGTAAGAGTAAAGTCAGAATTTGAGAAAATATTTCTATTTAAAAAAAACCTTCCTTGGCTATCAATCTTATATAATGAAATGAACAACATTCAGTATGGTTGATGTACCATTTTACTAATGTTTTTTTTCCCAGAAAGGATGATTTCCATTGTAACTCAAATGGCAGAAAAGAAAATAAATAGAGGCACTTTTCAAAAGTCACAGTGGAGAGTATCTATTTGTGCTTGTTTTTTTTTTTTTGTTAGCAGGCTACATCAAGGTTCACAGACAGCATTGTAAAATAAACTTTTTCTTTGCATTCTTGAGGGGGGGCAATGTGACTTAAATTGAATAAAACTGAAAGCAAATTTCACAGATGGACGACAACTGGATTGTTTCTTTTTGTTTAAATTATGTGGCAATTACCAAGAAATCGATCAAAAGTTAAAAGAACTAAAGTGCTGTTAATTCACTTTTTGGCACACCTAGCACAACTTTAGCACTTTAATGCTGGGTGAAGATGAGCAGACTTGTAAGATATCGCAATAATGGACCAGCGTTGACATTCCAAGTATGACAACAGATTAATATGTTCATGTGACCAATTATTAGATAATCACGCTGTACTTTAAAATGTTGTTCTGCATCTTGTTATTTTCCTCTGAAGACTATTTACAAGCCTCTTTTACAAGGATCACTTTTTCGTGAAGCATGACATACGTTTTCAAAAATGTTCCAGCAATGACTGGAATTTTTTTTTCTCCCCTTACTTTTGCACGACTCCTTAGTGGAAGTTTATATTTTTTGGGCTGACTACTCCAATTCCTTTAATCCCTGATTACATTCCAAACAACAGTAAACCTTGTGAACACAAGTAGCCACGGGGCCTTTCGGACCTCGTACTTACTGCCAGTTATTAGTTTCTAATCCTCATGTAAGCGTGCGAGTATATTAAGTGTAGTCTGTTTGTTGGTTGTTGCTGTTGTGACCCCTTCAGAAAGAACTGCAGCTGCCCTGGGACAAGATCCACCTGCTGGGTTACAGTCTGGGGGCGCACGTGGCCGGGATTGCGGGGTACCTCACCGACCACAAGATCAGCAGGATCACAGGTAAACCGAACATGTCCATCACTACTTATTCATGTGGATATAGCCGTTCAGGAGTTCAATATACTCAATCGCACAATGTAAGGTATAATGTTTCATCATTTACACCCGCGATATATCTCAGGTGTTCTTCGAAAAATAAAAATAAATGTAAAATAAATAATAGAACAACAATATTATCGTCAGCCGCTATGCACATTTTGAACATGAAATAAAATAATAATAAAACATGAAATTGTACCGAAAAAAAATATTTTACAACAATAAAAGATGAATGCAAATGTATTGTACTTTCAAGTTAAATACAACTGAGCTTTAATTCACAAATATACTGTACACTGAACAGGATGAATAAAAAGTTGAAGATAACCGTTACGTTGTACATTGGTCGAACATTGGATTCAGTGATTCTTGGCTTACCACTAGAGGGAGTCTGCATACCACTACTTTAAGAGTCACAGTTTTAAGCACAGTTTTTACTGTATATTTACTTTCTCTAATGCCCTCACGTGTGGGAAAGGAGACCAGTAGTGGACAACTGAACAAATAAACCAAATGCACTCAGTCACGTGGTTGCTGCTGTCAGCCACAGCTCACGCCTCGACACTCACTTGCAGACTTGTTGATGTCACGCACCATCCCAGAAGGCCCCACCTCTTAAAGGCACATCTAACACACAGACACTGCAATACAATGTTTTTTATACATTCAATTCTTGATTTTTTTTTCTAGTTCAAAAACCTTTACAATGTGTTTAAAACCTTTAGAAAACCCCTTACAAAAATGTCATTAAAAAAACAACGATATATCGTTTACAGGAATTGCCGTAATATTTTATCTTGAAAATGTATTCTAAAAAAAGATTGCCAGGTAGAGGTGGATTTGTAAAACATATTTTTTTTCTCATGGTCAATGTAATTCTTCACAAAATTGAGGGTACATTTCCCACATTGTCATTATCCAGTGTCAACCAAAACCGAGTATTATTATCTTTGTCAATTCCCATTTTTAGAGTGGCAGTGTGCCTTATGAAGTGTGGGATACTTTACCGACGCGTGACTGGAAGCGATAATTTTGCTAACACTGCATACCAGTCAAATGTAATCTGTTGGCTTTGACATTCCGAGTCTGTAAATGTATGCACTGTTAGTGCCAACCAGTGGGCCCAATCCTTTATTTGCCACTAATCCAGCTTTAAAACTTCTGATCTGCTTCCCATATATATTAATTCTCTGCACTTAAGTGGTTCTCCAGACTAGAAAACGGGTCAAAGCAATTGACAACGTTGTCTGTGTAACGCTGTGACATGACAATCAGTGCATTATATGTTCTGTATAGTGCAATTTTTTTACAGCTGTTAAGCACTGTATAAATAAATAAAGATGTATTGTACTGTATTGCAGGACTAGATCCCGCCGGTCCCACATTCGAGCACGCCGAAGACCAGAACACACTGTCCAGAGACGACGCCCAGTTTGTGGACGTCCTGCACACCAACACCCGAGGCTCGCCGGGCCGCAGCATCGGCATCCAGAAGCCCGTGGGCCACATCGACATCTACCCCAACGGAGGCGCCTTCCAACCGGGCTGCGACATCCAGAACACTCTGAAGGGGATTGCGCTAGAAGGCATCAAGGGCCTGCAAAGTAAGTCCGGTACTCTCCCCCGCTCGCTCACGTCGGCTTTGTATTAAGACCATAAGCTTCTTTACATTCGGACTTGTACTGTGCAGTATTTACATCTTGAACCTGGATTCACATTCCAGCTGTTGAAACAAAGAGACACCGCTTAGATGGTCTTCCAATAAAAACAATGTAGGCAAGGGAGGCTATTCATTTTATGCCACCGACGATTTTGGCTTTTCACAAGCAATCGCAAGATACGTTTGCTCTCTGGTCTCTCAACATAAAGAATTTACAGTAGATCACACGGGGCTGTTTGGCTTGTGCTGAGATGAAAGCCTTGTTCGATGATTTGCTGCTTCACTCACTTGACTGCACAGCATTCATCTAGCAGAGCAGAAAGTGAGTGATATCATCTGGCGTTAACTGTTCTCAAGGGTGTCTAGTCGGATTTGATACAAAATGTACAAGCAGTCGAAATCGGATTCGATTTTTGAGTCATGCGAAAAAAAGCTTTTGGGTTTTTTTTTGTAGGGGGGGGTTGTTTTTTTTGTTGTTGTTGTTTTTATTTTATTTTTTTTGTCACGTGCACTAAATTAAAAGAACCAGAACTGTACCGGTATTATGTACTATCCACTTTTGTGGAACCCTGCTGATTTTATCTAGGCTGTGAAAATACAACATTTCTTAAGGTTTCTCCAAAATTGTTCACTGGGTTGAACCACTTTCTATGACACGTTGCCACCACCGAGAGCACCGAAGTCGGACACTGGCCTCTGCAGCATGAGAAATTGCAACAGTCTTTTGTTTTTTTTTCCCTCTTCTTTAAAAAAAAAAACCAACAACTTTTACTAATAGCAAAACAATCTTACATGCTATTTCTCTTGTGCATGTTATAAGGAGGGATTAATTGTTCGACCTTGACAGAAGTGTCTTCCCTCCGGAGTGCTTGACACCCTGTTAAAAATATTTTCATTTAAAGATCATCTCAGGACATTAGCTTTAAAAATAAATGGCTTGGAGATTATTTGAGTTTGAAAAAGTGCACTGGAAGTGCGCAGCTACACGGGAAAGACTCTCCGTAACTTCCTCTATGAACCCAGGCTAAACTTAGCTCCTCCCCGTCATACAAGACCTTAGTCTTTCCGTCAAATTCTGTTAATTTTTTTTTGTCATGGAAAAGTAACGTTTTATATACATCATGACAGTGTACATGAAAAGAATGGGGGGGTGGGGGGGCTTTTCTCCTGATCTAAAAATCTCTCTCATGCGCGTGTGTGTGCGTGTGTGACATGAGCAGACATGGACCAACTTGTCAAGTGCTCCCACGAGCGCTCCATCCACCTGTTCATCGACTCCCTCCTCAACACGCAGCAACAGAGCATGGCCTACCGCTGCCACTCGCGCGAGTTTTTCAACAAGGGCTTGTGCCTCAGCTGCCGCAAGAACCGCTGCAACAAGATCGGCTACAACATCAACAAGGTCCGCACGGCACGCAGTGCCAAGATGTACCTCAAGACTCGGGAAATGATGCCCTACAAAGGTAAATATCGGGGAAAGTATTGCTTGCTGTTACATTTTGGGGATGACTCTTAATAGAACGTGTTTTCTGTGGAACTCCTCGAGTCTTTTTGCGCCATGGGAATCCCTGCTATATAGTTTTTAGTATAGTTTTTTTTAATGTATTCTTAGAGTAATGCCTTTACGTGGGAAAGGTGAGCCACAGTCACCGATGCAATTTTCAGCCCTCTACTAACACATGGAGAACAGTGAAACACAAACACAATGAGCATATTTACACAGGAGCTGATTTGGACCACAGCTTACGCTCAGACACTCACAGGCGACATTAAAATGCAAGTATTCAGGAGGGCACGTGAAGAGATGTTTTAGCGACCGGGGGGTGGCACAGGACGGCTTATTCCAAAATTTCCCACTGCTTGAGGTAGGAATGTGCGTTGAGAAGTGTTTATATCAAATGTGGAACAGAAAAATCCACTTCCTTTCCCGAAGCTACAGAAACTTGCATTCAAGCTTTTGTCATTTTCAATCACAGCAGATGTGGAATCATTGAAATGTGCCAACTGATTAAATTCTACTAAGTGTAATATATAATGTGCATGTCTTTTCAGTTTTCCACTACCAATTGAAGATGCACATGTTCAGCAACCGAAGACTGACCTTCAATGAGCAGCCCATAAAAGTTTCCCTGTATGGAACCCATGGAGAGAAAGAAGACCTCTCCTTTGTCCTGTACGTATGTGACACTTGATTGTCTACAATAATGCTGGTGATACTGTATATACATTTATTTTTTTAAATTTTGATTTAAGCCTTTCAGAGACAACGGTTACTACAGTGGACAGTTTATCTATCATGTTATCAGGTTACACGGTGCATGAAAGGGTTTAAGTCTTAAATTAGCCACACTCAAGGGTCGCAACACTTAACTTTAATTCAACAATCCACAATATCAATGTACATATGTACAGTGGCAGAATATAAATGGGTACTGTGCATAATACTCTATGTGGATGTGAAACTACATGAATAAATTATGCAAACAGAAGTCAACGTGACTAGCATCAAGAACAGCTGATGTGATGGCATAATGTATCCCTGAATGTATTTTGGACGCCGCTTTACGGCACATCGTTGTTGGGATATTTTTACTTTTTTTTTTTCCAAGTTTGACTTTTAAAAGATGTAATAATGATTTTCAGCTATGACATTTGAGAACAAAATTTCACCTGTTTCTGGTCCTAACCCTTCATTCATAAATATTACAAAACATATTACATATTATATTATTGCGATTATATCATGAGTCAGAAAATGTGATGTGCTAGAGAAGAAAAAAGACAGATTCGGAATCAGCCCCAAAAGAAAAAAAAATCTTGAAAAGTTTACTTGCATCACTGATTTAAAAAATGTGCAAAAATGTGTTGTCCAGTATAATCAGCAGTAATGATACATGCAAATATACGCCAGCAGGTGAGTGACAACTATAAATGAAGAAATAATATATTAACAGAAATATGAAACTGTATATAGATTAAATGTATTGCATTGCTTTGTTTGTGATGACTAGCCAAGGATCAACAATACTCTTCAAAACCTGGATTTAAAGCAAACATTATTATTTAATGTACGCAAACTATCTGCCATGGATAAAACGGTGTTTTATATTGCCCACATTTTTGCTTCCAAATTTAAGATGTCGATGACATCCGAGCGCTCACCCACCTAATCCCCCATCCCCCGTCCATCCCCTGCAGGCCTTTCATGAACCACAACAGCACGGTGTCCTTCCTCATCACCACCGACGTGGATATCGGAGACCTGATGATCGTCAAGCTGCGCTGGGAGAAGGACTCCATCTTCAGCTGGCCGGACTGGCGGGGCAGCAACAAGTTTTACATCCGAAAGCTGCGAATCAAGTCGGGCGAGACCCAGTCTAAGTAAGTCCCTTTCGTCCAGTGTTTGCAACTTTTGATGAATCAAGAGAAAGGTTATGATAGAAAATAGAAAGGATTGAAACAACTCAAAGTTGTGAAAACATGTTAAAAAAAGAAAATTAAAATGCTTTTAAAAAAACTAACTGAAAATACACCTTCTGTTTATAAAACTAAAACTTTCATTCTAGTGAAAATGTAAATGTATTTTAAATGTTTTAATTTCATGATTGATTATGTCCATCCAGAATAAGGTCAAACAGTAGTTTGACAATTTACTTTATTGTGATACACAATATTTATTCTATCTTACACTCAACAAACACTCCATATTAAAAACAACTAAAACTAATGAAAACTGAATTAAAACAAAGCATTTTTCCCAAAACTAAAATATAAACTTAAAAAAAATACTGTAAAAACTAATTAAAACTAATTGAATTTAAAGGACAAAATTCAAAACAAAATAAAGACAAACTTTAATGAAAAAAAAATCCAAGACTGTTTTAGCCTAGGTTCAGACATAGAGTGCATTTAACAAACACCACTAAACAACATGTCACAAAAAGCCGACAGAATGTGGCCCCGTGACATATGCGTGCACGAGAGTTTTTCAAATTACGAGCCGTCTCTTGAATGAATCTGAAGTGAAATGAATTTATGCGAGTATCGGGTAACTCTCCCCAGGCAGCAGTTTCACCAACCAACCTGAAATTGAGTGGACATGTTTATCATGACAGAACACACACAAAAAAAGATACGTTTTCAAGGAAGCATGTCTGAAATTGAACGGCAAGTCTGCCATTTTCAGTTAATGCCACCATTTTGGGTAACATTTTGGCAAACTACTGCTGTGGAATCCGTCCAACTGAGCCTGATTGAAAACAGATATACTGGAGCAGTGTTTCACAACTTTTTATGGGAGCCAAGGCACATATTTTACATGAGCAAAATCTCACAGCTAAACAAAAATGACATAGAAAGTATACATACTAAAATAATGATGCTCTCGTCTCAAATTTAATTGCTCATGAAATTTCTGTCATATGAATGGTAACATGTTAATCCCTTGTGGAAAGAGTATTTCATCATTAAACATGCTACCGCACTGATGGCTTAAATCAGGAATGGCCACAATTTTTGATCACTACTACTGCTCTTCATAATACATATTTAAAATTTCACAAGAGATTCTTCAATACACGTACTCGAAGATCCACCATCCTAACCCGTTAAACGTTTGAAGCAAATACAAATAACCACATTATGTGGTTTATTTTTTTTTTTTTACCCCCAGTGCAAAAGAATATCTTACACAAAACATTCAAGGACGGCACAAAACTGCTGAACGGCAAACAAATATGAAGTGCAAGAACTAATTTTGATTCACTCAAATTTGAAATATTATCGAGGTAGAATGTTTTCCCCGCATATCCTTCCAAATCTGCATATATATATATATATGGCCCGGTAGTCCAGTGGTTAGCACGTCAGCTTCACAGTGCAGAGGTACCGGGTTCGATTCCAGCTGCGGCCTCCCTGTGTGGAGTTTTCATGTTCTCCCGGGCCTGCGTGGGTTTTCTCCGGGCTCTCTGGTTTCCTCCCACATTCCAAAAACATGTGTGGCAGGCTGATTGAACACTCTAAATGGTCCCGAGGTGTGAGTGTGAGCGTGGATGGTTGTTCGTCTCCGTGTGCCCTGCGATTAGCTGGCAACTGATTCAGGGTGTCCCCCGCCTTCTGCCCGGAGACAGCTGGGATAGGCTACAGCACCCCCCGCCACCCTAGTGAGGATCAAGCGGTTCGGAAGATGAATGAATGAATATATATATTAGGCCTACTCAGAGTGTAGTGTTAGGGCAGTAAAAGACCCAATGTAAACACAATTAAGACATATGCCATCTAGTGGTGCGTGGTGATATTACAACTTCAAACGACAGGATATTTTCTGTTTTGTTTGCTGGGACTTTACTTCATCAATTGCCTACAACATGTTATAATATGTTTAGTGATTGTTTCAGGGATTGACCATGAAAATGCTTGCAGCTTTAATTCTGATTATTATGATTGATCATTGCAGGGTGAACTTCCGTGCAAAGGAAGCGGAGTTCTCTGACCTGGTTCGAGGAGGAGAAGCTGCAGTGTTTGTCAAATCCAAAGAAGATAACCTGAGTCGTAAGGAAAAATTGTAAGTACAAGAGGAGATTTTTTTTCCAACCTGCATTTTTCTTATCATGGGCATCATTTTATTCTATATGTCTCTCAGGGTCTGCGCAGGGTCTGATCTGATATCAAACCAAATT